>NC_057813.1:297728542-298328542 GCF_018294505.1 Triticum aestivum
ATGAAATTCCCGTGTACCCTCAAGAATGCTTTGCTTATCATAAGAGATTGTTTTGCCTGTCCTTTGTCATAAAAGGATTGGGCTACCTTGCTGCATATTATTTGTTTTTACCGTTACTTACTCATTACCAATTATCTTCCTACCAAACTACTCGTTACTTATAATTTCAGTGCTTGCAGAGAATACCTTGTTGAAAACCACTTGTCATTTCCTTCTACTCCTCACTGGTTTTGACACTCTTACTTATCGAAAGGACTACGTGTTGGAAATATGCCCTAGAGGCAATAATAAAATGGTTATTATTATATCTCCTTGTTCCTAATAATTGTCTGTTGTTCATGCTATAATTGTATTGACCGAAACCGTAATACATGTGTGAATACATAGACCACAACAAGTCCCTAGTGACCCTCTAGTTGAATAGCTCGTTGATCAACAGATGGTCATCGTTTCCTGACTACGGACATTGGATGTCATTGATAACGGGATCACATAATTAGGAGAATGATGTGATGAACAAGACCCAATCCTAAGCATAGCACAAGATCGTGCAGTTCGTTTGCTAAAGCTTTTCTAATGTCAAGTATCATTTCCTTAGACCATGAGATCGTGCAACTCTCGGATACCATAGGAATGCTTTGGGTGTACCAAACGTCACAATGTAACTGGGGGCTATAAAGGTGCACCACAGGTATCTCCGAAAGTGCCTGTTGGGTTGGCACGAATCGAGACTAGGATTTGTCACTCCGTTTGATGGAGAGGTATCTCTGGGCCCACTCGGTAATGCATCATCATAATGAGCTCAATGTGATTAAGTAGTTGGTCACGGAATCATGCATTACGGAACGAGTAAAGTGACTTGCCGGTAACAAGATTGAACGAGGTATTGGGATACCAACGATCGAATCTCGGGCAAGTAACGTACCGATTGACAAAGGGAATTGTATACGGGATTACTTGAATCCTCGACAGCGTGGTTCATTCGATGAGATCATCGTGGAACATGTGGGAGCCAATCCAGATCCCAGTGTTGGTTATTGGGCGGAGAGCTGTCTCGGTCATGTCTGCATGATTCCCGAACCCGTAGGGTCTACACACTTAAGGTTCGATGACGCTAGGGTTATAAGGAGGATATGTATGTGATTACCGAATGTTGTTCGGAGTCCCGGATGAGATCCCGGACGTCACGGGGAGTTCCGGAATGGTCTGGAGGTGAAAATTTATATATGGGAAGTCATCATACAGTCATCGGAAATATCCGGGGGTATACCGGTATTGTACCGGGACCACCGGAGGGGTTCCGGGGGTCCATCGGGTAGGTCCACCTGCCCCGGAGGGCCTTATGGGCTGTAGGTGGAAGGGAACCAGCCCCAAGTGAGTTGGGCGCCACCCCCACTAGGGCCCATGCGCCTAGGGTTTGGGGGGCAACCCTAAAGGGGGCGCCCCCCTTGGCTTGGGGGGCAAGCCCCCTCCCCCCTTGGCCACCGCCCCCCTTTAGATCCCATCTAGAGGGGCCGTCCCCCTTCCCCCTTCTCCGTATAAATAGAGGGGTGGAGGAAGGGGTGCAGCACGACATCCAAGGCGCAGCCCCTCCCCTCCCCAACACCTCTCCTCCTCCGCAAGAGCTTGGCGAAGCCCTCCGGGAGAACTGCCACTCCATCACCACCACGCCGTCGTGCTGCTGCTGGAGCCCTCTTTCCCAACCTCTCCCTCCTCCTTGCTGGATTAAGGCGCGGGAGACATCACCGGGCTGCACGTGTGTTGAACACGGAGGTGCCGTTGTTCGGCGCTTAGATCGGAGTCCACCGCGATCTGAATTGCTTCGAATACGACTCCTTCATCCACGTTCTTGCAACGCTTCCGTCTCGCGATATTCAAGGGTATGAAGATGCACTCCCCTCTCTCTCGTTCCTAGTTACTCCATAGATTGATCTTGGTGATGCGTAGAAATTTTTAATTTCTGCAATGATCCCCAACAGTGGCATCATGAGCTAGGTCTATGCGTAGTTTCTATGCACGAGTAGAACACAAGTTTGTTGTGGGCATCGATTTTGTCAATTTACTTGCCATTAGTAGTCTTATCTTGTTTCGGCGACATCGTGGGATGAAGCGGCCCAGACCGACCTTACACGTACGCTTACGTGAGACAGGTTCCACCGATGGACATGCACTAGTTGCATAAGGTGGCTAGCGGGTGTCTGTCTCTCCCACTTTAGTCGGATCAGATTTGATGAAAAGGGTCCTTGTGAAGGGTAAATAGCAATTGGCATATCACGTTGTGGTTTTGGCGTAGGTAACAAACGTTCTTGCTAGAAACCTATAGCAGCCATGTAAAAAACTTGCAACAACAATTAGAGGACGTCTAACTTGTTTTTGCGCATATGCCGTGTGATGTGATATGGCCAAAAGGATGTGATGAATGATATATATGTGATGTATGAGATTGATCATGTTCTTGTAATAGGAATCAGGACTTGCATGTCGATGAGTATGACAACCGGCATGAGCCAGAGGAGTTGTCTTAATTTATTGTATGACATGCGTGTCAATGAATAACGCCATGTAATTACTTTACTTGATTGCTAAACCATTAGCCATAGTAGTAGAAGTAATACTTGGCAAGACAACTTCATGAAGACACGATGATGGAGATCATGATGATGGAGATCATGGTGTCATGCAGCCCCGAAGATGGAGATCAAAAGGAGCAAAATGATATTGGCCACATCATGTCACTATTTGATTGCATGTGATGTTTATCATGTTTTACATCTTATTTGCTTAGAACGACTGTAGCATAAATAAGATGATCCCTCATAAAATTTCAAGAAAGTGTCCCCCCTAACTATGCACCGTTGCGAAGGTTCGTTGTTTCGAAGCACCACGTGATGATCGGGTGTGATAGATTCTAACGTTCGAATACAACGGGTGTAAGCCAGATTTACACATGCAAAACACTCAGGTTGACTTGACGAGCCTAGCATGTACAGACATGGCCTCGGAACACAAGAGATCGAAAGGTCGAACATGAATCGTATATAAGATACGATCAACATGAAGATGTTCACCGACGATGACTACTCCGTCTCACGTGATGATCAGACAAGGCCTAGTTGACTCGGATCATGTATCACTTAGATGACTAGAGGGATGTCTATCTAAGTGGGAGTTCATTAAATAATTTGATTAGATGAACTTAATTATCATGAACTTAGTCTAAAATCTTTGCAATATGTCTTGTAGATCAAATGGCCCACGCTAATGTTGCCCTCAACTTCAACGCGTTCCTAGAGAAAACCAAGCTGAAAGACGATGGTAGCAACTATACGGACTGGGTCCGGAACTTGAGGATCATCCTCATAGCTGCCAAGAAAGCATATGTCCTAGATGCACCGCTAGGTGAAGCACCCGTTTTCCCAGCAACTCAAGACGTTATGAACGCCTGGCAGTCGCGTAGTGATGATTACTCCCTGGTTTAGTGCGGCATGCTTTACAGCTTAGAACCGGGGATCCAAAAGCGTTTTGAGCAGCATGGAGCATATGAGATGTTCCAAGAGCTGAAAGTGGTTTTCCAAGCTCATGCCCGGGTCGAGAGATATGAAGTCTCCGACAAGTTCTATAGTTGTAAGATGGAGGAGAATGGTTCTGGCAGCGAGCACATACTCAAAATGTCTGGGTTGCACAACCGCTTGTCTCAGCTGGGAGTTAATCTCCCGGATGACGCGGTCATTGACAGAATCCTTCAATCGCTCCCACCTAGCTACAAGAGCTTTGTGATGAACTAAAATATGTAGGGGATGGTGAAAACCATTCCTGAGGTATTTTCAATGCTGAAATCAGCGGAGGTGGAGATCAAAAAGGAACATCAAGTGTGGATGGTCAATAAAACCACTAGTTTCAAGAAAGGCAAGGGTAAGAAGAACTTCAAGAAGGACGGCAAGGGAGTTGCCGCGCCCAGTAAGCCAATTGCCGGGAAGAAGCCAAAGCATGGACCCAAACCTGAGACTGAGTGCTTTTATTGCAAGGGAAACGGACATTGGAAACGGAACTGCCCCAAGTACTTAGCGGACAAGAAGGCCGGCAACACCAAAGGTATATGTGATATACATGTAATTGATGTGTACCTTACCAGTACTCGTAGTAGCTCCTGGGTATTTGATACCGGTGCGGTTGCTCATATTTGTAACTCAAAACATGAGCTGTGGAATAAGCGGAGACTGGCGAAGGATGAGGTGACGATGCGCGTCGGGAATGGTTCCAAGATCGATGTGATCGTCGTCGGCACGCTACCTCTACATTTACCTACGGGATTAGTTTTAAACCTCCATAATTGTTATTTAGTGCCAACTTTGAGCATGAACATTGTATCTGGATCTCGTTTAATATGAGATGGCTACTCATTTAAATCCAAGAATAATGGTTGTTCTATTCATATGAGAGGTATGTTTTATGGTCATGCCCCGCAGGTCAACGGTTTATTCTTAATGAATCTCGAACGTGATGTTACACATATTCATAGTGTGAATACCAAAAGATGTAAGGTTGATAACGATAGTCCCACATACTTGTGGCACTGCCGCCTTGGTCACATTGGTGTCAAACGCATGAAGAAGCTCCATGCAGATGGACTTTTGGAGTCTCTTGATTACGAATCATTTGACACATGCAAACCATGCCTCATGGTCAAAATGACCAAGACTCCGTTCTCCAGAACAATGGAGCGAGCAACCAACTTATTGGAAATCATACATACTGATGTGTGTGGTCCAATGAGCGTTGAGGCTCGCGGAGGCTATCGTTATGTTCTCACCCACACTGATGACTTAAGTAGATATGGGTATGTCTACTTGATGAAACACAAGTCTGAGACCTTTGAAAAGTTCAAGGAATTTCAGAATGAGGTAGAGAATCAACGTGACAGAAAAATAAAGTTCTTACGATCAGATCATGGGGGAGAATATTTGAGTCACGAATTTGGTACGCACTTAAGGAAATGTCGAATTGTTTCACAACTCATGCCGCCTGGAACACCTCAGCGTAATGGTGTGTTCGAACATCGTAATAGCACTGTATTGGATATGGTGCGATCTGTGATGTCTCTTACCGATTTACCGCTATCATTTTGGGGATACGCTCTAGAGACAGCTACATTCACTTTAAATAGGGCATCGTCTAAATCCGTTGAGACGACACCGTATGAACTATGTTTTGGGAAGAAACCTAAGGTGTCGTTTCTAAAAGTTTGGGGATGTGATGCTTATGTCAAGAAACTTCAACCTGAAAAGCTCGAACCCAAGACGGAAAAATGCGTCTTCATAGGATACCCTAAGGAAACCATTGGGTATACCTTCTACCACAGATCCGAAGGCAAGATCTTTGTTGCCAAGAACGGGTCCTTTCTGGAGAAAGAGTTTCTCTCAAGAGAAGTAAGTGGGAGGAAAGTAGAACTTGATGAAGTACTGCCTCTTGAACCGGAAAGTAGCGCAGCTTAGGAAAATGTTTCTGTGGTGCCTGCACCGACTAGAGAGGAAGTTAATGATGATGATCAAGGTACTTCGGATCAAGTTGCTACTAAACTTCGTAGGTCCACAAGGACATGTTCCACACCAGAATGGTATGGCAACCCTGTCCTAGAAATCATGTTGTTAGACAATGGTGAACTTTCGAACTATGAAGAAGCGATGGCGGCCCCAGATTCCAAGAAATGGCTTGAAGCCATGCAAACCGAGATAGGATCCATGTATGAAAACAAAGTATGGACTTTGACAGACTTGCCCGATGATCGGCGAGCGATAGAAAATAAATGGATCTTCAAGAAGAAGACGAACGCGGATGGTAATGTTACCATCTATAAAGCTCGACTTGTCGCTAAGGGTTATCGACAAGTTCAAGGGGTTGACTACGATGAGACCTTCTCACCCGTAGCGAAGCTGATGTCCGTCCGAATCATGTTAGCAATTGCCGCATTCTACGATTATGAGATATGGCAAATGGACGTCAAAACGGCATTCCTTAACAGCTTTCTTAAGGAAGAATTGTATATGATGCAGCCGGAAGGTTTTGCCGATCCTAAGAATGCTAACAAGGTATGCAAGCTCCGGCACTCCATCTATGGGCTGGTGCAAGCATCTCGGAGTTGGAACATTCGCTTTGATGAAACGATCAAAGCATTTGGGTTTATGCAGACTTATGGAGAAGCCTGCGTTTACAAGAAAGTGAGTGGGAGCTCTGTAGCATTTCTCATATTATATGTGGATGACATACTATTGATGGGAAATGATATAGAACTTTTGGAAAGCATAAAGGCCTACTTGAAAAAGTGTTTGTCAATGAAGGACCTTGGAGAAGCTGCTTACATATTAGGCATCAAGATCTATAGAGATAGATCGAGACGCCTCATAGGTCTTTCACAAAGCACATACCTTGATAAGATATTGAAGAAGTTCAATATGGATCAGTCCAAGAAAGGGTTCTTGCCTGTATTGCAAGGTGTGAAATTGAGCTCGGCTCAAAGCCCGACCACGGCAGAAGATAGAGAAAAGATGAGTGTCATCCCCTATGCCTCAGCCATAGGGTCTATTATGTATGCCATGCTGTGTACCAGACCTGATGTAAACCTTGCCGTAAGTTTGGTAGGAAGGTACCAAAGTAATCCCGACATGGAACACTGGACAGCGGTCAAGAATATCCCGAAGTACCTACAAAGGACTAAGGATATGTTTCTCGTTTATGGAGGTGACGAAGAACTCATCGTAAAGGGTTACGTCGATGCTAGCTTCGACACAGATCTGGATGACTCCAAGTCACAAACCGGATACGTGTATATTTTGAATGGTGGGGCAGTAAGCTGGTGCAGTTGCAAGCAAAGTGTCGTGGCGGGATCTACATGTGAAGCGAAGTACATGGCAGCCTCGGAGGCAGCACATGAAGCAATCTGGATGAAGGAGTTCATTACCAACCTAGGAGTTATTCCCAATGCGTCGGGACCGATGACTCTCTTCTGTGACAACACTGGAGCTATTGCCCTTGCCAAAGGAGCCCAGGTTTCACGAGAAGACCAGGCACATCAAGCGTCGCTTCAACTCCATTCGTGGAAATGTTCAAGATGGAGACATAGATATTTGTAAAGTGTATGCGGATCTGAATGTCGCAGATCCGTTGACTAAACCTCTTCCACGAGCGAAACATGATCAACACCAGAACTCTATGGGTGTTTGATTCATCACAATGTAACTAGATTATTGACTCTAGTGCAAGTGAGAGACTGTTGCAAATATGCCCTAGAGGCAAAAATAAAATGGTAATTATTATATTTCCTTGTTCATGATAATTGTCTGTTGTTCATGCTATAATTGTATTGACTGAAACCGTAATACATGTGTGAATACATAGACCACAACAAGTCCCTAGTGAGCCTCTAGTTGACTAGCTCGTTGATCAACAGATGGTCATGGTTTCCTGACTATGGACATTGGATGTCATTGATAATGGGATCACATCATTAGGAGAATGATGTGATGGACAAGACCCAATCCTAAGCATAGCACAAGATCGTGTAGTTTGTTTGCTAAAGCTTTTCTAATGTCAAGCATCATTTCCTTAGACCATGAGATCATGCAACTCCCGGATACCGTAGGAATTCTTTCGGTGTACCAAACGTCACAACGTAACTGGGTGGCTATAAAGGTGCAATACAGGTATCTCCGAAAGTGTCTGTTGGGTTGGCACGAATCGAGACTGGGATTTGTCACTCCGTATGACGGAGAGGTATCTCTGGGCCCACTCGGTAATGCATCATCGTAATGAGCTCAATGTGATTAAGTAGTTGGTCACGGGATCATGCATTACGGAACGAGTAAAGTGACTTGCCGGTAACGAGATTGAACGAGGTATTGGGATACCGACGATCGAATATCGGGCAAGTAACATACCGATTGACAAAGGGAATTGTATACGGTATTACTTGAATCCTCGACATCTGGTTCATTCGATGAGATCATCATGCAACATGTGGGAGCCAACATGGGTATCCAGATCCCGCTGTTGGTTATTGGCCGAGAGCTGTCTCGGTCATGTCTACATGATTCCCGAACCCGTAGGGTCTACACACTTAAGGTTCGATGAAGCTAGGGTTATAAGGAAGATATGTATGTGGTTACCGAATGTTGTTCGGAGTCCCGGATGATATCCCGGATGTCACGAGGAGTTCCGGAATGGTCCGGAGGTGAAAATTTATATATGGGAAGTCATCATACAGTCACCAGAAATATTCGGGGGTATACAGGTATTGTACCGGGACCACCGGAGGGGTTCCGGGGTCCACCGGGAGGGTCCACCTGCCCCGGAGGGCCTTATGGGCTGTAGGTGGAAGGGAACCATCCCCAAGCGGGCTAGGCGCCACCCCTCCCCCCCAGGGCCCATGCACCTAGGGTTTGGGGGGGAACCCTAAAGGGGGCGCCCCCTTGGCTTGGGGGGCAAGCCCCCTCCCCCCTTGGCCGTCGCCCCCCTCTAGATCCCATCTAGAGGGGCCGGCCCCCTTCCCCCTTCTCCCTATAAATAGAGGGGTGGAGGGAGGGGTGCAGCACGACATCCAAGGCGCTCCCCTCCGCAACACCTCTCCTCCTCCGCAAGAGCTTGGCGAAGCCCTGCCGGAGAACTACCACTCCATCACCACCACGCCATTGTGCTTCTGCTGGAGCCCTCTTCCTCAACCTCTCCCTCCTCCTTGCTGGATCAAGGCATGGGAGACGTCACTGGGATGCATGTGTGTTGAACGCGGAGGTGCCGTTGTTCGGCGCTTAGATCGGAGTCCACCGCGATCTGAATCGCCTCGAGTACGACTCCTTCATCCACGTTCTTGCAACGCTTCCGTTTCGCGATCTTGAAGGGTATGAAGATGCACTCCCCTCTCTCTCGTTGCTAGTTACTCCATAGATTGATCTTGGTGATGCATAGAAATTTTTAATTTCTGCAACGATCCCCAACACTATGATTGATCCCATATACTTGTGGGTCATCACCCGCTGACCACTCTAGTCACCGTGCGCTCCTGCCTTGGACGCGCCCTCGCCTCCCCCTATCCACTCCGCGCCCGCACCACGCCGGTCGTGCCCTGCATGCGTGGTTGTGTCCCTCCTAGCTGCCTCCTGCCTAGCCGAGGCCGCTGGTGCTGTTGTGCGTCTGTGCGCGCCCCAGGCACGGTTACGGCCTCGCCTCTCCCGTGTGTGCGCGTGCGTGCACGGCCATGCCTGTGGTCGGCTGGGCACCTGCACATGGGGCCCGCCCCTCTGTAGAAAAAATAAGAAAAGAAATAAAATAATAATAATAATAATCATTATTGAATTAGTTAGATAATTAATTTATTTTAGTTAATTAGCTTAATCACAAACTAACATGTGGGTCCATTGACCATGTTGATTAGTCAGCGTTGACTAGTCAACTGCTGCTAAGTGGACACCGTGGCCCACTGTCAGCCCCTATAGCACATCTCTTGGTACACTTCTATGTACCCATAAAAATTTAATATTAAAATAATTTTGAATTAAATTAAATCCAGTAATTTATAAAATCATTAAAACTTTGGAAAATCATAGAAATTAAACCGTAACTCGGATGAAAATAATTTACATATCAAAGTTGCTCAGAAAAATATAACAAATCCGTTTACACTATCTGCATGGCTGCCACACCCCTCAAATATAGAGAACATAAACATTTCCCCTCTCAACCAAAATACCAAAAATCGAGCTAGGAAAACATTCTTGGATGTTTTCTCTCTTCTTTTAAAATGCCTAGGGATGCGCTAGAGCATATGACCACCACATTCTGCCATGACATGCATTGTGATGCATTTGTTTGCTCTGTTATTTATCTATTTCCCCCCTCTTCTCTCTTCCTTCAGTAGACCCTGAGATTGCAAGTGACGCCCAGTACGACTATGACGCCGACGACCCTTCCCTCTCGTCAGAGTTTCCAGGCAAGCAAAAACCCCTTGATCATTCTAATACCGCCTACTCTTTCCCTCTGCTTGTATTAGAGTAGTGTTACTATTACTGCCTTACTGTTGATCCTATACTGCTGCATAGACTATCCTTGCCACCAATTTTGATACTTTCACGTGTTATCCTACATGCTTAGTATAGGTTTACTAGAATACGATCAGTGGCCCTACATTCTTGTCCATTTTCCATGCTATACTATTGAGCGGTGATCCTTCGGGTGGCGATCACAGATATATACTACATACTACTATAATACTCATGATACTATTCAGATGTGGGGGCTGAAGGGACAGGTGGTTCCATCCAGGTAGTGGTGGGCCAGGGTTCCCGACGGTCCCCTGAGTGATTCTTTGTGGCAAAATGAAAGGTTGGTTGAGACACCTAGGAGAGAGGTGGGCCTAGTCCCTGGTCGGTGTCTGTGGTTATTTCTTAATACCACTCTTAATGGGATTGGGTATTTTATCTGAGTTGGTCGCTGGCCTTTTTCGCACTAACCGCCACACAGGCTGAGTTATGGGCACTCGGCTTCGTAGGTTTCTTCCGAAAGCGATCCAGATGTCACAGTTAAGATATGCGGGCTGAGTGTTGGGGTGGACCATGTAAGCACCTGCTTTGTATAAAGAGGTAGCTAGGTCTGGTCCTCGGCCAGTCATGCAACATGCATGAGTGCAATGGGCGACGAGCCCAAGACCCCTGAGTACTTAGGATGTAGACCGGCATGATGACCTCTGTGGAGAGCCTAGATTGGACTATGACATGTTGATCTTTCGAGGCCGGGCATTACCTAGGAAAGTGTGTCCGACCAGAGATGATTGAGCGTATAAGTAATCTATTCGAATAGATGTGTCCATGGTAACATGACGACTTGGAGTTTTATTCTGACCTCTTACAACTAAAATCGGATACTTGATTAAACACACCTAGACACGTGATAGCTACAACCCGGTGATCGCTCTCTTACAAGGAGACGAGGAGAGCATCTGCGGGTAGGATTATTGCTATACGATGATACTTGTTACCACTCCAACTCCTCTCTTCTACTGCTTCAAGATGGTCGCTGCCAGAAGATGTAGTCTTCGATAGTATTAGCTTCTCCCCCTTATTCCGGCATTCTACAGTTTAGTCCATAGATATTACCCCTTTTGTTGATACCGATGCATATGTAGTGTAGATCTGTTGATGAGGACATCAATACCATTGTTACACCCATAGCCCCTGCTACTATACATACTGGACCAATTACTAGAGCTCGCGCACACCAATTAAATTACCAGGTACTTTCGTTTCTTGGTAATGATTCTAATGTTCATGAGAATATGATGCTGCCTAAATTGGATACATTTGTTTTGCTTACAAATGAAGGGCCTAACTTGGAGAAGGATGGACATTGGAGCAAGAACAAGCATGGAGATGATGGCATGCGCAAGCAGAACAAGAACGGAGTTACAAGTGATGATTTCAGGACGTTGAAGCCACCATAATGAGTGCATGAAGCCTTGGACAAAATATACAAGATGCTACTTCATAACTTTTGTCCAGAGGCTATTTTAGGTGCTGCGTCACCTTATTATTGGGCCAGGCCCATGTATTTTCGAAATACTTTAGTATAGGCTGTTTTTAGAGTCCGTATGTGTGGGGAAACAAGAGATAGGGTTGGTTTTGGACCTGATAGAGGCAAAGGTGTCCCGTATTTCAATGAGACGGTGGCTATCATTTTCTGTGGGAGTCGACCTTGACGATCCGACTACGAACTTGCGTGACGTCGCGCCTTAGCAATCGCTAAACCAACTTCAGAGGGGTTATTGACCACGCCGGAGCACGATCAACCAGACCACGAGGGTCTGTTTCCTGCGAGCAAACGAAGAACAAGCAAGAAACTGAGATTGCAATCTGGATATTGCAAATATAAGATGAAAGCTTTATTGATCAAGATGGGGTTCTGTGACGTCTTGGTCTGGTAGTTGAACACAAACGAAGTACGCGAAGTTGCAGCAATGGCGAACTTTAATGTAAACAAAACCCAAAGTCTAAATGACGCCCTAAGGGCTGTATATATGGAGGAAGAGGGGGGAATTTCGTGACCCTTGGGGAAGGGGTCCGAAACCAACCCTATCTCTTGTTTCCCCACACATACAGACTCTAAAAACAGCCTATACTCAAGTATTTCGAAAATACATGGGCCTGGCCCAATAATGAGGTGACGTAGCACCTAGAATAGCCTCTGGACGAAAGTTATGAAGTAGCATCTTTTATATTTCGTCCAAGGCTTCATGCACTCATTATGGTGGCTTCAACGTCCGGAAATCATCACTTCTAACTCCGTTCTTGTTCCCCTTGCACATGCCATCATCTCCATGCTTGTTCTTGCTCCAATGTTCATCCTTCTCCAAGCTAGGCCCTTCATTTGTAAGCAAAACAAATGTATCCAATTTAGGTAGCAGCATATTCTCATGAACATTAGAATCATTACCAAGAAACGAAAGTACCTGATAATTTAATTGGCGAGCACGAGCTCTAGTAATTGGTCCAGTATGTATAGCAGCAGGGGCTGTGGTTGTAACAATGGTATTGATGTCCTCATCATCCTCCCTTCTTGAAATGAAGTCGTCCTCGACGGAAGCTCATCTTCCTCACCCAAATAAGGCTTCAAATCTGCAATGTTAAAAGTGGGACTAACCCAAAAATCTGCAGCCAGCTCAAGTTTATATGCATTATCATTTATTTTCTATAAAACCTTAAAAGGATTATCAACACGTGGCATTAGCTTTGATTTGCGCAAATCAGGAAATCTATCCTTATGCAAATGTAACCAAACAAGACCTCCAGGTGCAAACACAACATGTTTTCTACCCTTATCTCTAGCAAGTTTATATTTAGCATTCATACACTCAATGTTTTCCTTAGTTAACTCATGCATTTTTAAAATCAATTCAGCATGTTGTTTAGCATCAAAATTAACCTTCTCCGAAGAAGAAAGAGGCCACAAATCAATAGGTGCACGAGGTAGGAAACCATACACAATTTCAAAAGGGCACATCTTAGTAGTAGAATGCAATGAACGATTATAAGAAAATTCAATATGAGGCAAGCATTCCTCCCACATTTTCTTATTATTCTTCAAAACAGCCCTAAGCATAGTAGACAATGTTCTATTGACTACTTCAGTTTGTCCATCAGTTTGGGGGTGACAAGTAGTATTAAAAAGTAGTTTAGTCCCCAACTTAGCCCATAAACATCTCCAAAAGTGGCTAAGAAATTTAGTATCATGATCTGAAACAATAGTATTTGGCACACCATGCAAGCGAATAATTTCACGAAAGAACAAATCAGAAACATTAACAACATCATCACTTTTATGACATGGTATAAAGTGTGCCATATTCGAGAATCTATCCATGACAACAAATATGCTATCCCTCCCCTTCTTTGTTCGAGGTAAACCTAAAACAAAGTCCATAGATATATCCTCCCAAGGAAAACTAGGTACAGGCAAAGGCATATATAAACCATGAGGATTGAGTCGTGACTTAGCTTTTTGACATGTAGTGCAGCGAGCAACAAAGCGCTCAACATCCCGTCTCATCTTTGGCCAAAAGAATGTGTAGCAAGTACGTCCTCCGTCTTCTTCACGCCAAAGTGTCTCATTAATCCTCCTCCATGCGCCTCCTGCAACAACAAAAGACGAATGGAGCTAGCTGGAATGCATAGCTTGTTAGCACGGAACACAAATCCATCATTAACGATGAACTTGTTCCATGTTCTTCCTGCTTTACAATTCAGCAATACATCTTTAAAATCAGCATCATGCACATATTGATCTTTGATGGTCTCCAAACCAAATATTTTGAAGTCAAGTTGTGAAAGCATAGTATAGCGATGAGACAATGCATCAGCAATAACATTTTCTTTACCCTTCTTGTGTTTAAAGACATAAGGGAAAGTCTCAATGAATTCAACCCATTTAGCATGTCTATGATTAAATTTATTTAGCTTGACTTTTAATATGTTTCTAAGATTCATGGTCAGAATGTATAACAAATTCTTTGGGCCATAAATAATGCTGCCATGTTTCTAAAGTCCGAACAAGAGCATATAATTCTTTATCATAAGTAGAATAATTCAGACTAGGCCCACGCAATTTTTCAGAGAAGTATGCAACAGGTTTGCCATCTTGTAATAACACACCTCCTAATCCAATTCCACTAGCATCACATTCCAGCTCAAATGTCTTATTAAAATCAAGAAGTTGGAGTAAAGGAGCATGTGTCAACTTATCTTTCAATACCGTGAAGGCTTCTTCCTGTGCGGTACCCCAAACAAAAGGCACATCCTTCTTTGTAAGCTCATTGAGAGGTGCAGCAATGGTGTTACAATCTCTCACAAAACGCCTATAGAATCCAGCGAGGCCAAGAAAACTCCTCACTTGTGTGACCATTTTGGGTTGCGGCCAACTCTCAATAGCTTCAATCTTGGCTTTATCAACTTCAATTCCCTCTGGAGTAACAACACAGCCAAGAAAAGACACTCGGTCGGTGCAAAAGGTGCACTTCCCAAGGTTACCAAACAAACGTGCATCACGTAGAGCAATAAAAACAACACATAAATGTTCCAAATGTTCCTCCAAAGATCTGCTATAAATCAATATGGCATCAAAGTAAACTACCACAAATCGTCCAATGAAAGCACGTAAAACTTCGTTCATTAGTCTCATGAAAGTACTAGGTGCATTAGTTAACCCAAAAGGCATGACTAACCACTCATATAATCCAAACTTAGTTTTAAATGTTGTTTTCCATTCATCCCCCAATTTCATACGAATTTGATGGTATCCACTACGCAAATCAACTTTGGAGAATATTGTAGAGCCACTCAATTCATTAAGCATATCATCTAGCCTAGGAATAGGATGACGATAACGAATAGTAATATTATTAATGCCTCTACAATCAACAAACATACGTGATGTACCATCCTTTTTCGGCACTAGAATAATAGGAACATTACAAGCACTAAGGGATTCACATATATAACCTTTGTCGAGAAGCTCCTGTACTTGACGCATAATCTCCTTCGTCTCCTCTGGATTGGTATGGTATGGCGCACGATTTGCCAGTCAAGCACCGGGAATTAAGTCAATCTGATGCTCAATCCCTCGAATAGGCAGTAATCCCAGTGGCACATCTTGTGGAAAGACGTCAGCGAACTCCTGCAAAATGTTAGTGATAGCACGAGGCAAAGAGGAGGGCACGTCCTCGAATGAAAATAATGCCTCTTTGCACACGAAAGCATAGCAAACAGATTTGCTGAAATCTAGCTCATCAATGTCAGATTTGGTGACAAATAAACTTGGACTTTTTAATTTAATCTCAGAAGCAACACTAGATGGTTTATTATTAGGCTTCATTTGTTGCTCAAATTCTTTTGCAACAATCTGATTTTCACTCTTATTCTTGTCCTGTTTTGCTTTATTAGCTCTATTAATATCATCTTTCAGAATGGAATCAAGAGTCATAGGAAGCAAAGTAATATTTTTATCCTTATGAACAAGAGTATACTGATTCTTCTACCATAGTGTACAGAATTTTTATCAAATTGCCATGGTCGACCAAGTAATAAGGAACATGCTTGCATAGGTACCACATCACAATCAACATAATCAGCATATGTAGAGATACTAAAATGCACACGAACAGTACGTGTTACCTTAACCTTGCCGCTGTTGTTGAACCATTGGATGTAGTAAGGATGTGGATGTGGTCTTGTGGTGAGAGATAGCTTCTCCACCATCTTCATGCTAGCCAAGTTATTGCAGCTCCCTCCATCTATGATGACGCGAATAGAACATTCCTTCACAACTCCCTTTGTATGGAACAAATTATGCCTCTGATTTTGCTCAGCTTGTGTGACCTGCACAGTCAAAACACGTTGAGCAACTAAACATTCATACCTGTTAGCATCTTCAGGAGCCATGTATTGCGTCTCATGATCAGAATCATCTCCACCGTGTTCTTCACTTGTAATATGGGCCAAAGTCTCCTCATCATAGTCACTAGCAGACTCATACCCACCATCCTCAGTAGCAATCATCACACACTGAGATTTACATTCTCGTGCAGAATGTCCTCTTCCCTTACAACGATGACAAATAATATCACTTGTGTGCCCTCTTGATGCCATGGAAGAAGAAGAGCTTTGTGCAGGCCCGGCAGGTGCGTTCTTGGCAGATAGTGGTGGTTGTGCCTGCTTTCTTGTATCACAGCTGGAGGTGACACCTGATGGAGGTGCTGGTGCAGTGGAAGTAGAAGATGCACGCGGTGTCCATGATGAAGGTCGACCTGCAGAAAAGTTAGTTCGTGCCAATGCTTGTCAATCCTGCACTTCACGTTCAGCTTTACAAGGAAGATGGAATAAACGAGTGGTATTAGTATACTCTTTATACTCTAGAATGGTTTGAATCTCTCTATTTAAACCACCCATAAAACATGCAAGCATAGCTTCATTCTCCTCAACAATACCACATCTAATCATGCGAGTTTGTAATTCCTGATAATATTCTTCTACAGAATTTTTTCCTTGTCTTAAAGGCTGCAATTTTTGAAGCAATTCACGTTGATAATATAGTGGAACCCAACGAGTACACATAGCAGTTTTCAAAGAAGCCCAAGTAGTTGGAATAGGAGATAATATACAATGTTCAGACCACCATACGCATGTAAAACTAGTGAAAGCACAAACAGCAGCAGCAACCCGTCTCTAGGATATTGTAAACATGTAAAACGTTGTTCAGTTTCTAACTCCCAAGTAAGATATATATCAGGAACATATCTACCCTCAAATGGTGGAATATTCAATTTCAGTTTAGGAATACGGTCATTACCTCGTACCTGAGGTGGTGGTGCAGGCCTACGGTTGCGAATATATACCTGAGGTCGACCTGCTGGTGGTGGTGCCAGTGGCTGCATGTAGTTCTGATTTTGCTCAACCTCATCCTCGTAATAGTCCTCCACCTCTGCAGTAGCAGGAGGAGCTACAGAAGCACCAACAGCAGTAGTAGCGGCACCAAAATTTTCTCCTGGCTCAATAGGAACACTTTGTGCATGCCCTACTGTATCGCGGGGTAGAACTGGTTGTGGGAGACGTTTGAGTAATTCATCGAACTTGGCGTCCAAATTGTTGTCAATTGTCTTCTCAATGTCATCCATCCTCTCCAATGCCTTTCCAAAGCTGGCCATCACGTCTTCCACCTGTTGACCCAACATTTGATGAAACTTATCATGAAGCTCCTTGTTCGTCATGTTCTTCCAGTCAATCTCGTCGGCTTGTGATCCTTCCATGGTTAGCAGCAATAGAAACACAAAATAATATGATCCTACAGACTACTAGGAAGCGGTGGTGGTGGTGGTGGTGGTGTGTCACAAATCCTTCAAGTCAATCTCAAATTCTTACCAGTTCTTACCCAGCAGCAGGTGGTGATCGGCAACCATTGTAGTCAAAACTCTCAAAGCTTGGATAGAGCGATTACCAGGGAGAGTCAAACGCACGATGTAGATGTATGTGGAGCTGGGAAGGCTTATAATATGGTAGCAAAAAGGGTCAGCAATAATGAATTCAGAGATGCAAAGTTGAATAAACACTCAACGACGGTACTGTGATGGTCCTAGGCTAGACCGTTCTAGATACGCGAGCCTAGAACACTAACAAAATCACGACGCGGCACGTAATCAAGGGAGGAGCACACTCTGAATTTTTTTTCTCTTTTTTTCTCTTTTTTTTGCACTTTTTTCCTCTTTTTTTTGCTCCACAACAATTTTTTGAAAAAGTCTACAAATGGCCTAAAAACTGCCTAGCCAGAATTTTCTAGACTTAGTTTTTTTTTAAACTGGAACTATTTTTCTACTGCGGGTCGCACGACAGTTCGGGAGTCTTACTCTGTCATGACTCGGAGTATGGCGTGATCTCGAAATCCAAAACAGAGTAACAAAATACTGGACTCGGACTAGGACTGGTGGCGGAGATGAATCTGGTGGAACTCGGACTGGTGGCGAAGATGAATCTGATGGAACTCGGACTGGTGGCGGATATATGTTGCAGGTGGACTCGGATTGGCGTGATGGCGGCGAATATGTGGTGGCGTATATGGACTCAGATTGGCGGTGAATATGTGGTGGTGGTATATGGCAGCGGTGATGAAGTTGGTGCGGTGGTGGTATATGAAGTTGGTGCAATGATGATGATGTGGTGGTGATATATGGCAGCGGCGACGTTACAACCTGTGAATAGAACTCAAAAGTTTAAAGGACTAGACGCTAAGACCAGCAACTTGACATGACGATGCAGCCGCAAATTCAACAAAGCAAATACAGAAGAGATTATGCAAAGGCTCAGATTGGTTCGGATAGGATGAACTAACCCTAATTTTTTTTGGCTTTTTCGTGGACTATAGGTATGAAGAAAAGACTCGATCTAAACTATGAAAAACTGTAAAATCTCACCGAGCAACCTGAAAATCTGATACCACTTGATAGAGGCAAAGGTGTCCCGTCTTACAATGAGATGGTGGCTATCCTTTTCTATGGGAGTCGACCTTGATGATCCGACTATGAATGTGCGTGACGTCGCGCCTTAGCAATCGCTAAACCAACTTCTGGGGGGTTATTGACCACGCCGGAGCACGATCAACCTGACCACGAGGGTTTGTTTCCTGCGAGCAAACGAAGAACAAGCAAGAAACTGAGATTGCAATCTGGATATTGCGAATATGAGATGAAAGCTTTATTGACCAAGATGGGGTTCTGTGATGTCTTGGTCTGGTCGTTGAACACAAACGAAGTACGCGAAGTTGCAGCTATGGCAAACTTTAATATAAACAAAACCCAAAGTCGAAACGACTCCCTAAGGGCTATATATATGGAGGAAGAGGGGGGAATTTCGTGACCCTTGGGGAAGGGGTCCAAAACCAACCCTATCTCTTGTTTTCCCACACATACGGACTCTAAAAACAGCCTATACTCAAGTATTTCGAAAATACATGGGCCTGGCCCAATAATGAGGTGACGGAGCACCTAGAATAGTCTCTAGACGAAAGTTATGAAGTAGCATCTTGTATATTTCGTCCAAGGCTTCATGCACTCATTATGGTGGCTTCAACGTCCTGAAATCATCACTTGTAACTCCGTTCTTGTTCCCCTTGCGCATGCCATCATCTTCATGCTTGTTCTTGCTCCAATGTTCATCCTTCTCCAAGCTAGGCCCTTCATTTGTAAGCAAAAAAAATGTATCCAATTCAGGTAGCAGCATATTCTCATGAACATTAGAATCATTACCAAGAAACGAAAGTACCTGATAATTTAATTGGCGTGCGCGAGCTCTAGTAATTGGTCCAGTATGTATAGCAGCAGGGGCTGTGGGTGTAACAATGGTATTGATGTCCTCATCAGGACCCCTTCCCCAAGGGCCACGAAATTCCCCCCTCTTCCTCCATATATACAGCCCTTAGGGGACCGTTTAGACTATTGGTTTTGTTTAGATTAAAGTTCACCATAGCTGCAACTTCACGTACTTTGTTTGTGTTCAACGACCAGACAAAGGCGTCACAGAACCCCACCTTCATCAATAAAGCTTTCATCTTATATTCGCAATATCCAGATTGCAATCTCAGTTTCTTGCTTGTTCTTTGTTTGCTTGCAGGAAAACAGACCCTAGTGGCCAGGTTGATCGTGCTCCGATGTGGTCAATAACCCCTCGGAAGTTGGTTTAGCGATTGCTAAGGCGCGACGTCTCGCACGTTCGTAGTCGGATCGTCAAGGTCGACTCCCTCAGTAAACGATAGCCACCATCTCATCAAAAGACGGGACACCTTTGCCTCTATCAAGTGGTATCAGATTTTTAGGTTGCTCGGTGAGATTTTATAGTTTTTCGTAGTTTAGATCGAGTCTGTTCTTCATACCTACAGTCCACGAAAAAGCCACAAAAAAATTAGGGTTAGTTCATCATATCCGAACCAGTCTGAGCCATTGCATAGTCTTTTCAGTATTTTGCTTTGTTGAATTTTCGGTTGCATCGTCGTGTCTAGTTGCTGGTCTTAGCGTCTAGTCTTTTAGAGTTTCGATTTTTGTTCATGGGTTTTCATGCCGCCGCCGCACCATCATCATCCGCTGCCATATACCACCACCACACCAGATACGTCGTCCCTGCCATCTACCATCACCGCTTATCCGCCACCGCTCTGAGTCCATATACCAACACCGATCTGAGTCCATATACCACCATCGACCCACATCCATATACCACCACCACTCCCAGTCCATCTCATATTAGGTTAACTTTCGAGATCCATCTATTTCCAGATTTGTGTTTTCCTTGTCTGAGCAGGTTTTGGATTCCAGCAATCTTTTTCCGTTCGTAGAAGAGGTTGGTTTCCAAAAAAAAGGAGCGCAAAAAAAGAGCAAAAAAGAATCTAAAGTGTGCTTCTCCCTTGTTTCCGTGCAGCGTCGTGATTTTGTTAGTGTTCTAGGCTCGCATCTCTAGCACAGTCTAGCCTAGGACCAGCACAGTACCGTTGTTGAGCGCTTATTCAACTTTGCATCTCTGAATTGATTATTGCTGACCCTTTTTGCTACCATATTATAAGCCTTCCCAGCTACACATACATCTACGTCGTGCATTTGACTCTCCCTAGTAATCGCTCTATCCAAGCTTTGAGAGTTTTGACTACAACGGTTGCCGATCAGTACCTGCTGTTGGGTAAGAACTGGTAAGAATTTGAGATTCGCTTGAAGGATTTGTGACACACCACAACCACCACCGCTTCCTAGTAGTGTGTAGGATCATATTCTTTTGTGTTTCTATTGCTGCTAACAATGGCAGGATCACAAGCCGACGAGATTGATTGGGAGAACATGACGAACAAGGAGCTTCATGATAAGTTTCATCAAATGTTGGGTCAACAGGTGGAAGACGTGATGGCCAATTTTGGAAACGCATTGGAGAGGATGGATGACATTGAGAAGATAATTGACACCAAGTTGGACGCCAAGTTTGACGAATTACTCAAACGTCTCCCACAACCAGTTCTACGCCGCGATATAGTAGGGCAAGCACAACGTGTTCCTATTGAGCCAGGACAAAATTCTGGTGCAGCTTCTACTGCTGTTGGTGCTTCTGTAGCTCCTGCTGTTACTGCAGAGGTGGAGGACTATTACGAGGATGAGGTTGATCAAAATCAGAACTACATGCAGCCACCAGCACCACCACCAGCAGGTCAACCTCAGGTATTTATTCGCAACGGTAGGCCTGCACCACCACCTCAGGTATGAGATCATGACCATGTTCCTAAACTGAAATTGAATATTCCACCATTTGAGGGTAGATACATTCCTGATATATATCTTACTTGGGAGTTAGAAATTGAACAACGTTTTACATGTTTACAATATCCCGAGGAGAGACGGGTTGCTGCTGCTGTTTGTGCTTTCACTAGTTTTGCATGTGTATGGTGGTCTGAACATTGTAGATTATATCCTATTCCAGCTACTTGGGCTGCTTTGAAAACTGCTATGCGTACTCGTTGGGTTCCACCATATTATCAACGTGAATTGCTTCAAAAATTGCAGCGTTTAAGACAAAGAAAAAATTCGGTAGAAGAATATTATGAGGAATTACAAACTGGCATGATTAGATGTGGTATTGTTGAGGAGAACGAATCTATGCTTGCACGTTTTATGGGTGGATTAAATAGAGAGATTCAGACCATTCTAGAGTATAAGGAGTATACTAATATCACTCGTTTATTTCATCTTGCTTGTAAAGCTGAACGTGAAGTGCAGGATCGACAAGCATTGGTGCGAACTAACTTTTCTACAGGTCAACCTTCATCATGGACACCGCGTGCATCTTCTACTTCCACTGCACCAGCACCTCCATTTGGTGCCACCTCTAGCCGTGATACAAGAAAGCAGGCACAACCACCACTATCTGCCAAGAGCGCACCTGCCGGGCCTGCATAGAGCTCTTCTTCTTCCATGGCATCAACTGGGCACACAAGTGATATTATTTGTCGTCGTTGTAAGGGAAGAGGTCATTATGCGAGAGAATGCAAATCTCAGTGTGTGATGATTGCTACTGAGGATGGTGGGTATGAGTCCGCTAGTGACTATGATGAGGAGACTTTGGCTCTTATTACACGTGAAGAACACGGTGGCCATGATTCTGATTATGATACGCAATACATGGCTCCTGAAGATGCTGACAGGTATGAATGTTTAGTTGCTCAACGTGTTTTGAGTGTGCAGGTCACACAAGCTGAGCAAAATCAGAAGCATAATTTGTTCCATACAAAGGGAGTTGTGAAGGAACGTTCTGTGCGCGTCATCATAGACGGAGGGAGCTGCAACAACTTGGCTAGCATGGAGATGGTGGAGAAGCTCTCTCTCACCACAAGACCACATCCACATCCTTACTACATCCAATGGTTCAACAACAGCGACAAGGTTAAGGTAACACGTACTGTTCGTGTGCATTTTAGTATCTCTACATATGCTGATTATGTTGATTGTGATGTGGTACCTATGCAAGCATGTTCCTTATTACTTGGTAGACCATGGCAATTTGATAAAAATTCTGTACACCATGGTAGAAATAATCAGTATACTCTTGTTCATAAGGATAAAAATATTACTTTTCTTCCTATGAATCCTGATTCCATTTTGAAAGATGATATTAATAGAGCTAATAAAGCAAAACAGGAGAAGAATAAGAGTGAAAATCAGATTGTGGCAAAAGAATTTGAGCAACAAATGAAGCCTAATAATAAACCATCTAGTGTTGCTTCTGAAATTAAATTTAAAAGTGCATGTTTATTTTCCACCAAATCTGATATTGATGAGCTAGATTTCAGCAAATCTGTTTGCTATGATTTTGTGTGCAAAGAGGCATTATTTTCATTCGAGGACATGCCTTCCTCTTTGCCTCCTGCTGTCACTAACATTTTGCATGAGTTTGCTGACGTCTTTCCACAAGACGTGCCACCGGGATTACCGCCTATTCGAGGGATTGAGCATCAGATTGACTTAATTCCCGGTGCTTCACTGCCAAACCGTGCGCCATACCGTACCAATCCAGAGGAGACGAAGGAGATTATGCGTCCAGTACAAGAGCTTCTCGACAAAGGTTATATACGCGAATCCCTTAGTCCTTGTGTTGTTCCTAGTGGAATGTGATGCTAGTGGAATTGGATTAGGAGGTGTGTTATTACAAGATGGCAAACCTATTGCATACCTTTATGAAAAATTGAGTGGGCCTAGTCTGAATTATTCTACTTATGATAAAGAATTATATGCTCTTGTTCGGACTTTAGAAACATGGCAACATTATTTATGGCCCAAAGAATTTGTTATACATTCTGATCATGAATCTTTGAAACATATTAAAAGTCAAGCTAAACTGAATCGTAGACATGCTAAATGGGTTGAATTCATTGAACCTTTCCCTTATGTCATTAAACACAAGAAGGGTAAAGAACATGTTATTACTGATACATTGTATCGTCGCTATATTATGCTTTCACAACTTGACTTCAAAATATTTGGTTTGGAGACCATCAAAGATCAATATGTGCATGATGCTGATTTTAAAGATGTATTGCGGAATTGTAAAGAAGGAAGAACATGGAACAAGTTCGTCATTAATGATGGATTTGTGTTCCGTGCTAACTGCTGCGTCTTGAGCTTGCGTTGGTTTTCCTTAAAGAGGAAAGGGTGATGCAACAATAGTAGCGTAAGTATTTCCCTCAGTTTTTGAGAACCAAGATATCAATCCAGTAGGAGGCTCCTCAAAAGTCCCACACACCTACACAAACAAACAAAGAACTCGCAACCAACACAATAAAGGGGTTGCCAATCCCTTCACGACCACTTGCGAAAGTGAGATCTGATAGAGATAGTATGATAAGATAAATATATTTTTTGGTATTTTATAATATAGATTGGAAAAGTAAAGATGCAAATAAAAGTAGATTGAAAGCTTATATGATAAAAGATAGACCCAGGGGCCATTGGTTTCACTAGTGGCTTCTCTCAAGATAGCATAAGTATTACGGTGGGTGGACAAATTACTATCAAGCAATTGATAGAAAAGCGAATAATTATGAGATTATCTAGGCATGATCATGTATATAGGCATCACGTCCGTGACAAGTAGACTGACTCCTGCCTGCATCTACTACTATTACTCCACACATCGACCGCTATCCAACATGCATCTAGAGTATTAAGTTCATAAGAACAGAGTAACGCATTAAGAAAGATGACATGATGTAGAGGGATAAACTCAAGCAATATGATATAAACCCCATCTTTTTATCCTCGACGGCAACAATACAATACATTCCTTGCAACCCCTGCTATCACTGGGTAAGGACACCGCAAGATTGAACCCAAAGCTAAGCACTTCTCCCATGGCAAGAAAGATCAATCTAGTAGGCCAAACCAAACTGATAATTCAAAGAGACTTGCAAAGATAACTCAATCATACATAAAAAAAATTCAGAGGAGATTCAAATATTTCTCATAGATAAACTTGATCATTAACCCATAATTCATCGGATCTCGACAAACACACCGCCAAAAGAGTTACATCGAATAGATCTCCACAAGAGAGGGGGAGAACATGGTATTGAGATCCAAAAAGAGAGATGAAGCCATCTAGCTAATAACTATGGACCCGAAGGTCTGTGGTAAACTACTCACAACTCATCGGAGGGGCTATGATGTTGATTTAGAAGCCCTCTGTGGTCGATTCCCCCTTCGGCGGAGCACCAGCGAAGGCTCCAAGATGGGATCTTGCGGATATATAAGGTTACAGCGGTGGAAATTGTTTTTCGTTGGCTCCCTGGATGTTTTCGGGGTACGTGGGTATATATAGGAGGAAGAAGTAGGTCGGTGGCCGCCCGAGGGGCCCACGAGACAGGGGGGCACGCCCAGAGGGGGTGGACGTGCCCTCCTATATCGTGGCCGCCTCGGCTGCTTCTTGGCTTGCATTCCAAGTCCTCTGGATTACGTTCGTTCAAAAAATCACGCTCCCGAAGGTTTCATTCTGTTTGGACTCCGTTTGATATTCCATTTCTTTGAAATACTGAAATAGGCAAAAAACAGCAATACGGGCTGGGCCTCCGGTTAGTAGGTTAGTCCCAATAAATGATATAAATGTGTAAAATAAAGCCCATAAACATCCAAAAGGGGTAATATAATAGCATGGAACAATCAAAAATTATAGATGTGTTGGAGACGTATCAAGCATCCCCAAGCTTAATTCCTGCTCGTCCTCGAGTAGGTAAATGATAAAAATAGAATTTTTATGTGGAATGCTACCTACCATAATTCTCAATGTAATTTTCTTTATTGTGGCATGAATGTTCAGATCCAAATGATCCAAAATAAAAGTTCATATTGACAAAAGAAATAGTAATACTTCAAGCATACTAATAACAACAATCATGTCTTCTCAAAATAACATGGCTAAAGAAAGTTTATCCCTACAAAATCATATAGTTAGGCTATGCTTCATTTTTGTCACACAAAAATGTTCCCAAATTCTACACCCCCGATGACAAGCCAAGCAATTGTTTCGTCCTTAAAGAATCTTAAAAAATTTCAACTTTCATGCAATACATGAGCGTGAGCCATGAAAATAGCACTATGGGTGGAATAGAATATGATGATGGGGATTGTGTGGAGAAGACAAAAAAAGGAGAAAGTCTCACATTGACTAGGATAATCAACGGGCTATGGAGATGCCCATCAATTGATGTCAACATGAGGAGTAGGGACTGCCATGCAACGGATGCACTAGAGCTAAAAATGAATGAAAGCTCAACAAAAGAAAACTAGTGGGTGTGCAACCAACTTGCTTGCTCACGAAGAACTAGGGCATTTGAGGAAGCCCATCGTAGGAATATACAAGCCAAGTTCTATAATGAAAATTTTCCACTAGTATATGAAAGTGACAACATATGGGACTCGCTATATGAAGAACATGGTGTTACTTTGAAGCACAATATATGAGACTCGTTATATGAAGAACATGGTGCTACATTGAAGCACAAGTGTGGAAAAAGAGATAGTAACATTGCCCCCTTTTTATTTATTTCCTTTTTCTTTTTTTTTCTTTTTTTTCTTTTTTTCTTTGGCCTTTTTTTTCTTGGGGACAATGCTCTAATAATTATGATCATCACACTTTTATTGATTACAACATATGAATTACAATCGAAACTAGAATAAGATATGACTCTATATGAATGCCTCCGGCGGTGTACCGGGATCCGGGATGGTGCAATGAATCAAGAGTGACATGTATGAAAAATTATCCATGGTGGCTTCGCCACAAATACGATGTCAACTACATGATCATGCAATGGCAATATGACAAAAGTGATGCGGGTCATGATGATAAACGGAACGGTGGAAAGTTGCAAGGCAATATATCTCGGAATGGCTATGGGAATGCCATAATATGTAGGTATGGTGGCTGTTTTGAGGAAGATATACGGATGTTTATGTGTGATAGAGCGTATCATATCACGGGGTTTGCATGCACCGGCGAAGTTTGCACCAACTCTCAAGGTGAGAAAGGGCAATGCACGGTACCGAAGAGGCTAGCAATGATGGAAAGGTAAAAGTGCGTATAATCCATGGACTCAACATTAGTCAAAAGAACTCATATACTTATTGCAAAAATTTAGAAGTCATCAAAAACCAAGAACTACGCGCATGCTCCTAGAGGGATAGATTGGTAGGAAAAGACCATCGCTCGTCCCCGACCGCCACTCATAAGGATGCACAATCCAAGTACACTTCATGTTTCAAATTTGTTACACAACTTTAACCATACATGCATGCTATGGGACTTGCTAACTTCAACACAAGCATTCTTTAAATTCAAAATCACCCAACTAGCATGACTTTAATATCACTACCTCCATATCTCAAAACAATTATCAAGTATCAAATTGATCATAGCATCCAATTTACTTCCTATGATAGTTTTTATTATACCCAACTTGGATGCCTACCATTCTAGGACCAATTTTATAACCATAGCAAATACCATGCTGTTCTAAAAGACTCTCAAAATAATATAAGTGAAGCATGAGAGACTAGCAATTTCTACAAAATTAAACCACCGCCGTGCTCTAAAAGATATAAGTGAAGCAGTAGAGCAAAAACTATCTAGCTCAAAAGATATAAGTGAAGCACATAGAGTATTCTAATAAATTTCTAATAAAGTAGGCTTCTCCCAAAAGTTGTGTACAGCAAGGATGATTGTGTAAAACTAAAAAGCAAAGACTAATATTATACATGACGCTCCAAGCAAAACACATATCATGTGGGGAATAAAAATATAGCTCCAAGTAAAGTTACCAATGAACGAAGAAGAAAGAGGGGATGCCTTCCCGGGGCATCCCCAAGCTTAGGATTTTGGCTACTCTTGAATATCTTGGGGTGCCATGGGCATCCCCAAGCTTAGGCTTTTTCCACTCCTTATTCCATAGTCCATCAAATCTTTACCCAAAACTTGAAAACTTCACAACACAAAACTCTATAGGAAATCTCATAAGCTCCGTTAGTGACAGAAAACAAAACCACCACATAAGGTACTATAATGAACTCGTTCTTTATTTATTTTGGTGTTAAACCTAATGTATTCCAAGTTCTCTATGGTTTATAAACTATTTTACTAGTCATAGATGCATCAAAATAAGCAAACAACACACGAAAAACAGAATCTATCAAAAACAAAACAGTCTGTAGAAATCTGTAACTAACGCAAACTTCTGGAACTCTAAAAATTTTACCAAAATAGGAAGTCCTGGGAAATTTGTCTATTGATCAGCAGAAAAAAGAATCGACGCAAAATAACGTTTATGTGATTTAACAAAACTAATTTCGTGTATGAAAAGTTTCTGTTTTTCAGCAGAATCAAATTAACTATCATCATAGGTTATCCAATAGGTTCTACTTGGCACAAACACTAATTAAAACATAAAAACACATCTAAACAGAAGGTATATGCAAAATTTATTACTAAACAGAAACAAAAACAAAAAACACAAATAAAATTGGGTTGCCTCCCAACTAGCGCTATCGTTTAACGCCCCTAGCTAGGCATAAAAGCGAAGATAGATCTAAGTAGTGCCATCTTTGGCACTCAATTCATAAGTAGCTCGCATGATAGATTCATAAGGTAATTTAACTTTATTTCTTGGAAAGTGCTCCATGCCTTTTCTTAATGGAAATTGGAATCTAATATTACCATCCTTCATATCAATAATCGCGCCAATCGTTCTAAGGAAAGGTCTACCAAGAATAATAGGGCAAGAAAGATTGCAATCTATATCTAGAACGATAAAATCTATGGGCACCAAATTTCTATTTGCAACTATGGGGACATCATTGATCCTTCCCATTGGCTTTTTAATGGTGGAATCCGCAAGGTGCAAATTTAAAGAGCAATCATCAAGATCATGGAAACCTAGAATATCACATAAAGTTTTCAGAATCGTGGAAACACTAGCACCCAAATCACATAAAGCAAAACACTCATGATCTTTAATTTAATCTTTATAGTAGGTTCCCACTCATCATTAAGTTTTCTAGGTATAGAAACTTCCAAATTAAGTTTTTCATCATAAGATTGCATCAAGGCATCAATGATATGTTTGGTAAAAGCTTTATTTTGACTATAAGAATGAGGAGAATTTACAACGGATTGCAACAAGGAAATACAACCTTCTAAAGAACAATTATCATAATCAAATTCCGAGAAATCCGAGATAGTGGGTTCACTACTATTTAAAGTCATGACCTCTCCAATCCCACTTTTACCAAATTTAGCATCAAGATCTAAAAACTCCGAATTATTGGGATGCCTTCTAACTAAAGTTGACTCATCTCCAATCCCATTATTATCAAGATTCATATTGCAAAACAAAGATCTAATAGGAGACACATCAATAACTTTAAGATCTTCATCATTATTTTCATTGAAACTAGAAGAACATGCTTTTACAAAGCAATCTTTCTTAGCACACAATCTAGCGGTTTTTTCCTTGCACTCAACAATGGAAATTCTCATTGCTTTGAGATACTCATTGATATCATGCTTAGGAGTAGTAGATCTAAGTTTAAGAGAATCAACATCAAGCGAAAGTCTATCAACGTTCCTAGCCAAACCATCAACTTTGAGCAATTTTTCTTCAAGCAAAGCATTAAAATTCTTTTGAGAAATCATAAATTCTTTCACACTATTCTCAAAATCAGAGGTCATCTTATTAAAATTACCATAATAATTATTGTAGGAATTTCCATAATTATTAGAGGAATTACTAGGGAACGGTCTACAATTAAAGTTTCCTCTATAAGCATTGTTTCCAAAACTATTCCTACCAACAAAATTCACATCCATAGATTCATTATTATTCTCAATCAAAGTAGACAAAGTCATATCATTGGGATCAAGAGGAGTATTTTTAGTAGCAAACAACTTCATAAGTTCATCCATCTTTCCACTCAAAATATTGATTTCTTCAATAGCATGCACTTTTTTACTAGAAGATCTTTCGGTGTGCCATTATGAATAATTAGCCATAATATTATCAAGAAGTTTTGTAGCATATCCTAAAGTAATTTCCATAAACTGGCCGAATCTAAAAGATTTCTAGAAGCAAAGTTAAACCGGCATAAAAATTTTGTATGATCATCCATAAATTCAAACCATGAGTAGGGCAATTGTGAATCATCGATTTCATTCTTTCCCAAGATTGGGCAACATGCTCATGATCAAGTTTTTTAAAATTCATAATATCGTTCCTAAGAGTGATGATCTTAGCGGGAGGGAAATACTTAGAGATAAAAGCATCTTTGCACTTGTTCCAAGAATCAATACTATTTTTAGGCAAAGACGAAAACCAAACTTTAACACGATCTCTAAGTGAAAACGGAAATAACTTCAATTTAACAATATCATTATCCGTATCTTTCTTCTTTTGCATATCACACAAATCAACAAAGTTGTTTAGATGGGTAGCGGCATCTTCACTAGGAAGGCCGGCGAATTGATCTTTCATAACAAGACTCAGCAAAGCAGTATTGATTTCACAAGACTCAACATCATTAAGAGGAGCAATCGAAGTACTAAGGAAATCATTGTTATTGGTATTGGAGAAATCACGCAATTTGGTATTATCTTGCACCATGGCAACAAGTAATCCAACACACAAGCAAACAGAAAAAGGCAAGCGAAAAAGAGAGAAGAAGATTGGGAAAGAGAGGGCGAATAAAACGGCAAGGGTGAAGTCGGGGAGAGGAAAACGAGAGGCAAATGGCAAATAATGTAAATGCGAGGGAGATGAGTTTGTGATGGTACTTGGTATGTCTTGACTTGAGCGAAGACCTCCCGGCAACGGCGCCAAAAATCCTTCTTGCTATGTCTTGAGCTTGCGTTGGTTTCCTTGAAGAGGAAAGGGTGATGCAGTAATATTAGCGTAAGTATTTCCCTCAGTTTTTGAGAACCAAGGTATCAATCCAGTAGGAGGCTCCTCAAAAGTCCCACGCACCTACACAAACAAACAAAGAACTTGCAACCAACACAATAAAGGGGTTGTCAATCCCTTCACGGCCACTTGCAAAAGTGAGATCTGATAGAGATAGTAGGATAAGATAAATATATTTTTGGTATTTTATAATATAGATTGGAAAAGTAAAGATGCAAATAAAAGTAGATTGAAAGCTTATATGATAAAAGATAGACCCGGGGGCCATAGGTTTCACTAGTGGCTTCTCTCAAGATAGCATAAGTATTACGGTGGGTGAACAAATTACTGTCGAGCAATTGATAGAAAAGTGAATAATTATGAGATTTTCTAGGCATGATCATGTATATAGGCATCACGTCCGTGTCAAGTAGACCGACTCCTGCCTGCATCTACTACTATTACTCCACACATCGACCGCTATCAAGCATGCGTCTAGAATATTAAGTTCATAAGAACAGCGCATTAAGAAAGATGACATGATGTAGAGGGATAAACTCAAGCAATATGATATAAACCCCATCTTTTTATCCTCGATGGCAACAATACAATACAATACGTGCCTTGCAACCCCTGCTGTCACTGGGTAAGGACATCGCAAGATTGAACCCAAAGCTAAGCACTTCTCCCATGGCAAGAAAGATCAATCTAGTAGGCCAAACCAAACTGATAATTCGAAGAGACTTGCAAAGATAACTCAATCATACATAAAATAATCCAAAGGAGATTCAAATATTTCTCATAGATAAACTTGATCATAAACCCACAATTCATCGGATATCGACAAACACACCGCAAAAAGAGTTACATTGAATAGATCTCCACAAGAGATGGGGAGAACATGGTATTGACATCCAAAAAGAGAGAAGAAGCCATCTAGCTAATAACTATGGACCCGAAGGTCTATGGCAAACTACTCACAACTCATCGGAGGGGCTATGGTGTTGATGTAGAAGCCCTCCGTGGTTGATTCCCCCTCCGGCGGAGCGCCGGCGAAGGCTCAAAGATGGGATCTCGCGGATACAGAAGGTTACGGCAGTGGAAATTGTTTTTCGTTGTCTCCCTGGATGTTTTCGGGGTACGTGGGTATATATAGGAGGAAGAAGTAGGTCGGTGGCCGCCCGAGGGGCCCACAAGACAGGGGGCGCGCCCAGAGGGGGTGGGCGCGCCCTCCTATCTCGTGGCCGCCTCGGCTTCTTCTTGGCTTGCACTCCAAGTCCTCTGGATCACGTTCGTTCCAAAAATCACACTCCCTAAGGTTTCATTCCGTTTGGACTCCATTTGATATTCCTTTTCTTCAAAATACTAAAATATGCAAAAAAACAGCAATACGGGTTGGGCCTCTGGTTAGTAGGTTAGTCACAAAAAATGATATAAATGTGTAAAATAAAGCCCATAAACATCCAAAAGGGGTAATATAATAGCATGGAACAATCAAAAATTATAGATACATTGGAGACGTATCACTAACAAGCTATGCATTCTAGTTAGCTCCGTTCGTCTTTTGTTGTTGCAGGAGGCGCATGGAGGAGGACTAATGGGACACTTTGGTGTGAAGAAGACGGAGCATGTACTTGCTACACATTTCTTTTGGCCAAAGATGAGACGGGATGTTGAGCACTTTGTTGCTCGCTACACTACATGTCAAAAAGCTAAGTCACGACTCAATCCTCATGATTTATATACCTTTGCATGTACCTAGTGTTCCTTGGGAGGATATATCTATGGACTTTGTTTTAGGTTTACCTCGAACAAAGAAGGGGAGGGATAGCATATTTGTTGTCGTGGATAGATTCTCGAAAATGGCACACTTTATACCATGTCATCAAAGCGATGATGTTGTTAATGTTGCTGATTTGTTCTTCCGTGAAATTATTCGCTTGCATGGTGTGCCAAATACTATTGTTTCAGATCGTGATACTAAATTTCTTAGCCACTTTTGGAGATGTTTATGGACTAAGTTGGGGACTAAATTGCTTTTTAGTACTACTTGTCACCCCCAAACTGATCGACAAACTGAAGTAGTCAATAGAACATTGTCTACTATGCTTAGGGCTGTTTTGAAGAATAATAAGAAAATGTGGGAAGAATGCTTGCCTCATATTCAATTTGGTTATAATCGTTCATTGCATTCTACTACTAAGATGTGCCCTTTTGAAATTGTGTATGGTTTCCTACCTGGTGCACCTATTGATTTGTTGCATGTTCCATCTTCGGACAAGGTTAATTTTGATGCTAAACAACGTGCTGAATTGATTTTAAAAATGCATGAGTTAACTAAGGAAAACATTGAGAGTATGAATGCTAAATATAAACTTGCTGGAGATAAAGGTAGAAAGCATGTTGTGTTTGCACCTGGAGATCTTGTTTGGTTACATTTGTGTAAGGATAGATTTCCTGATTTGCGCAAATCAAAGCTAATGCCATGTGTTGATGGTGCTTTTAAGGTGCTAGAGAAAATAAATGATGATGCATATAAACTTGAGCTGCCTGTGGATTTTGGGCTTAGTCCCACTTTTAACATTGCAGACTTGAAGCCTTATTTGGGTGAGGAAGATGAGCTTCCGTCGAGGACGACTTCATTTCAAGAAGGGGAGGATGATGAGGACATCAATACCATTGCTGCACCCACAACCCCTGCTGCTATACATACCGGACAAATTACTAGAGCTCGCGCACGCCAATTAAATTACCAAGTACTTTCGTTTCTTGGTAATGATTCTAATGTTCATGAGAATATAATGTTGCCTAAATTGGATACATTTGTTTTGCTTACAAATGAAGGGCCTAGCTTGGAGAAGGATGAACACTGGAGCAAGAACAAGCATGGAGATGATGGCATGCGCAAGGGGAACAAGAACGGAGTTACAAGTGATGATTTCAGGACGTTGAAGCCACCATAATAAGTGCATGAAGCCTTGGACGAAATATACAAGATGCTACTTCATAACTTTCATCCAGAGGCTATTCTAGGTGCTGCGTCACCTTATTATTGGGCCAGGCCCATGTATTTTCGAAACACTTGAGTATAGGCTGTTTTTAGAGTCCGTATGTGTGGGGAAACAAGAGATAGAGTTGGTTTCGGACCCCCTTCCCCAAGGGCCACAAAATTCCCCCCTCTTCCTCCATATATACAGCCCTTAGGGCGTCGTTTAGACTTTGGGTTTTGTTTAGATTAAAGTTCGCCATAGCTGCAACTTCGTGTACTTCGTTTGTGTTCAACGACCAGACAAAGACGTCACAGAACCCCACCTTCATCAATAAAGCTTTCATCATATATTCGCAATATCCAGATTGCAATCTCAGTTTCTTGTTTGTTCTTTGTTTGCTCGTAGGAAAACAGACCCTCATGGTCAGGTTGATCGTGCTCCGACGTGGTCAATAACCCCTCGGAAGTTGGTTTAGTTATTGCTAAGGCGCGATGTCTCGCACGTTCGTAGTCGGATCGTCAAGGTCGACACCCTTAGAAAATGATAGCCACCATCTCATCGAAAGACGGGACACCTTTGCCTCTATCATCTGATGTAAGTCTTGCGAGTACTTTGGATGAGTACTCACGGTTGCTTTGCTTCCCTATTCTCTCGAACCGGATGTTCGCAACAGATGATGGCACCACAGATGCAGGTTACCCCAGCAGAGCCTACTACACGGAGACGGACTACCAGGAGTATCTGGTGGTCCCAGGCAGGAGGAATCGCCTTTTGATCTAATAGCGTTGGTTTGCTCAACCTTGTTAAGGTAGACTTGGCTAACTATGTATGTACTCAAAAACTATTTGCTTGACGACTTGTGTATTTGGGTCCTCTTGGCCCCTGGCTTGTAATATAAATACTAATGTTTATCCTTTTATGTTGTAGAGTTGTGTTGTGATATCTTCCCATGAGTCTCTGATCTTGATCGTGCATGTTTGCATGTATGATTAGTGCATAATTGAATTGAGGGCATCACGGACGCTCACAACAAGAAGCTCACCATTGCCACAACTCGCATCCTTCGCCTCAAAGCTACCGGCCTCACCATTGAGATGGTGGGTGCTGGTTTCCTTTGCTAATGGATCGCTCCCCTCCATAACAAGATAAGGCAACTCGGGATTTAAAAAATGTTGTTGACATCATGCAGCTACACACCAGGCATGGTAACAATCTGATGGTGCTGCAGCATACATCTCTCTGCCATCAACTCTTCCGCACCACCGGCAAGTTCAAATTGCCGGCAACAGTAATCCCCTTGTGTAACAACTCTGCCAAGGACACAATCGTTGCAATGATGCCAGGATGCAATGCTCACAGCTTCGAAGGAAGCTGGAAAGACCACCTAAGAATAGGGTGAGGGCATGGTTCGACACTCTAGTGGAGAAAGCCGTCAAAGAAGAACCAAGACTCATTCGCGAGACCATCAACGAAGTACTGGCTTATATTGCCAGCAGAGCAGAGGAGGCGCGGCTAGCTGAGGCTACCAGTGGCCCTGGATCTATGGTAGTTACTATTGATGAGGAAGTCAAGGATGAACCTATGGAGGAGTCGCCAGAAGAGGCTACTGCCGAACAGGACGAGCCTGTCGGGGAGCAAGGCGACAGGGCCACCGAGGATTCTGCCAGAGGGCAGGGCCACAAGGGCGCAAATGAGTAGGTGCACAGGGAACCCCCAATTTCTCTGGCAAGAAGGGTTCGCATCCTTCGACGAGTTGTCTTTGGAGAGAAAGTACATCGACCATCCTCGGGTGATGAGGTTCTCGACAAGGGAGTGACTGCCAAGGCTACCCGGGAACATGGAGCTCGATGTCAAGCTTCTCCACAGCAGCAAGTGTGACGCACCTCGGTGAGGCAGCCAGCCGCACCAACTGTTGGAGTAGCTGGGTCTTCTCAGTGTGGCAACCAAATGAGCTAGAACTCCCACTCTGCCTCTCTCCTTGAGCACTGATTGAGAAGGTGTTTGGGGCCTCTCTATACTTAGGGGCAAGGAGGAGGAAGAAGAGTATGTGTCTTCAACTATTTTCTTCAATTCTCGATTTTTATTTTTGTTGATCTAATCTGCTTCGTCTTGACTTGATTTTATAGTGACGAGCAAACATTGGTGCAAAGGATGGTGAAGAAGGTGAGGACCATAGTGGGGGATGAATCAATGACAAGCACGACTCCTGACACAGATGTGGTGATTATCAGCCCCTAGCGCAGCCCCCAGCGTGAGGCCACTGTCCTCTTTTCTTTGACAAGTCTTGGTGTTGAAGTTGTCATTGCTCATATCAACAAGAAAGCAGGAGAAGAGTGTCATGAAGAAGTATGCTGGAGGCAGATCGTATCCTGACACCTCCGTCAACCACCGCAGCGGGAAATAGCTCTCCAGCAAGGACCTCCACCGACGAGCCCGTCCGCACTGATGATGTGCGAGCAGATGGGATGGCTGGCAATCTAGCGATGACAACCGAGGTTGTCAAAGATTAAGTTGCTCCTCCTCAATAGAACGGGTCCGATAAGCCTTTCTCTGCCAAGGATCTTTCCTCCTTAGTCATTTTTTGTTTTCTTGAACTTCTTGAATTTGATTTCTTTTCTTCTCCATCTTTTAGATCTAGCTCCAACTGATGATATGGATGTTGACACCACATTGGGGAATTGCAAAGGACACTTTCGATGAAGCCAGTATGATTGTAGCTGATGAAGTCGCCAATGTTACTTATGAAGAAACTGTCAGGGCTGCCAATGAGGAGGCCACTAAGGATAGTGTTGATAAGGATGGCAACAAGAGTGCCAAGGCCACTGATGACATTTTTGGCTCAGGAGTGCCAAGCCATAACTCGGCCATGAGGGTGATTGCTACAAGCAAGGCGTCTGTTGACGATCACCCTTCAACAGCTGAAGCGCCTCCATCAAGTAGATATCTGATAGTTGATGATCATCTATTCGTTAGCATCCATGGAACGTCAAGCATTGGAGCACCCACAGGAGCAAAGGTTTTTGATGATGAGGTCGTCAATGTTGCCGGGCTTGAAGTTGTTGATGAACCACACATCAACAGTAGTGAATCCAAAGAATAGCAGCTCCTCAAGGCCATGAGCTAGAACTTCCAGAAACTTCAAGCACATTAACGCAGCCGAACGGAGAGCTTGGACTCTAGGGCAACCATTATCAGCAAAGCGGGAGAAGAGTTCTAGAAGCGCGTGGAGGAAACACAAATCTGGTATTCAGAATGCCTTCAAGATCTCCATGAACACCACGCCTAGCTCTCCATCGCCAAGGAGAAGTTTGTCTTGGAGAAAGACGATGCCGACAAGGCACGAGAGGAGGCTGCGCAGAGGATAGCGGCAGCTGAGGCCAAATTGAATGAGCGCAAGATTGGCCTGGACACACACGAAGAAGAGCTTGCCACTCGTGAGGAAGCACTTGCCGGCAAACTCTGCAACAAGGATGGTTAAATCCAAGGCCTCCTTGCACAGAAGACCCAGGAGCTAGAGCAAAGACACAAAGAGGCAATCGAAGCTCGGGCTGTGGATCATGCTAGCAAGATCAAAGAAGCCGTCAATGATGCCGGGGCTGGAGAGGCCACCAAGAATGAATTGGACGGCAAGGTGCATAAGCTTGATGTAGATCTTGCCGCCAATAACAAGGAAGTCTTGGTGCTCAAAGCAGATAGAGAGAAGGTAACTCACACCTTGGCGGAGCTGCATACCTCAATATCCACCGAGAACCAAGAACTCACCAAAACCAATGACATCATTGCTAACCAGAAATAGAAGCTGGCCACCTTGGAAAAGATTCTTGAAGGTGCCAAGGAGCGGTAGAGGATTCTGTCAAAGGACCTCCAGATCGAGAAGGCCTTTCTTGAGAGTGTTGTGAACACCTTCAACGAGTACAAGGACACCATGAAGCTATGGACTAATTACCTTGTAGCAATTGCCGAAGGCATCACTATACAACTATCCGTCATGGGCCTGCAGGAGTACCGCTTCTCCACCAATGAGAGGGACACGACCAACAACAGGCTCCCTCTGTTCTTTGATGGCCATATCAAAGTGTTGGAGAAGCATCAACAAACTCGAGCTGCCCATCTTGCAAGCAAATCCCGCAAGATTTTCCAGGACATCTTCTTCAAGGTGCTCGTCAAAGTGGTGCAACGAAACCCTGGCGTTGATCTCACCAAAGTCTTCACCAGCATGCAAAAGCGTGTAACATCCCAATTTTCAATTTGGATGTTATACATAGATCATCATATGCATATCATATTTATTCTTGCATTTTGGTTAAGATCCTAGAAATCTTAAGCAACTCAAGGAACCACAGAGAGAGTTGGAGGTTCACAAAATTCATATTTGAATTTATTTCAAATTTGAAGAAAAGGATTAATTTGGTTTTATTATTTTCTCTCCAATTATTTCCAATATTAAAAATAAATGAGAGAAGATAATATGACTTCTTCAAATTCAGACAAATATTGGAGAAAGAATTTTAAAATCAAATTATGATTTTTCTGGTATTTATTTGCTATTTTATTTGAATTAGAAAAATATGCATTTTCCAAAATTGGATTTTTAGGCCAGAAAAATGTTCACTTTGTTCTAAATATTTCATTTAAACGGTGAAAATTGTTTTCGTCATTTTTAGAATTTTTCTATATTTTATTAGGATTTTTCTTTTCAGGCGATACTATTTAAAAAAATGTTTCGCGGACCAAACTGGGCCAGCGGCCCAGCCGGCCCACAACGCCGCCGCCTTCCCACCTTGCCGCGCCGTCGCCGCGCTGGACTCCCGAGGGAGTCTGAGCTCCCCACGCCGGCACGCCTAGCCCCTTGGCCAAGTCGGGTAACCCCTCCCTCCTATTTAATGGGTCGCCGCCGCCCCTCCGAGGCCCTTGTCCCGCCCGCGCCGATGCCCTGTCGCCCTGCCTCGCGGGAAGCCGACGCCATTTTTTCCGGTTTAGGTATAAAAACCGCCCGGTTTTTTATAAACCCTAGATCTGTTTTTATTAGATCGGTTCGGTTTTTCGTCGGTTTATTTATTTAGCGGACGTTCGTCCGTTCGTTCGTTTTAACGACCGTTGTTCGCCGGTTAGGTTCAGACAGCGAACGTTCATTCATTAGTTTGTTCTTTTTATTTTATTTTCGCCAGGGATTTATCTGCGATTATTTTTATCGCAATTCTGCCCCTCATCTTTAAACTAGTATAACTTTTTACTCGTTATCCAAATTAGATGAAACCAAGGCCTAAATCTTTGTCTCGAAGCCCTCTTTCCAATTAATCAACTTGAACATGATTTTGGTACTATAAAATTTGACTTTAGTCCATATTAGTAAACGATCTTGTTTCGTTTGTATTTTGAGTTTCGTTGCTCCATTTGAGTTGAATCTTTTTGCGAAACGTAGCTAATCACATGTACTTACTATTAAGATCTAGTTCACATGTTAATAATGTTGTTAGGTTTTGACTCTTGTTAGTTTAAGCCGTTGCTTGTTTCGTGTTCGATTTGGATGTTTTCTCGAGTTTTCTCGTATTCCAATTGAGTGATTGCTTATGTATGCCATTGTTTGTCTACGCTAGATTATCCGGAGTGCGAAGCTTGTTACTACAAATCTCTAGAGTTTGCAGATCGTCAGTAAGGCAAGTTACACTTTGATCATACTCTTTTATACCCAATTTTTACTATGCATTAGTTCTACCCCACAAATATTTGCATTGGTAGGATTGGGAACATTGGTTTTGGTTGTAGTGTTTGAGGTAGGAACCTAATACCTTTTGATCACCCCGGGAATATACGTATGCTTATTATTGCTTAGCCATGCTCATAGACAGAGATTGGATCGTGATTCACACATGGAAGTTTGAGAGTTAATTTAATTGGATAACATTAAGGTGGCAACTTTAATACAAATCCGGGTGGATTGGTTGAGGCACCTGGAGTACCCAGTGTTGTCTGTTTTGGAAATCCAAGAGTACCCGTGTGATTATCTTATGGAATGCCACCCAGGCTCAAAGGGATCATCAGATTATTCATGCTAGAAACTTCCGTGTGCAGCCACAAGCCATTATGGGCTCTGGCATAGTTGAGTAAGTTGCGTGAGCTCTTGAAGACGTAGACTAGAAGATGTATAGGGTTGTAGGAGGTACTGTCTACCCGGAGTAGAGAGTTAATGCTTCAGAAAGGCTATGTCTCGATCATCCGATCATGGATGTGGTCGAGTCTTGTGGGGAGAAGTGCGCAAACCTCTGCAGAGTGTACAAACTAATCATGGTTAGCCGTGTCCCCAGTTATGGACATCTTGAGTATCTAGTACTTGAATCTATTGATGTGATCTCATCACGTTACTTTAAAGTAATTTTGATGTTGGGTTAATGATATACTTTTAGTTGGGATTTGAGTTGGAGGAACCTTCTCAAATGATGGGCAACATGGGAGTAGTTAAATACATTTATTTCTTTGTTGTAGGGAAAAACTAGCTTTATGCAAAACCATGAAACTTACAGCCTCCACCAGCCAAATATTGCATGTAGATATAGTTCTTGCATTATCATTGCTTTACAGTGTAACTATGCCAGCATATTCCATGTGCTGACCCGTTTCGGGCTGCAACGTCTTATGTTGCAGACTACTCAGACGATGAATAAGGTGCGATAGGTCGTTGTTTTGCACTCAGCTATGCCGTTGGAGTTGATGGACTCATTTACCTTCAAAGCCTTCCGCTGTTATTTAGTTTAGATGGCCTTCAGCCATGATTTATTTATGTAATAATACTCTTTATGAGGACTCGATGTAATAAGTGTGTGATCGAAACTCTGTTATAATTCCTCGAGTACTGTGTGTGTCAGCATTATCGATCCAGGGATGACACTGATGCACAGAGACTTGACCGTTTGAGGTCTGGTCGCTACAAGATGGTATCAGAGCACACGCTGACTGTAGGACGCGACCACTAGAATGAGCCACAGGATTTCTCTTCTCTACTCATTTCTAATTATCCTCTCTTTCTACTCTATAGATGGCGGATCCCAGGAACAAGTTCACTCAGTCGGATGATGACACCCCTTTCGGAAAGCACTTGAGGGAAGTCACTAAGTATCTGAACATCGGATTACCAAGCTTCACGGGGACTTTCTCTACATCTGTACCGGAATACGAGCATTGGAAGATTAAAGTCTGGATACCTGGGAGGACCTTTGCGCCAACAACAGAGCCTATTGATTTCTACCTGGATGCATCATGCTGGAGTACTAGAAAGAGCATGGCCACACATATCACCTTTGGACGCATATGTGAGGTATATCACAAGGAGTTGGAGAATACCGTCTACCAGATATGTGGACGCCGAGATGACAAGTGGGAGATGATTCATACCAGGAAAGATGGATCAATTGCAGCTTACATACAAGAGTTGGGACATCATATTCGTCGACAGGAGAATCAACAAATTATCCACATGAAGAGGATCAAGAAACTCGTGAGGAGGAACAATGATCTAGAAGAGGCGATCAAGTCTACACGCGATGGATACGAGGAGGAGATTGCAATATTGGTGGAAAAGAATGACGACCTGACAAGGAAGCTAGGAGTATTCATGGGAGACCCCGTGCCAAAGAAGGACAACCAGCCAGGAGAGTACATCATCCTCGACGACACCGACTCCGACCCTGATAGCGATGATGACTACGGTGATGAAGCTGGAGCAAATATTATGGAGTCTTCTTCTGATGAAAATTTCTAGATGACCACCATTGTGATTAGTAGTGTTTTCCCTCCAAGTAGTTGCAACAATCGAGTTAGTAGTTATAGGTTAGACCGCTTTTGTAATCTTGTGTGCTATTGATTGAAGTGAAATTGATTGTGTTTGTCTCATGAGCATTATGGGTAGTGAATCTCTCTTAGACCTCTTTTCTATTCTGTCTTCTCACCCCTTCTAAACCCATCATATGCCTCCGAGATGTGACAATGGATTTACCTTCCCACTGGAGCTCACTCAGTTGATCCAGCAGCAGAATACCCTGATGCAACTTTTAGTCCAGAATCAGAACCAAGGCAACAATAACAACAACCCACCACCACACCACTTGTTGATCACCTAGCATGTTTCCTAAGGTTGAATCCACCGGTGTTCTCTAGTAGCACCGAGTCGATTATTGCAGATGATTGGCTCCGCAAGATTGGAAGAGAGCTAACCACTATAGGATGCACAGATGCGGAGAGAGTGCGTTTTGCCGCACATCAGCTTGATGGACCCGCAGCATCATGGTGGGAGAATTTCACAGCCACCTACCCCATTGACATTGTTACGTGGGATCAGTTTCAGCAGGCTTTCCGCACTACCCACGTTTCAGCTGGAGCTATGAGCATGAAGAAGTGTGAGTTTTGCAACTTGTGCCAAGAAGGACGTACAGTGGGCCAGTATGTGGATGAGTTTAGTAAGTTAGCTCGCTATGCCCCTGATGACGTAGCTACAGATGCCGCTAAGTAGGAGAAGTTCCTGGAAGGACTGATGATGAGCTGAGCATGTAGTTGATGGTGGCAACATTCAACAACTACAAGGAGTTGGTAGACAGGGCTCTTATGATTGAAGGCAAGCAGCAACAGATTGATAATCACAAGAGGAAGTATGGACAAGGGAGGTACACTTCAGGAGCTCAGCAGAAGCCCCGCTATTCCCCATAATCGGGAGGACATACCCACAACCATGGAGGGCACACGCTCGACGGAGCAAGTTCGCACAACCATAGTGGCACCAGGATTGGCAATGGGAATGGAGGAAGCAGCAGCTAGAACCGTTCCAACCCTTCTACACTAGCCAAGAGGGATCTGAGCCACATTACCTATTTCAAGTGCCAGAAGACCAGACATTACGCCACTGAATGTCCTGAAGCCAAGAATGGAAATGGCAATGGAAGTTCTGCCAAGAAGCCCAACCCCTTCACCAAAGGTCAGGTGAACCACATCAGTGTGGAGGAAATTGAGGATCAACCCGACGCAGTTGTCGATAAGTTTTTGATTAATGCATTTAATGCACTTGTTCTTTTTTATACTAGTGCATCACATTCATACATATCAACCCAAGCCCTTAGGTCACCCAAGCCCTTAGGTCACCCATGTTAGTAAGTTCGCCAGGAGCAGAGTATATGGCCATCCTATGGTGTGATCGGTTACCCTTGAGGATTGGTAACTATGTGTTTCCCTCGTACCTAATAGTTTTGGAGTCACAAGGATTGGATATAATATTAGGCATGGATTGGTTATCGAAGTATGGAGGGAACATTGATTGTGCTAGTAAGACGATATTCCTTACCACCCCAGAAGGAAGAAGGATCAAGTATGTATCCCGACATGTGCCGAAGAGGACTCAAGTAAATTCCTTATCAGGAGTTCTACAGGAGGAAGTACCAGTGGTGAAGGATTACCCCAATGTATTTTCGGAGGAGTTGCCAGGCATGCCACCGGATCAAGACATTGATTTTTTGATAGAGCTATTGCCAGGCACCGGGCCAATATCAAAGAGACCATATCAGATGCCCGTAAAGGATTTGGAAGAAATTAAGAAGCAGATTAAGGAGTTACTGGATAAAGGTTACATTCGACCAAGTTCACTACCTTGGGGAGCCCCAGTGCTTCTAGTGGATAAGAAGGATGGTTGTTGATTATCGTGCATTGAATGAGGTGACAATCAAGAACAAATACCCTTTGCCGATGATCAATGATTTGTTTGACCAGTTGCAAGGAGCTAAAGTATTTTCCAAGATAGATCTTCGATCAGGTTATCACCAGTTGAAGATTCGAGAGCAGGATATACCTAAGACAGCTTTTACCACAAGGTACGGGCTATATGAGTATACTGTTATGTCATTTGGTCTGACTAACACGTCTGCCTATTTCATGAACATGATGAACAAGGTGTTTATGGAGTTATTGGATAAGTTCGTCGTGGTGTTCATTGATGATATATTGGTCTACTCGAAGAACGAAGAGGAGCATAAGGAGCATTCGCGTTTGGTTTTTGAGAAGCTCAAAGAACATCAGTTGTATGCCAAGTTCAGGAAGTATGAGTTTTGGTTAAAGGAAGCTGGATTCCTCGGACATGTTATATCCGGAGAAGGAATAGCAGTAGACCCTACCAAGGTTATTTCTGTGACTAAATGGGTGGCACCCACATTAGTTGGAGAGATCAGGAGTTTTCTCAGACTCGCAGGATATTATCAGAGGTTCAATGAGAATTTCTCCAGGATTGCAAAGCCCATGACAGAGTTGTTAAAGGGACACCAAGTTTAAATGGACTGAGGAGTGTGAAGCCAGTTTTCAGGAGTTGAAGAAATATTTGGTTACAGCCCCAGTGCTGATTCTTCCAGATCAATGAAAGGATTATCAAGTGTATTGCGGCGCTTCACGTTGAGGACTTGGATCAGTACTTATGCAGGAAGGAAGAGTTGTTTCATATGCCTCATGACAGCTTAAACCTCATGAGTTGAATTATGCTACGCATGATTTGGAGTTAGCAGCCGTAGTGCATGCGCTGAAAACGTGGAGACATTTTGTCATCGGAAACCATTGTGAGGTATACACGGATCATAAGAGTTTGAAATATATAGTCACGCAGAAGGAGTTGAACCTCAGGCAGAGGAGATGGTTGGAGCTCATTAAGGATTATGATATGAAACTGCACTATCATCCCGGAAAGGCCAATGTAGTAGTAGATCCATTGAGCCGCAAGAGTTACGTTAATACACTCATGAATGGAGGATTACCCAAGGAGTTAGCAGAGGATCTTCGCGAGCTATGTTTGGAAATAGTCCCAAGAGGTTATTATGTAGCAGCATTGGAAATTCAGTCCACTTTGATGGGTAAGATCAGAGAGGCCCAGAAGACTGACAAGGAGATTGCCGAGATAAAGGAAAGGATGAGCAAAGGAAAGGCGAAAGGATTTCGTGAGGATGAGCACACTACTTTATGGTTTGAGGATCGCGTATATGTGCGCAATGACCCTGGGATCAGGAAGTTGGTTCTGCAGGAGGCCCATGATTCACCGTACTCAATTCACCCAAGAAACACCAAGATGTATCTAGATTTGAAGGAAAGATTCTGGTGGACAGGAATGAAGAAGGATATTGCCGAGTATGTAGCAGTTTGTGATGTATGTCAGAGAGTTAAGGCAGAGCATCAGAAGCTAGCTGGATTGCTACAGCCACTACCGATACCCGAATGGAAGTGGGATAAGCTTGGCATGGATTTTATCGCTGGATTGCCCAGGACTCGATCAGGCTATGACTCTATCTAGGTTGTAGTCGATTGTTTGACGAAAGTAGCTCATTTCATCCCGGTGAAGACCACCTATACGAGTACTAAGTTGGCAAAGATATACATGACCAGGATCGTATGTCTGCATGGAGTTCCGATGACCATTGTATCGGATAGAGGAACCCAGTTTACCTCAAAGTTTTGGAATCACTTGCATGAGACTTTGGGTACTAGGCTAGAGTTCAGTACAGCCTTTCATCCACAGATAGATGGATAGACCAAGAGAGTCAATCAGATTCTAGAGGACATGTTGAGAGCTTGTGCGCAAGATTATGGATCTAGTTGGGACGACAATTTGCCCTATGCAGAGTTCTCTTATAACGACAGATATCAAGCCAGTTTGAAGATGGCCCCTTTCGAAGCTTTGTACGGAAGGAGGTGCGGGACATCGTTATTGTTGGATGAAGTTGGAGATCGACAGTTGTTTGGACCAGATTTAATCAAAGACTCTGAAGAGAAGGTTAAGTTGATTCGCGACAGACTCAAGGTAGCCTAGTCCAGGCAGAAGAGTTATGCAGATTCTAAACGCAGGGAGACAGTTTACAAAGTCGAAGACAGAGTTTACCTTCGTGTGTCCCCTCTTCGAGGAGTTAAGCATTTTGGAGTCAAGGGAAAGCTAGCACCACGTTTTGTGGGACCATACCGAGTTTTGGAACGTATGGGAGAAGTAGCTTACAAACTAGAGTTGCCAGAAGGATTGTCAGGAGTTCACGATGTGTTTCACATTTCCTAGTTGAAGAAGTGCCACGCGGAGATGGCCGATATTCCTTTGAGAGATACAGTGCCACTGGAAGCGATTCAGTTAGACAAATATTTGACTTATGTGGAGAAGCCAGTCAATATTCTTGAGTTTTCTAGCCGAGCCACTCGCAAAAAGGTTATCAAGTTTTGCAAGGTTTAGTGGAGCCATCATACCGAGCAGGAAGCCACCTGGGAGTGAGAGGAAGACCTCCGTAGAGACCACCCAAACCTTTTTGCTGACCAACCCGAATCTCGAGGGCAAGATTCATCTTAAGGGGTAGTTTGTAACATCCCAATTTTCAATTTGGGTGTTATACATAGATCATCATATGCATATCATATTTATTCTTGCATTTTGGTTAGATCCTAGAAATCTTGTAACATCCCAAAATTCTAAATTTTGGAATGTTATATTAAATAGATAGTTATGATTGATTGTTTGATTGATTGTGTGAAGTTGAGTGAAATTAGAAACTTTTGAAAGTTAAATGAGAGGGAATAAAAGGCCTTTCCCAAACTTTCATCTATGCTTTATGATCTCCTTGAATTCAAATTCTTTTCAAATACAAAACCCTGGAGAGAAGATGATATGACTTCTTCCATTTAAATAAATGAAAAGGGTTTTGAAAAGATTTGAATTCCATTTGGAACTATTTCAAATTCAGAAACTTTAAGGAACTCAATGATTTTCATGAGAGAAGATAAAATGACTTCTTCAAAACATATGAAATATGAGTTGGGAGTTTAAAAGAAATCCAATTTAAAGTCCTTTTGGAAATTATTTTCAAATTGGAGTTATTTGGGTTTTATTCAAATTATTTTCTCCAAAAATAAAATATATGGAAATTAGGGTAAAATGATTCCCTACAATAGAAAATTGGCGAGAAATAAATTTGAAATCATTTTGGTATTTTTAAAATGATTTTTAGTGGATTTTAGTAGGGTTGTAGCACTCTTTGTTTTATTTTAATTTGTGTGGATTTTATCTGATGCTAGAAAAATGTTCAGGTTGTAGGAAATCTTTTTCTGAAAATTTAGGTATAAAATATGCCTAGGTTCTATTTTATTTTTTTCCGCTTTTATTTTTATTCTCGTTCTTTTAAAAAAATCTTCCTCCGCCTACTGGGCCGGCCCAGCTCCCAGGCCAGGCCACGGCCCAGCCCATGTCGCCCGTCGCCACCGTCCCTGAGCGGGACTCTGCTCGGAGTTTGCCGCCGCCATGGACGTCGTCCTCGCCGCGGACTCTTCGCGCCGCCTCTCCCTTGGCCCTCTCCCACGCCTCTGAGGCCGCCCCCTACATAAGTAACCCGAGGCCCCGGACCCCGTTCCTCTCTCTTCCTCGAGCCGAAGCAGCCGAAGCCTCACACACTCGCCGGAGTTGGGAGCTCCGACGAGATCCGCCGCCCTCGTTTTGCTCTGCTCCGCCACTCCCAGCCGAAGCCGCCACCACCATCGGCTTCGCCACCACGCGCCGCCTCTCTCCGACCCCACGGCCACGCCGGAGGACCACCGGAGTCGCCGCCCCATCGATGTCCAAGCCGCTGCCGCCGTCTCCCTTGCCGCCGGCAGCCACCACCGCCGCGGTATGCCTCGCCTTTTCCCTCCTCCGTCCAATCTAGAATCTACGACCTAGATTAGGTTAGTTATTTTTAGATTCGAACCGGTATGTGCTATATAGCGAACGTCCGCTGTTTTAGCCCCGTAGTGCACAGTTTTCGGCCAGTAGTTTTCTGACACGTGGCCAGGGACCTAGATGTAGTATTTTTTCAGATTAGTCCCTAATCTTTAAACAATCACTACTTTTCGCTCGTTAGTCAGAATTAGATGAAACCAATGCCTACTTCTTTTTTATGATCCCCTCTATCCGGTAAAACAACTTAAACATATTTTCGAAAGTTTAAAATTTGAATTTCAAGCAGTTTAGTATTTGAACTTCGTTTGATTGTAACTTGAGTTTTATAACTCAATTTGAGTTGATTCTTTTTGCAAATCGAAGCTCTTAACCTAAACTTTCTGATAAGGCAAAATTCACTTAATTTTGGTACTGTTATAAATTGTTTTACATTGCAAGAGTTAATTGCTTGTTTTTGAAGTTCTCCGAGATCTTTTCTTCGATTCTTTTGCATGAGTGCTTATGTATGAAATTGCTTGCTCACGATAGATTGAACGGAGTGTGACGCGTATAACTATCAGGAGTTATGAGTGCGAATCATCTTCATCAACAGTATAGGCAAGTTCACACTTTGATCATATCCCTTTCATACCCAGTTTTATGCATTAGTTTCGACCCTCAAACATTGCATGGTTAGGAGTTGATAACATGTGGGTATTGGGAAGTAGTTGATGAGGTAGGAACCTATTGCCCTGTCTATTACCAAACCATTGGGAGTTACTACATATGCTTATACTGCAATGCTCGTAGACATGGTTTGGTTTGAGTGATTCATGACAGATATGGGAGTTGTTATTAATGGTTAACTTAAGGTGGCTACTTTAATACACATCTGGGTGGAATGGTAGGGGCACCCTGGAGCACCTAGTGGTTTGCCCGGGCACCTGGAGAACCCAGTGCTTGCCCAAGAGAATCTCGGAGGACCCATGTGATTACCCTATGGAATGCCACCCAGGCTCAAAGGGACCATAAGATTATTCATGCTAGAAACTTCCGTGTGCAGCCACAAGCCATTATGGGATATGGCATAGTTGAGTATGTTGCATGAGCTCTTGAAGAGGTAGACTAGCAGATGTAGGGGGTGTAGGTGGTACTGTCTACCCAGAGTAAAGAGTTAATGCTTCCGGAAGACTGTGTCTCGGTCATCCATTTCTCAAACACCTTGTAGTGCGAGAAATTCAACGGAGGCGATCGAGTCTTGCGGGGAAAGTGCGCAAACCTCTGCAGAGTGTACAAACTAATCATGGTTAGCCGTGTCTCCGGTTATGGACATCTTGAGTATTTGGTTCTTGGATTATCATGATGATCTCATCACGTTATTTAAATAATTTGTTGGGTTGATGATTATTTACTTGGGATTGAGTTGGTGGAACTTTCTCAATGTTTTCAACAAACTTTGTAGTTAAATAAAATTTATTCCTTTGTTGTAGGGAAAAATTGGCTTCATGCAAAAATAAACTTAGAGCTTTCCACCAGCCAAATATGCATGTAGTGATAGCTATTATTCATCATTATCCTATGGTGTGAATTTGCTAGTACATTCAATGTACTGACCTACATGGATGCAACATCTCATGTTGCAGGATTTCTGATGAGGACATGACTACCTTGGATACGACCAAAAATATTGCATACATATATATTTGAGAGGTGATTTTTAATACAAACTATACAATAATTTATTTATGTCATCCAGGACAAAAATACTTCACAAACTTTTGTGCCATGTCTAATTGTAGGTGTATGGGACATTTGCTCAATCCACATATGAAAATAAGGGGAAAAAAGAAGTTTATATGCTGTTCAAAAAGTCCTCTCACGTCACTTTTGGGCCAAGAGAAGATAGAGTCCAAGTCTCTCACGTTCTAGATTCAGATTCGGACTACACAAACATATCTGACTCAAAACGCCAATAACTCTTTCATACGGACTCCGAATTGGGTGATTCTTTTTTTGTTGGAAAGTAGATTTCATGCAATTTCCAACACAATTGGATTCACCTTCAAATTCATCGGGAGCATTGAGTTATGGACGAAACAATCTGACGTTGCACCAGAATCCGAGTCAAACTACAAGTCCAAAGGTGTTGCATCACCTCCACTTGGGCCCATGAGCCTTGTACGACCTAGGATTGGTTTTAGGCTACCTTGGGAGTTCCCCCACCTCCTTGGCCGCCACCCCTTGCCGCTATATAAGTAGATCCATCTAGTAGCTTTTCCCTTGGGATTTGTTTAGTTAAATGTTAGCCATTGCAACTTCGTGTAATTCGTTTATGTCCAACGACCAGACCAAGACCGCTTACGGATCCCCACCTTTATCAATACTTCATATATACTCGCAATATTCAGATTGCTTTTATCATATTCTTGCTTGTTCTTCGATTGCTTGCAGAAATAGACCTTCGTGGTCAGGTTGATTATGCTCCGGCGTGGTCAATAACCTCTTGGAGTTAGTTTAGCGATTGCTAAGGTGCAACGTTGTGCACGTTTGTAGTCGGATCATCAAAGTCATCTTCACCAAATTGATAGTTATCATCTCATCGAAAGATCGGGACACCTCCGCCTCTATCAAGTGGTATTAGTTTTCAGGTTGCTCGGTGAGAATTTCCTGTTTTCCCTAGATTAGATTTATTTTCTTACCTATTGTCCAAGAAAAAGCCACAAAAAAGTTAGATATATTCATCCTTTGTCCAAGCCAGTCCGAGTCTTTGCAATTTTCTTTTCATTGTTTGCATTATTTAGTTATCGGTTGCATCGTCATGTCGAGTTGCTGGCCTTAGTGTCTAGTTCATTTAGAGTTTCGAGTTCTATTCACATTAGTCACGCCGCCACTGCATCTTTATCCCTTCCGCTGTCCACCACCCATCCATCAATTTTCACCACGTGCTACCCACTGTTCGTTGTCATAATTATGGTTGAGATCGTTCACATCTTCGCCTGATGCAATCTGCATCTTATCTAGTTGTTTTGGAAAGAGAGAGAGAGAAAAAAGACGGAGAGAAAAAAGAGAAAAAAAGTTAAAAAAAGTTAGAGAAAAAAAAGAAAGAAAAAGAAAAAAAGTGTGATAAAAAAGAGAAGAAAAAAAAGAGAATAAAAAATCGGATCTATCCACAATCAATCTCATAGTTGAATTCGGATTGGAATCTGCTTTGTGCACTGTTCACTAAAATAGGCATGACTTTCTCATAAGAAGTCCGTTTTGGCTCCGCGGGTACCCAAATGAAAGCTAGCGACGAGCCGCATCTAAATAGTTGCACAAGCAGGTTCCATATTTGGAACCTAAAAATAGGCTTCTAAATAGGTCTTTTTGCCTTCCGAAGTTCGTGAACACAGCTTATTCTAGTTTTTCAAGCCAGTTTTAGAATTTTTTGACTCCTCATATCAACTCAGAATTGAGTGATTCATTTTGCATTTGGAAGCTTGAGTGAGTGCCATTCTTGAGAACAATTATTAGAAAATTGGCACAAACTTTTCTAGAGAAAAGTTGGAGAGAAAGTTGTTGATATATCCAGCTTGGCTGTTGTTTCTCATCATTATCTTTACTGCTATTGTGATTTTCACTTATATCTTGCTGTTCAGAGCTATTTCATATCCTTTATTGATGCCAGTTGTGCTACTCCATGACCTCATTAGTGTTCTAGGCTCGCGTCTCTAGTACGGTCTAGCCTAGGACCAGCACAGTACCGTCGTTGAGCGTTTCTTCAACATTGCATCTCTGAATTGATTATTGCTAATCTTTTGCTACCATACACTTAAGCCTTCCAAGATCCACGTATTTCTACACCGCGTTTACACACTTTCCCCTGGCAATCGCTTTACTCAATCTTCAGAGTTATTTGACACCGCTGGTTGCCGATCACCACCTGCTGCATGGTAAGAACTTGTAAGATATTGAGATTTGCTATACTGTGAGCATTTTACCACCACTTCCAAGTAGTTCATAGGAACATTTTTTTGGATTCTATTTCTTGTTTCTACTAATCATGACAGGATCCAGAGTCAATTCATGGGCTTTGTCAATCGTGGGAGACGTGCCACCACCTTTGCAAATACCACAACCGTCACGAGAGGTGCACAAACATCCAAATGCACATGATCAGGTTAATGTATCTATACCACCATTTAATGGCCATTTTAGACCTGCTTTATATATTGAATGGGAGTTCGACATAAAAAATATATTTGCTTCCCATAATTTTGATGAACATAAAAAGGTTAAGGTTGCGGTTGGTTCTTTCACTGGTTATGCTTTGGTTTGGTGGAGTGAATATTGTCAGTTACACCATGATTATATACCTACTACTTGGGATGATTTTAAACTTGCCATGCGACATACTTTCGTCCCTACTTATTATACTCGTGACATGATTAAGACATTACAACATTTAAAACTAGGTAGTGACACTGTAACAAAATATTATGATGATTTACAAACTACCTTGTTGCATTCCTCTTTAGAAGAAAGTGAAGATGATTTTACGGGTAGATTTTGGGGAGGATTAAACCGAGATATTCAAGAGATACTAATTCATGAAGAGTGTTATCCTATGGACCATTTGTTTCGTCTTGCTTGCAAAGCTGAACAGGAAATAAAACGACGTGTTGGCCACGAGGAGAACAAGCGCACGGTGCACATTCCAAGAGGTTATATGATTGTTCCTTCAACTACTAGGCATACTATGACAACCACATCTGTTGTTGTGAGGACTACATCACCTCCACCATGTGACACATCGCCCCCGAGAGTGGCTACATCATCTGAGTTGATCATAAGAGGTAATGACAAAGGTACCGATCTTCCATCTCTACATGAGAATGATGAATGCCTTGTCAATTTGAATGCACCATCTGATGAGCTACCCACTACTTTGATCACACCACCTATTTTAGAGGACTATGTTGATAATTTGACTTTGCCATGTGATCAAACAACTGAAATACCAACAATTTTGAGTGCACCCACTGAATTAACTGTTGATGCAAAAGAACCAATGTTTAATCATTTTGATATGACCTCTAATCTTGGAGATGATTATGTGTCCAATGACTTATTGCATGTTTGCTTATTTAAGAATGTTTTAGCATGTAAACTTGATGCAAGTAAGGTTTATTCACCAATGTTGGGATGGTTTAATGAGGAACATTGTCAATCTTTTGAAATGAATAAGAGCTTCACTTATATGTGCAAACTGAGTTGCAATATTTTAATGCCTTCTACTTCTTGTGATATTTTTTTGGCTTTAGATTTTATGAACTATGAAAGTCACTCATATATACATGTGTCATACATGCAAAAATCAAGGGAAGTAAAAATGGATGACATATACATATACAACATGTACACCTTGTCTCTTTTGTTAGCCACATTTCAGATTAAGCAACGCCGAGGACGGCTTTGTTTTCAAGAAGGGGAGGATGATGAGGACATGACTACCTTGGATACGACCAAAAATACTGCATACATATATATTTGTGAGGTGATTTCTAATACAAACTATACAATAATTTATTTATGTCATCCAGGACAAAAATACTTCACAGACTTTTGTGCCACGTCTAATTGTAGGTGTATCATTTGTTCAATCCACATATGAAGATAAGGGGAAAAAAGAAGTTTATGTGATAAAAAGTCCTCTCACGTCACTTTTGGGCCAAGAGAAGATAGAGTCCAAGTCTCTCACGTTCTAGATTCAGATTTGGACTGCACAGACATATCGGACTCAAAACACCAATAACTCTTTCATACGGAATCCAAATTGGGTGATTCTTCTTTTGTTGGAAAGTAGATTTCGTGAAATTTCCAACACAATTGGATTCACCTTCAAATTCATCTGGAGCGTTTAGTTATGGACGAAACAATCTGACGTTGCACCAGAATCCGAGTCAAACTACAAGTCCAAAGGTGTTGTATCACCTCCACTTGGGCCCATGAGCCATGTACGACCTAGGGTTGCTTTTAGGCTGCCTTGGGACGTTCTCCCACCTCCTTGGCCACCACGCCTTACTCCTATATAAGTAGATCCATCTAGTAGCTTTTCCCTTGGGATTTGTTTTGTTAAAAGTTAGCCATTGCAACTTCGTGTACTTCGTTTGTGTCCAACGACCAGACCAAGACCGCTTACGGATCCCCACCTTTATCAATACTTCGTAAATACTAGCAATATTCAGATTGCTTTTATCATATTCTTGCTTGTTCTTCGATTACTTGCAGGAATAGACCTTTGTGGTCAGGTTGATTGTGCTTCGGCGTGGTCAATAACCTCTCGGAGTTGGTTTAGCGATTGCTAAGGCGCAACGTCGTGCATGTTTGTAGTCGGATCGTCAAAGTCATCTTCACCAAATCGATAGTTATCATCTCATGAAAAGATCGGGACACCTCCGCCTCTATCAATTTCTTACGACGAGTAAGTGATACGTTAGGGTTACGATTTCTACACTCAACTTTGCCGTTGGTGTTGATGGGAATCCACAACCTTGTTGTTTCTTCCTCTTTATGGATTGAGGTAATAGTATTTACGTTACTTTATACATGTGATTTACTTCTATTATAAATCCTTGAGTACTGTGTGTGTCAGCATACCGATCCAGGGATGACACTTAAGCACAGAGACTTGACTGTTTGAGGTCGGGTCGCTAAAAGATGGTATCTGATAATCCCCAAGTGCAGGGAATCATCGTAGCAATTTCCAAAGGTGGAAGTGATAAGTATGGAGTGTCAAACCCACAAGGAGCTAAAGGTAAGATCAATATTCTCTCAAACCCTATATGCCACTGATACGACTCTACATGCACCTAACGTTTGCTTCCAACTAGAAACAAGAAATAAAACTGTGTTGTGGGTATAAAGAGGATAACTTTGTATGATATCGGAGAGCTAAAGTATAAAAGTAGGTGTTGTTATCATAAAGTTAGAATATAATACTAAATAATATAAATAGCGAGTGTGGAATAATGGTGGATCGGTGTGCGGAATTGTCCTAAGTGATTTTTAACAAGATCGATAGTCGTCATTGCAATTTCATATGAGGGAGAGGCATAAGCTAACATACTTTTCCATATTTGGATCATATGCACTTATGATTGGAACTCTAGCAAGCGTCCGCAACTACTAAAGTTCATTAAGGTAAAACCCAACCATAGCATTAAAGCATCAAGTCCCCTTTTATCCCATACGCAACAACACCCTTACTCGGGTTTGTGTTTCAGTCACTCACGCAACCCACTATAAGTGAATCATGCACGTATTGCAACACCCTACAGCGGGAATCCCTCACGCTTGCGCAACATGGAGGGCACCGTAGGACAACATCAAAGTGAAACATACAACTCATACCAATCTAGATCATCAATCAACCCAAGAAAAAAGATATTTACTCAAAACATCATAGGATGGCAACACATCGTTGGATCATAATATGTAGCATAAAGCACCATGTTCAAGTAGGGATTACAGCGGGATGTGGGAGAGTGGACCGCGTAAAAGAGATGAGGATGGTGATGATGATGGTGATGTTGATGAAGACGATCACCGCGGCGATGATTCCCCTCCCGATGGCACTCCGGTGCCACCAAGAGAGAGGAGGAGAGGTTCTCCCCCTTGTGCTTCCTCCTCCATGGCTTTCCCCCTCTGGTCCTTGGCCATCATGGCGATGATGGCCCCTCCGAGATCCTCCTCCATGGCCTCCTATGATAATGGCCCCCTCCGGCAGGGTGCCAAAGAGGGCCTAGATTGATTTATCGTGGCTACAGAGGCTTGCGGCGGCAGAACTTCTGATCTAGGTTATTTCCCGAAGGTTTCTGTATTTATAGGAATTTTTGGCGTTGGTTTCACGTCAGGGGGGTCTCTGGGCCGTCCACGAGATAGGGAGGCTCGCCCTAGGGGGGCGCCCCCCACTATCGTGGGCAGCCCGGGACTCTTCTAGCCCAACTCCGATGCTCCGTGGTCTTCTTTTGGTCCATAAAAAATCCTCGAAAATTGGCACGTCAATTGGACTCCGTTTGGTATCCCTTTTCTGTAAAACACAAAAACAAGGAGAAAACAGAAACTAGCACTAGGCTCTAGGTTAATAGGTTAGTCCCAAAAATCATATAAAATGGCATATAAATGCATATAAAACATCATAGATGGATAATGTAATAGCATGAATACTTCTTAAATTATAGATACGTTGGAGACGTATCAGCATCCCCAAGCTTAATTCCTGCTCGTCCTCGAGTAGGTAAATGATAAAAGAAATAAATTATGAAGTGTGAATGCTAGTAGGTGCATAAGTTTGATCAATGATAATTTCAATCACCTTTTCTAGCATCAATATGTGTCATAATAGTAGCTTATCTCATAAAACTTTTCATGATCAAGTAACAATCTATTCACAATGTCAAGTATGGTTCAGAAACTTCATTCAGAACTAACAAAGTATAATCTCAGTCATTGAAGCAGTTGCAATTTATCATAACATCAGAAAGAGTCAAGAATAGAGCTTTTCAGCAAGTCCACATACTCAACTATCATATAGTCTTCTACAATTGCTAACACTCACGCAATACTTGTGGTTATGGAGTTTCAGTCGGACACTGAGAAAGATAGGGGCTTATTGTGTTGCCTCCCAACATATTCACCTTTAGGTGATGTCAACAATAATAGCCCATGCTAACTTACATCCAATTGGATATATATATCAAGATCTTTCAAACACGAGGAGCTTGCCAAAGGATAAAATGAAAAAGGGAAAGGTGAGGATCACCTTGACTCAAGCATAAAGTAAAAACATAAAGTAAAAGATAGGCCCTTCGCAGAGGGAAGCAGAGGTTGTCATGCGCGTTTAGGGTTGATGCACAAAATCTTAATGCAAAAGAACGTCACTTTATATTGCCCCTTGTATGTGGACCTTTATTATGCAGTCCGTCGCTTTTATTTCTTCCACAACAAGATCGTACAAAGCTTATTTTCTCTGCACTAATAAGTCATAGATATTTAGAGAGCAATGTTTATTGCTTGCACCGATGACAACTTACTTGAAGGATCTTACTCAATCCATAGGTAGATATGGTGGACTCTCATGGCAAAACTGGGTTTACGGGTATTTGGAAGCACAAGTAGTATCTCTACTTAGTGCAAGGAATTTGGCTAGCATGAGGGAGAAAGGCAAGCTCAACATGTTTGGAAGGTCAATGACAATATACTTTAACTGACATGTCGGAAAACATAAACCATTATGTTGTCTTCCTTGTCCAATGTCAACTCTTTTAGCATGTCATACTTAATGAGTGCTTCACAATCATAAAAGATGTCCAAGATAATATATTTGTATGTGAACCTCTCTTTCCTTATTACTTCCTATTAATTGCAACGATGACCAAAACTACGTTTGCCAACTCTCAACAACTTTTAAGCCTCATACTTTCTATGTGTGAAGTCATCACTAATCGTGTTATAAGCATATGAAACATATAAAAATTCAGATTTGTGACATTCAATTCATTCCCCCATTTACTCATAGGATATACATGAAGCACATGAGTAAATGACAAACTACTCCAAAAGATATGAGTGAAGGACACTGAGTAGTCAAATAATTAACTAGCCATGGGAGGGTTCCCTTTTTTTATTTAATAATTCAGATCCAATGATTTTATTCAAACAGCAAGTAAAATTGAAAATACGCTCCAAGCAAAACACATATCATGTGACGAATAAAAATATAGCTCCGAGTAAGGTATACCGATAGTTTTGAAGACGAAAGAGGGGATGTCTTCCGGGGCATACCCAAGCTTAGGCGCTTGAGTCTTCCTTGAATATTACCTTGGGGTGCCTTGGGCATCCCCAAGCTTAGGGTCTTTCCACTCCTTATTCTCCTCATATCGATATCTCACCCAAAACTTGAAAACTTCAATCACACAAAACTTAATGGAACTTCGTGAGATAGGTTAGTATCATAAAGAGTAAACCATGCACTTTGGTACTGTAAAAGACAAGATTCATAATTGTTTTCACATAATTCCTACTGTACCATATCATTTCTACACTTTATATTGAGAAATATAAGCCATAGAAACTAGAAAACAAGCAAACTATGCAATGAAAACAGAATCTGTCAGAAACAGAACAGTCTGTAATGATCTGAACAATAACCTTACTTCTGCTACTACAAAAATTATGAAATAAATTGGTGGATGTGAGTAATTTTTCTATTAATCTTATGCAAAAAGAATCAACTCAAACTCACTCTTCTGTAATGACAGCTAATCTTGTGAGCGCAAAGTTTCTGTTTTTTACAGCAAGATCACTTAACTCTCACCCAAGTCTTCCCAAAGGTCTTACTTGGCACTTTATTGAAACAAAATCTATAAAACATGATTACTACAGTAGATTAATCATGTAGACACATAAAAACAGTAAGGATAAACATTGGTTTGTCTCCCAACAAGCGCTTTTCTTTAATGCCTTGTAGCTAGGCATGATGATTTCAATGATGCTCGCATAAAAGAAAAGAGTTGAAACAGAAAGAGAGCATCATGAAGAATATGACCCGCACATTTAAATCTAACTCACTTACTATGCCTAGGGAATTTGTGAGCACACAATTTATAGGAACAAAAGTCAACTAGCATAGGAAGGCGAAACAAGTATAACTTCAAAACGTTAAGCACATAGAGAGGAAACTTGATATTATAGCAACTTCTACAAGCATATATTCCTCCCTCATAATAATTTTTCAGTGGCATCATGGATAGAAACTTTGTTATAAAACTCAATTGGAACCTCTTCTGAAATAGTGTAATACTAACTAAAGTTGACACTCTTCCAAATCCACTTTCATAAATATCGTACGAAGGTTCAACACCCTCCAAGATAGTGGGATCACTAATTCCTAAAGTTGACACTCTTCCAAACCCACTTTAAGCTATAGTATTATTCATACTCCAAAAGATATAAGTGAAGTTCCTGGAGCATTCTACAATTAATATAGACTAGCCAACATACAAGCTCAAAATATATAGGTGAAGCGTACGAAGCATTCTATAAAACCATACTCAAACAATTTAAGTGAAGCACAAAGAGCAATTCTATAAGATCATACTTAAAAGATATAAGTGAAGCACATGAAGTATTCTATAAATCAATAAATATATATCCCATACTATCATGATTCTTAAAGAAAAATAAAAACACAAATGACACAAATCATGTGAACAAAACAAAAACCGAGGTATACCGATATTTGTTGAAGAAGAAAGATGGGATGCCAACCGGGGCATCCCCAAGCTTAGATGCTTGAGTATCCTTTGAAATATTTACTTGGGGTGCCTTGGGCATCCCCAAGCTTGAACTCTTGTCTCTCCTTATTCTTCTCACATCGGTAACTCCTCGTTCTTCAAACGCTTCATTCACAAAAACTTAAACAAAAACTTGTGAGATCCGTTAGTGTAATAAAGCAAACTACCACCTTAAGGTACTGTAATTAACTCATTATTTGTTTATATTGGTGTTAAACCTACTGTATTCCAACTTTTCTATGGTTCATGCCCTACATACTAGCCATAGATGCAAAATTAGCAAACAACACACGAAAAACAGAATCTGTCAAGAACAGGACAGTCTGTAGTAATCTGGAAGTTTAGTAAACTTCTGTAACTCCAAAAATTATGGAATAAATTTGACAATTTGAACAATTTGTACAGAAGTAATGTGCAAAAAGTTTCGGACCCATTTGAATTTCCAGTAAAAAAATGTAAATTCATGCACTACAGCCAAAGTTTCTGTTTTTGTTCTGCACAAAGTAAGCAAGCAATCTTATCATACTAAAACCAAATCTTGGCACAAAATTTTTATAATACAAAGGATATATACAAGGGGATAATTATTTACAGAGAAACTTCCATGAAAAATTCTACATTGTTTCCGTGAGCATGAACACAAGTGCTCAAGGTCGACCCTCACTTCTTTAATGCATAACTTTCCAATCACTTCTCTTTTTGAAAAACTTTTTTAGGCATGAGAGGCAAGTAATTCCTTTTTGGTATTTTCATTCTTTTAAATTTTGTTTGTATGTTTCACCCACAACTAAACAGAAACAAAAAGGAAAAACAAAATCTACTTAGTGAATAAAGCAAACAAGCACACACGAGAATATCAACCCAACGCTATTGCTCCCCGGCAACAGCGCCAGAAAAGAGCTTGATAATCCCCAAGTGCAGGGAATCATTGTAGCAATTTCCAAAGGTGGAAGTGATAAGTATGGAGTGTCGAACCCACAAGGAGCTAAAGGTAAGATCAATATTCTCTCAAGCCCTATCTACCACTGATACGACTCTACGTGCACCTAACATTTGCTTCCAACTAGAAACAAGAAATAAAATCGTGTTGTGGGTATAAAGAGGATAACTTAGTATGATATCGGAGAGCTAAAATATCAAAGTAGGTGTTGTTATCATAAAGTTAGAATATAATACTAAATAATATAAATAGCGAGTGTGGAATAATGGTGGATCGGTGTGCGGAATTGTCCTAAGCGATTTTTAACAAGATCGATAGTCGTCATTGCAATTTCATATGAGGGAGAGGCATAAGCTAACATACTTTTCCATACTTGGATCATATGCACTTATGATTGGAACTCTAGCAAGCATCCGCAACTACTAAAGATCATTAAGGTAAAACCCAACCATAGCATTAAAGCATCAAGTCCCCTTTTATCCCATACACAACAACACCCTTACTCGGGTTTGTGTTTCAGTCACTCACGCAACCCACTATAAGTGAATCACGCACGTATTGCAACATCCTACAGCGGGAATCCCTCACGCTTGCACGACACAGAGGGCACCATAGGATGACATCAAAGTGAAACATACAACTCATACCAATCTAGATCATCAATCAACCCAAGGACAAAAGATATCTACTCAAAACATCATAGGATTGCAACACATATTGGATCATAATATGTAGCATAAAGCACCATGTTCAAGTAGGGATTACAGCGGGGTGTGGGAGAGTGGAGCGCGTAAAAGAGATGAGGACGGTGATGATGATGGTGATGTTGATGAAGGCGATCACCGCGGCGATGATTCCCCTCCCAATGGCACTCCGGTGCCACCAAGAGAGAGGAGGAGAGGTTCTCCCCCTTGTGCTTCCTCTTCCATGGCTTTCCCCCTCTGGTCCTTGGCCTTCATGGCGATGATGGCCCCTCCGAGATCCTCCTCCATGGCCTCCGATGATGATGGCCCCCTCCGTCAGGGTGCCAGAGAGGGCCTAGATTGATTTCTCGTGGCTATAGAGGCTTGCGGCGGCGGAACTTCCGATCTAGGTTAATTCCCGAAGGTTTCTGTATTTATAGGAATTTTTGGCGTTGGTTTCACGTTAGGGAGGTCTCTTGGCCGTCCACGAGATAGGGGGCGTGCCCTAGGGGGGCGCGCCCCCCACTCTCGTGGGCAGCCCGGGACTCTTCTGGCCCAACTCCGATGCTCCGTGGTCTTCTTTTGGTCCATAAAATATCCTCAAAAATTGGCACGTCAATTGGACTCCGTTTGGTATCCCTTTTCTGTAAAACACAAAAACAAGGAGAAAACAGAAACTGGCAATGGGCTCTAGGTTAATAGGTTAGTCCCAAAAATCATATAAAATGGCATATAAATGCATATAAAACATCATAGATGGATAATATAATAGCATGAATACTTCATAAATTATAGATACGTTGGAGACGTATCAGTATCAGAGCACATGTTGACTGTAGGACGTGACCCTACAGACTGGCAAGCCCATAGGAAAGATTTTCTCTACTAACTTTATTTTCAAATGGATCTCTTACCTCTCTTCTCTTCTAAGCTTATTGAAATATTCCCTTTTAGTTAGACTATACCCTTTTCCCTTTTGACCACATGAAGATTCGGCTGATGAGACCACTCCAAGAAGTACAAGATATCGGACAACTAAGACCACTTCAGAATGAAGAGGATTTTACCATGTATTATTATAATGGAAACTACAACGGTTGAAGACTCTGAAGACTAGGAGAATTTGAAGGCCCTGTAAAATTTTCCAGATTTGTATGACCTAGGAAGGCACCCCTTATGGAACTTGGCAGACAAAGGAAGTTGTCAATACCCGAGATCAAAGTGTATCGTAGAAAGACCGGAACATGGAGCATTAGAACTCAAAGTTTTGTCAAGAAACCCCTAAGACAGGAGATATCAATTATGGAATGAAAGCTCATGGCAGTAACACGACTAACCATGCTGTTATTGCCCGATTATGCTATTGTCACCATGCAGAGTTAAGCATGCAGATGCATAGAATGATTGGATGGTAGAAGGCTGATGGAGCATTTGTCAGCAAAGGATGCAGTTTTAATCTTAGCTGGTGTATCACCAGGATCTGGAGTATTACATGAAGAATTTTAGAGGGACCTTTAGGAAGTCATATTTGACAAGGAGGCAATTCGTGAAGAACTTAGGAACTAGAAGCTCTCGAGATACCGGAGATTAGTCAGGAACTGAAGGACAGTAGAACCATGGCTCATGCCAAGGATGTTGAAACCTAGAAGTTTGGAACGCAACTCCAGAAATATTAAAGGATGTCACTAGAGACTTGACGTCAACAGAGATTTGGCAGAGGAACTTGAGAAGGATAAGCATGATCCGAAGAACCATCGGAGGCATGAACAAGACAAGAAGAGTTTGGCGACTTTGAAGATTTATTGACCTTTAGAAGACCAAACCCATGTTATATACTTATGTTAGATGCGACGATTGTGAGTTGTCATTTGTTTGATGTTTTTTTCCGACAGCCACAAATAAAATGCCTTTGCAAAACTTTTGTTTGTATTGTGTGTATCCCACTCTATCTCTCTTATCTCACCCCAAACCCATGGACCCAATAGAGGATGAATGGAGGTGAACTCACAGTTCCGGGATCGATGAGTCAATTGGAGATGAACCGATGGATTCAGAACATGGAGGATCACATGAAGAGCAACCCTATAGCCGGAAAGGATATGGCCCAGCATGCTCTTCAATGCTTCGAAAGAGGTGCTGCTACTTGGTGGAGGATGTACCAAACCATCAATGGATGGCAAGGAGTAACCACTTGGGAAGAATTTAAGTTGACTCTGCTAATGTCTCAGCTTCTGTTCCAGAAGATGAAGCCTTATGGAAATGATATGAAGAAATCTTGTGCATGCAAGCTCTGTGGAGAAATAGGACACAACCATAAGGAGCACAAGGATGAATGCCCTAATTGTGAAGTAAGTCACCCAGCTGAGGAATGCCCAACTAGGCAGATTACTTGTTTCTTGTGTGAAGGAACTACCCACTACCATGCTCAGTGTCACATTTACCCCATGGTACAAAGAACCATCCAGGAAAAGAAAGAAACAATGAAAGGATCCCTCAAGGAAACTTTAGAAGAACCTGTGATGAAGAAAGAGGTGGAGGACACACACAAAGGAAACAAAATTAAAGCCTGCACCAAGTCATGCTATTCATGTGGAGAAGAAGGACACGTCTCCCAAGATTGTCTGAATGGGGATCTAGTAGAATTTCCGACAGAAGAATTAGAGTATGACCCACCGGAAATAGAAGCCCTGATTGGAATGGAAAATTCCAAGAAGAGAAGTAGATTGGATTCCAGGAAGGACCTGAGGCACATCACTTGTTTCAGGTGCAAGGAGTCAGGGCACTACTTCAGCGGTTGCCCAAAAAGAAAACCTCGAGGCTTGTCAGAAGTGATATGTTTTCGTTGTAATGAAGTAGGGCACTTTGCCAGGGATTGTCCCAAGAAGAAGGAGACTTGTGCTAAATAGTTGAGTTAGCAACAATAGAAATGTAGTAGTAGTAGTAGTAGTAGTAGTAGTAGTAGTAGTAGTAGTAGTAGTAGTAGTAGTAGTAGTAGTAGTAGTAGTAGTAGTAGTAGTAGTAGTAGTAGTAGTGGGAACAATTCTTTTACATTAAGGTGTTGAGTTGAGGCATGTAATGGAATGCAGGAGATTGTAATAATTTGAGAATCAATAAAGTTAGCATCATTGGTACTTATTTGGATCTTATGAGTTGTTACTCTATGAACAAGGATTTTGATCAATTTCGATAATATGAGAAATATGGTCTATGGAAGAATTGGAGCATTTTAAGGGTGGTAGTACCCTGTGAGGACCCTTGACCCCTGGAAAAGAAAATGATATTCCACGAAGTGGACTACGGATGAAATAAGTACGAGTTTTATCTCGATATGTGGGATACCCCAAGAGTATGGAGAGATGTAGTACTATTGGATATGAAGGAGGTATGATGTTGGAAGTATGGAGCAATTGTAACCCCATCATGAGTTGAGTAATCACATCTTAGTTTGATACAAACAGAAGGAAGAGAGACAGTACATTGGATGGATTTAAGAATGCGAGAAGTTGGATGTTGGAATAATGATCAGTTGCCCCGAGGATGAGTTCAAGGTTTACAAGTGATGAGATGGGCCATAACCCACAGGCCCCAGGACCTTCCAAGAAGCAAGCACACTCTTGCTGAAGGAAAAACCCTGGAAGAGGATATGCCTTTATCAACCGACAATTTTATAGGAGCAACGCAAAACCTGAGAGTTGTGAAGGAACAGTAGTTGTCTGGCTGGCTTGCAGAATCAATGGATTAAACGAACTTGGTACGTTGACAAGAGACATTCTGCAATGCTTCTGAGGATGACCGAGTGTTAGAATGCGAGATTCGCTAAACCATATACAAGGCAATGATTTGGGTGCGGGATGGATTGATCACCATACCGACTTACTCTTATTATTGGCCTTGCTATATGGGATGGTAAATCTGAGTGACTTGCCTATAGTAGAGCGACGATGATCAACACCTTGTTTAAACCATAGAATGGTATGACAATTTTTCCCCTTGTACAAGGCAGCTGTTGTCAATCGTAGGTCATACGGTGAGAATGAAGCCCAGACCCACTTCCTGCAGGAGAAACCATAAATTGTTGCTCCATGAGATATCGATAGTTGCTTAGTATTGGCGCCAGACCCGTCAGCAACGAAGACCCAGTCCCAGATAAAAAGACAGGAGAATTGAGGAAAGGTTATGCCACTACCGAAAGAGCCCGGAGAAGGAATAATCCTGAAGATCTGAGAAGACCGCCACTGTCAGCAATAAGGATGGAGTATATGAGTTTTGATGGAACCGTAACCATGATTCTAAGAGTGGTAGCACCCTAGACCCCGGTGATGATCGATGGATTTTGAGAAGACCTCCGAACCCAACCTAATTCTTGCTAGCCTCTCCGAATCTCGAGGACGAGATTCATTTTAAGGGTGGTAGGTTTGTAACATCCCAAAATTCTAAATTTTGGAATGTTATATTAAATAGATAGTTATGATTGATTGTTTGATTGATTGTGTGAAGTTTGAAACTTTTGAAAGTTAAATAAGAGGGAATAAAAGGACTTTCCCAAACTTACATCTCTGCTTTCTGATCTCCTTGAATTCAAATTCTTTTCAAATACAAAACCCTGGAGAGAAGATGACATGACTTCTTCCATTTAAACAAATGAAAAGGGTTTTGAAAAGATTTGAATTCCATTTGGAACTATTTCAAATTCATAAACTTTAAGCAACTCAATGATTTTCATGAGAGAAGATAAAATGACTTCTTCGAAACATATGAAATATGAGTTGGGAGTTAAAAAGAAATCCAATTTAAAGTCCTTTTGGAAATTATTTTCAAATTGGAGTTATTTGGGTTTTATTCAAATTATTTTCTCCAAAAATAAAATATATGGAAATTAGGGTAAAATGATTCCCTACAATAGAAAATTGGAGAGAAATAAATTTGAAATCATTTTGGTATTTTTAAAATGATTTTTAGTGGATTTTAGTAGGGTTGTAGCACTCTTTGTTTTATTTGAATTTGTGCGGATTTTATCTGATGCTAGAAAAATGTTCAGGTTGTAGGAAATCTTTTTCTGAAAATTTAGGTATAAAATATGCCTAGGTTCTATTTTATTTTTTTCCGCTTTTATTTTTATTCTCGTTGTTTAAAAAAATTTATTCCTCCGCCGACTGGGCCGGCCCAGCTCCCAGGCCAGGACACGGCCCAGCCCACGTCACCCGTCACCACCGTCCCCGAGTGGGACTTCGCTCGGAGTTTGTCGCCGCCATGGACGTTGTCCTCACCGCGGACTCTTCGCGCCGCCTCTCCCTTGCCCCTCTCCCACGCCTCCGAGGCCGCCCCCTCCATAAGTAACCTGAGGCCCCGGACCCCATTCCTCTCTCTCCCTCGAGCCGCAGCCGCCGAAGCCTCACGCACTCACTGGAGTTGGGAGCTCCGACGAGATCCGCCGCCCTCGTTTTGCTCTGCTCCACCACTCCCAGTCGAAGCCGCCACCACCATCGGCTTTGCCACCACGCGCTGCCTCTCCCCGACCCCACGGCCACATCTGAGGACCACCAGAGCCGCCGCCCCATCGATGTCCGAGCTGCCGCCGCCGTCTCCCTCGCCGCCGGCAGCCACCGCCGCTGCGGTACGCCTCGCCTTTTCCCTCCTCTGTCCGATCTAGAATCTACGGCCTAGATTAGGTTAGTTGTTTTTTTAGATTTGAACCGGTATGCGCTAGATAGTGAACATCCTCTGTTTTAGCCCCGCAGTGCACAGTTTTCGGCCAGTAGTTTTCTGGCACGTGGCGAGGGACCTAGATGTAGTATTTTTTCAGATTAGTCCCTGATCTTTAAATGATCACTACTTTTTACTCGTTAGTCGGAATTAGATGAAACTAACGCCTACTTCTTCATTATGATCCCCTTTATCCAGTAAAACAACTTAAACATATTTTTGAAAGTTTAAAATTTGAATTTCAAGCAGTTTAGTATTTGAACTTCGTTTGATAGTAACTTGAGTTTTATAACTCCGCTTGAGTTGATTCTTTTTGCAAATCGAAGCTCTTGACCTAAACTTTCTGATAAAGCCAAATTCACTTAATTTTGGTACTATTAGAAATTGTTTTACGTTGCAAAGGTTAATTGCCTATTTTCAAAGTTTTCTGAGATCTTTTCTTTGATTCTTTTGCATGAGTGCTTATGTATGAAATTGCTTGCTCACGATAGATTGACCGGAGTGTGACGCATAGAACTATCAGGAGTTATGAGTGCGAATCATCTTCATCAATAGTACAGGAAAGTTCACACTTTGATCATATCCCTTTCATACCCAGTTTTATGCATTAGTTTCAACCCTCAAACATTGCATGGTTAGGAGTTGATAACATGTGGGTATTGGGAAGTAGTTGATGAGGTAGAAACCTATTGCCCTGTCTATTATCAAACCATTGGGAGTTACTATATTATGCTTATACTGCTATGCTCGTAGACGTGGTTTGGTTTGAGTGATTCATGACAGATGTGAGAGTTGTTATTAATGGTTAACTTAAGGTGGCTACTTTAATACACATCTGGGTGGAATGGTAGGGGCACCCTGGAGCACCCAGTGGTTTGCCCGGGCACCTGGAGAACCCAGTGCTTGCCCAAGGGAATCCTGGAGGACCCGTGATTACCTATGGAATGCCACCCATGCTCAAAGAGATCATAAGATTATTCATGCTAGAAACTTCCATGTGCAGTCACAAGCCATTATGGGCTCTGGCATAGTTGAGTATGTTGTGTGAGCTCTTGAAGAGGTAGACTAGCAGATGTAGGGGGTGTAGGTGGTATTGTCTACCCAGAGTAAAGAGTTAATGCTTCTGAAATACTGTGTCTCGGTCATCCGTTTCTCAAACACCTTGTAGTGCGAGAAATTCAACGGAGGCGATCGAGTCTTGTGGGGAAATTGCACAAACCTCTACAGAGTGTACAAACTAATCATGGTTAGTCGTGTCCCCAGTTATGGACATCTTGAGTATCTGGTTCTTGGATTATCATGTTGATCTCATAACCTTATTTAAATAATTTGTTGGGCTGGTGATTATTTACTTGGGATTGAGTTGGAGGAACTTTCTCAATGTTTTCAACAAACTTTGTAGTTAAATAAAATTTATTCCTTTGTTTTAGGGAAAATTTGGCTTTATGCAAAAATAAACTTAGAGATTTCCACCAACCAAATATGCATGTAGTGATAGCTATTATTCATCATTATCCTATGGTGTGAATTTGCCAGTACATTCAATGTACTGACCTACATGGCTGCAACGTCTCATGTTGCAGGATTTCTTACAATGAGTAAGTGATACGTTAGGGTTACAATTTCTACACTCAACTTTGTTGTTAGTGTTGATGGGAATCCACAACCTTGTTGTTTCTTCCGCTTTATGGATTGAGGTAATAGTATTTACGTTACTTTATACATGTGATTTATCTCTGTTATAAATCCTCGAGTACTATGTGTGTCAGCATACCAATCCAGGGATGACACTTAAGCACAGAGACTTGACCATTTGAGGTCGGGTCGCTACAAATCTTAAGCAACTCAGGACCCACGGAGGGAGTTGGAGGTTTCACAAAATTCATATTTGAATTTATTTCAAGTTTGAAGAAAAGGATCAATTTGGTTTTATTATTTTCTCTCCAATTATTTCCAATATTAAAAATAAACGAGAGAAGATAATTGACTTCTTCAAATTCAGAGAAATATTCGAGAAAGAATTTTAAAATCAAATTAAGTTTTTTGGTATTTATTTGTTATTTTATTTGAATTAGAAAAATATGCATTTTTAAATTGCATTTTTAGGCCAAAAAAATGTTCACTTTGTTCTCAATATTTCATTTAGACGGTGAAAATTGTTTTTGGCATTTTCTAAAAAAAATATTATATTTTATTAGGATTTTTCTTTTCGGGCGAAATTATTTAAAAAAAATGTTTCGCTGACCGAACTTGGCCAACGGCCCAGCCGGCCCACAGCGCCGCCGCCTTCCTGCCTCGCCGCGCCATCGTTGTGCCGGACTCCCAAGGGAGTCCGAGCTCCCCATGCCGCCGCGTCTCGCCCCTTGGCCAAGTCGGGCACCCCCTCCCTCCTATTTAATGCGTCCCCCTGAGGCCCTCGTCCCGCCCGCGCCGACGCCCCACCGCCCCACGCTGTCGCCCATGCCGCCGCAAACTGCCCCGCCTCGCCGGAGTCTCGCCCGAAGCAGCCAGAGTCGCTGCCATTTTTTTCGGTTTAGGTATAAAAACCGCCCGATTTTTTGTAAACCCTAGATCTGTTTTTTATTAGATCGGTTCGGTTTTTCATCGGTTTATTTATTTAGCGGACGTTCGTCCGTTCGTTCATTTTCATGAACGTTGTTCGTCGGTTAGGTTCAGACAGTGAAAGTTCGTTCATTAGTCTGTTCTTTTTATTTTATTTTCACTAGGGATTTATCTGCGATTATTTTTATCATGATTCTGCCCCTGATCTTTAAACTAGTATAACTTTTTACCCGTTTATCCAAATTAGATGAAACCAAGGCCTAAATCTTCGTCTCGAAGCCCTCTTTCCAGTTAATCAACTTGAACATGATTTTGGTACTGTGAAATTTGACTTTAGTCCAGATTAGTAAATGATCTTGTTTTGTTTGTATTTTGAGTTTCGTTGCTCCGTTTGAGTTGAATCTTTTTGCGAACCGTAGCTAATCACATGTAGTTACTGTTAAGATCTAATTCACATGTTAATAATGATGTTAGGTTTTGACTCTTGTTAGTTTAAGCCGTTGCTTGTTTCGTGTTCGATTTGGATCTTTCGAGTTTTCTCGTATTCCGATTGAGTGATTGCTTATGTATGCTATTGTTTGTCTACGCTAGATTATCCGGAGTGCGAAGCTTGTTACTACAAATCTCTAGAGTCTGCAGATCGTCAGCAAGGCAAGTTACACTTTGCTCGTACTCTTTTATAGATAGTTTTTACTATGCATTAGTTCTACCCCACAAATATTTGCATTGGTAGGATTGGGAACATGTGGTTTTGGTTGTAGTGTTTGAGGTAACTTTTGATCACCCCGGGAATATACGTATGCTTATTATTTATTAGCCATGCTCGTAGACGGGGATTGGATCATGATTCACACATGGAAGTTTGAGAGTTATTTTAATTGGATAACATTAAGGTGGTGATGTAGGGCGGAACCCTATGGGGCCGATCTTTCACGTTTGGAGAGGATCCCTACAAGGAACACGAAGAACGCGCGGAAGAACAAGCGGGAAATCACGGGGAAAACAAGAGAAACACTCAACCGACACGAAATTGATCACACAAGTGCCAGATCATCGAGGCACAAAGTAACACGAGATCCAAAGTCAACAAAGGACGATACAAGAGTAACCATTCTTCTCCGTGAGGAGGTCTTGATTGTCTTCTCCGGATGGAGGCCTTGAATCCGGGTGGATCTTCTCCGAAGAGGTGCGGTCCCTCATGAGGAGTAGATCCGGTACGGATGAGCAATGCTCTATCTCAAATGAGCTAAACCAACGCTAACCCTAGAATGTAGGTGGAGGGGGAGTATATATAGTCTACGGGGCGAAGGGGTACATGGGCCACAGCCCGGAGGCGCTGCGTGTAGGCAGGAGGGGGCCGGATGTCCGGGCGTCGGGCTGGATGTCCGGGCGCTCGCAAGGGGCCGGATGTCCGGGCTGTTGGAGTTGGCCTTGCTGCTCTCTGGATGGATGGGGCCGGATGTCCGGGCGTAAGGGCCAGATGTCCGGGGCTTCCGGAGGTGCCGGATGTCCGGGGTGACGGCCGGATCTCCGGCTATCTAGACAGCCTTCTGTGCTCCCTGGATGGCGTGTCCGAATGTCCGGGCTGTTGGTCGGATTTCCGTAGGCGGAGGACCGGATGTCTAGGCCAGACGCCGGATGTTCGGGCCATGTAGATTCTGCTGCAGACTCCTGGTTGTGGTGTAGATCTCTGATGTCTACTACACAACCTTCTTCTTGTAGACGTTATTGGGCCTGCAAGTGCACAGGTTTGTAGGACAGTAGCAAATTTCCCTCAAGTGGATGACCTAAGGTTTATCAATCCGTAGGAGGCGTAGGATGAAGATGGTCTCTCTCAAGCGACCCTGCAACCAAATAACAAAGAGTCTCTTGTGTCCCCAACACAACCAATACAATGGTAAATTGTATAGGTGCACTAGTTCGGCGAAGAGATGAAGATACAAGTGCAAAATAGATAGTAGATAAAGGTATTTGTAATCTGAAATAATAAAAATAGCAAGGTAGCGAGCGATAAAAGTGAGCGTAAACGGTATTGCAATGATAGGAAACAAGGCCTAGGGTTCATACTTTCACTAGTGCAAGTTCTCTCAACGATAATAACATAGATAGATCATATAACAATCCCTCAACATGCAACAAAGAGTCACTCCAAAGACACTAATAGCGGAGAACGAACAAAGAGATTATGGTAGGGTACGAAACCACCTCAAAGTTATTCTTTCGGATCGATCTATAAAAGAGTTCATACTAGAATAACACCTTAAGACACAAATCAACCAAAACCCTAATGTCACCTAGATACTCCATTGTCACCTCAAGTATCCGTGGGCATGATTATACGATATGCATCACACAATCTCATATTCATCTATTCAACCAACACAAAGTACTTCAAAGAGTGCCCCAAAGTTTCTACCGGAGAGTCAAGAACGTGTGCCAACCCATATGCATAGGTTCATGGGCGGAACCCGCAAGTTGGTCACCAAAACATACATCAAGAGGCACATGATATCCCATTGTCACCACAGATAAGCACGGCAAGACATACATCAAATGTTCTCATAAAAGACTCAATCCGATAAGATAACTTCAAAGGGGAAACTCAATTCATCACAAGAGAGTAGAGGGGGAGAAACATCATAAGATCCAACTACAATAGCAAAGCTCGGGATACATCAAGATCGTGCCATAGAAGGAACACGAGAGAGAACACGAGAGAGAGAGAGAGATCAAACACATAGCTATTGGTACATACCCTCAGCCCCGAGGGTGAACTACTCCCTCCTCATCATGGATAGCGTCGAGATGATGAAGATGGCCTCCGGTGATGGGATCCCCCTCCGGCAAGGTGCCAGAACAGGGTCCCGATTGGTTTTTGGTGGCTACAGAGGCTTGTGGTGGCGGAACTCCCGATCTATCTTCTGGTCTGGAAGTTTTGGGGTACGTAGGTATATATGGGTGCAAGGGGTACGTCGGTGGACCCCCGAGGTGCTCACGAGGCAGGGGCGCACCCAGGGGGGCGCCCCCACCCTCGTGGGCAGCCCGGGACTCCCCTGACGTGCACTCCAAGTCCATTAGGTTGGTTTCCTTCCAAAATTAAATTCTTCAGTTGATTTCATTCCGTTTTGACTCCGTCTGATATTCCTTTTCCTCGAAACACTGAAATAGGCATAAAATAGCAAATCTGGGCTGGGCCTCCGGTTAATAGGTTAGTACCAAAAATAATATAAAAGTGGATAATAAAGCCCAATATTGCCTAAAACAGTAGATAAAGTAGCATGGAGCAATCAAAAATTATAGATACGTTGGAGACGTATCAAGCATCCCCAAGCTTAATTCCTGCTCGTCCTCGAGTAGGTAAATGATAAAAAGAGAATTTTTGATACGGACTGATACTTTGGCAGAAATTCAATGTAAATCTTCTTAATTGTGGCATGAATATTCAGATCCGAAAGATTCAAGATAAAAGTTCATATTGACATAAAAATAATAATACTTCAAGCATACTAACTAAGCAATTATGTCTTCTCAAAATAACATGGCCAAAGAAAGTTATCCCTACAAAATCATATAGTCTGGCTATGCTCCATCTTCCCCACACAAAATATTTAAATCATGCACGACCCCAATGACAAGCCAAGCAATTGTTTCATACTTTAATAATCTCAAACTCTTTCAACTTTCACGCAATACATGAGCGTGAGCCATGGACATAGCACTATATGTGGAATAGAATGGTGGTTGTGGAGAAGACAAAAAAGAAGAAGATAGTCTCACATCAACTAGGCGTATCAAAGGGCTATGGAAATGCCCATTAATAGATATCAATGTGAGTGAGTAGGGATTGCCATGCAAAGGATGCACTAGAGCTATAAATATATGAAAGCTCAACAAAAGAAACTAAGTGGGTGTGCATCCAACTTGCTTGCTCATGAAGACCTAGGGCACTTTTGAGGAAGCCCATCGTTGGAATATACAAGCCAAGTTCTATAATGAAAAATTCCCACTAGTATATGAAAGTGACAACATATGAGACTCTCTATTATGAAGAGCATAATGCTACTTTGAATCACAAGTGTGGTAAAAGGATAGTAACATTGTCCCTTCTCTCTTTTTCTCTCATTTTTTTTTGTTTGGGCCTTTTCTCTTTTTTTATGGCCTCTTTTTTTCGTCCGGAGTCTCATCCGACTTATGGGGGGAATCATAGTCTTCATCATCCTTTCCTCACTGGGACAATGCTCTAATAATGATGATCATCACACTTTTATTTTTCTTACAACTCAACAATTACAACTCGATACTTAGAACAAAATATGACTCTATATGAATGCCTCAGGCAGTGTAGCGGGATATGCAATGAATCAAGAGCGACATGTATGAAAATTATGAAGGTGGCCTTGCCACAAATACAATGTCAACTACATGTTCATGCAAAAAGCAATATGACAAAAGTAATGTGTGTCATATGAATGGAATGGTGGAAATTTCCATGGCAATATATCTCGGAATGGCTATGGTAATGCCATAATAGGTAGGTATGGTGGTTGTTTCGAGGAAGGTATATGGTGGGTGTATGGTACCGGCGAAAGTTGCGCGGCACAAGAGAGGCTAGCAATAATGGAAGGGTGAAAGGGTGTGTATAATCCACGGACTCAACATTAATCAAAAGAACTCATGCACTTGTTGCAAAAATTTAGAAGTCGTCAAAAACCAAAGCACTACGCGCATGCTCCTAGGGGGATAGATTGGTAGGAAAAGACCATCGCTCGTCCCCGACCGCCACTCATAAGGAAGACAATCAATAAATAAAATTGTGCTCCAACTTCATCACAAAGCGGTTCACCATACGTGCATGCTACGGGAATCACAAACTTCAACACAAGCATTCTTTAAATTCATAATCACCCAACTAGCATCACTTTGATATTATCACCTCCATATCTCAAAACAATTATCAAGCATCAAACTTATCTTAGTATTCAACGCACTCAAAAGAAAGTTTCACATATCTTGAATACCAAGTATATTAATGTTAAGTAAATTACCATGCTATTAAAGACTCACAAAATAATATAAGTGAAGCATGAGAGTTCATCTGTTTCTTCAAAATAAAACCACCATTGTGCTCTAAAAGATATAAGTGAAGTACTAGAGCAAATGACAAACTACTCCAAAAAGATATAAGTGAAGATCAATGAGTAGCTAAATAATTATGTAACTATGCGAAGACTCTCTCTCATTAAAGAATTTCAGATCTTGGTATTGTATTCAAGCAGCAAGAAAAACAAAATAAAATGACATTGCAAGGATAGCACAACTCATGTGAAGAAGCAAAAACTTAGGGTCAACCGATACTAACCAATGATTGTTGAAGAAGAAAGGTGGGATGCCTACCGGGGCATCCCCAAGCTTAGATGCTTGAGACTTCTTGAAATATTATCTTGGGGTGCCTTGGGCATCCCAAGCTTGAGCTTTTATGTCTCCTTAATTCCTCTCATATCATGGTTTCTCTTGTTTTTATCAAAAGCTTCATTCACAACAAACTCAACAAGAACTTGTGAGATAGGTTAGTATAAACCAATGCAAAACCTTATCATCTTCTACTGTAGAAAATTACTAACATTATTATTCAACATTGAATACTAAATGCCTCTGCATATTTAATACTCCTATCCTCAAATAGAATCATTAAACAAGCAAACATATGCAAACAATGCAAACATAACAGCAATCTGCCAAAACAGTATAGTCTGTAAAGAATGCAAGAGTATCAATACTTCCCTGACTCCAAAAATTATGAACTAAAATTCCAACTGTAATAAATTTATCAGATCTTAATATGAAAAAAGATTCAACGTTATACCATGCTCTGACTTTTATAGGGAATTTTTGCAACAGCGGTAAATTTTCTGTTTTCAAATAGCAACATGCAAACTAGCAAAATAAGCATGGCAAAGGCTATCCTTGACTTTTTTTATTGAAACTAAAGATGCAAAACATTATTCTAACTAACAGAAAGCAAAAACTAACAAAATAAAATGACGCCCCAAGCAAAACACATATCATGTGGTGAATAAAAATATAGCTCCAAGTAAAGTTACCGATGAACGAAGACGAAAGAGGGGATGCCTTCCGGGGCATCCCCAAGCTTAGTTGCTTGGTTGTCCTTTAATGTTACCTTGGGGTGCCTTGGGCATCCCCGAGCTTAGGCTCTTGCCACTCCTTATTCCATGGTCCATCCAATCTTTACCCAAAACTTGAAAACTTCAACCACACAAAACTCAAAACAAAACTCGTAAGCTCCGTTAGTATAAGAAAATAAAACAACCACTTAGGTACTGTAATGAACTCATTCTAAACTCATATTGGTGTAATATCTACTTTATTCTAACATCTCTATGGTTCATACCACTTAATACTAGCCATAGATGCATCAAAATAAGCAAACAACACATAGAAAACAGAATCTGTCAAAAACAGAACAGTCTGTAGTAATATGTATCAAACATATACTTCTGGAACCCCAAAAATTATGAAATAAATTTATGGACCTTAGAAATTTGTCTATTGATAATCTGAAAAAAGAATCAACCTAAAATCACTCTCCAGTAAAACATGGCAGCTAATATCGTGAGCGCTAAAGTTTCTGTTTTTCACAGCAAGATCGCATAAACTTCACCCAAGTCTTCCCAAAGGTTCTAATTGGCACTTTATTGAAACAAAAGCTATAAAACATGATTACTACAGTATCATAATCATGTGGACACACAAAAACAGTAAGGGTAAATATTGGGTTGTCTCCCAACAAGCGCTTTTCTTTAATGCCTTTCTAGCTAGGCATGATGATGACAATGATGCTCACATAAAAGATAAGAATTGAAACATAACGGGAGCATCATGAAGCATATGACTAGCACATTTAAGCCTAACACACTTCCTATTCATAGGGATTTTGTGATCAAACAACTTATGGGAACAATAATCAACTAGCATAGGATGGCAAAACAAGCATAGCTTCAAGAATTTAAGCACATAGAGAGGAAACTTGACATTATTGCAATTCCTACAAGCATATGTTCCTTTCTCATAATAATTTTCAGTAGCATCATGAATGAATTCAACAATATAACCAGCACCTAAAGTATTGTTTTCATGATCTACAAGCAAAGAAAATTTACTATTCTCCACATAAGCAAAATTCTTCTCATGAATAGTAGTGAGAGTATCATGAGAGACTTGAACACTAAAAATTGTTTCCACATTAAAAGAGTAATGTTCAGAAAAAGGGTAATCATAATCATGACAAGATTTGTAAATATAATCATCACTACTTTTTATAGCATAAGTTTCATCACAATAATCATCATAAGTAGCAACTTCGTTCTCATCATAATCGATTGAAACCTCTCCCAAGATAGTGGAATCACTAAATAAAGTTGACACTCTTCCAAATCCACTTTCGTATTCATCACAATAAAATTCAACATCCTCCAAAATAGTGGGATCACTACTTCCTAAAGTTGACTCTCTTCTGAACCCACTTTCATCAATATAATCATCATAGGTAGGAGGCATGCCATCATCATAACAACTTTGCATATCAAAACTTGGGATGCTAAAAATATCATCTTCATTAAACATAGCATCCCCAAGCTTGGGACAAACATTAATTCCAGCAAATATTCTCAAATATTTCATCCCAATCAAACATAGCTTCCCCAAGCTTGGGCCCTTTCATATCATAAGCATAATCACTCTCATCATTAAAAATATTGATAGCACCAATAGTATAGCAATTATCATCATCACAATGAGTAGTACGAGCAACATCATTTGGGAGGGATACCTTTCTTCCTTTGTTGCTCCGTCTTTTCTTCTTCTTCTTCACATTATGTGTGGGTTCAACCTTCCTCTTTGAGCTCCTTATTGATGAGATTGGTTGAATAGCAAGCTCCTCCTCGTTACCTGATTCATCATAAGAAATAATAGGAGGAGATTGGGAAGTCTCTTCCCTTTCATTAGTATCCTCTTCATCTTCTATTTGCTTTCTTTTCTTTAGGTAATTGGCAATATAAGGATTTTCAATGCAATTAACCGCACAATACATATAAATCTTCTCTAGATCAAAGTCAAGAAATTTATCAAGATTAAATTTTGGAATACCCTCAGTTATACGTTTCATTTCTTCATAACCCAAAAGAAGGCTAAGCTCTTTATGATGCTCAAGGGTAATAAAATTATCACAATATTTGGAAATGACTTGATCATGAAACAAATAGCATTGGAGCTTTAAATGACCATGTTCATTGCAAAGTTCACAAGGGGTACTATAAATATTGAATCTTTCAGCACATTCATCTAGCTCTTCTTGCAAAAATTTGGTTTCTAAGTACTTATGCCTCTTGCAATATCTATTTTCCCTATTTGGTGTGTACTTACAAACCCAATGCACTCCACAAAAATTAACATGTCTATAGGAGGCATTTCCATCATAACTAGTGCAATTATCATTAGCATCATGGATATTCAAAGAATTCGTACTAACAACATTGCAATCATGCACATCATTCAAAGATTTAGTGCCAAACAATTTAGAGATTTCTTCTTCTAGCACTTGAGCACAATTATCCTTTCCACCATACTCACGAAAGATATTAAAAAGGTGAAGCGTATGAGACAAACTTAACTCCATTTTTTGTAATTTTCTTTTATAAACTAAACTAGTGCTAAAACAAGAAACAAAAAGATTCGATTGCAAGATCTAAAGGTATACCTTCAAGCACTCACCTCCCTGGTAACGGCGCCAGAAAAGAGCTTGATGTCTACTACACAACCTTCTTCTTGTAGACGTTGTTGGGCCTGCAAGTGCACATGTTTGTAGGACAATAGCAAATTTCCCTCAAGTGGATGACCTAAGGTTTATCAATCCGTAGGAGGCGTAGGATGAAGATGGTCTCTCTCAAGCATCCCTGCAACTAAATAACAAAGAGTCTCTTGTGTCCCCAACACACCCAATACAATGGTAAGTTGTATAGGTGCACTAGTTCGGCGAAGAGATGAAGATACAAGTGCAAAATAGATAGTAGATAAAGGTATTTGTAATCTGGAATAATAAAAACAGCAAGGTAGCGAGCGATAGAAGTGAGCGTAAACGGTATTGCAATGATAGGAAACAAGCCCTAGGGTTCATACTTTCACTAGTGCAAGTTCTCTCAACAATAATAATATAGATAGATCATATAACAATCCCTCAACATGCAACAAAGAGTCACTCCAACGACACTAATAGCAGAGAACGAACGAAGAGATTATGGTAGGATACGAAACCACCTCAAAGTTATTCTTTCGGATCGATCTATAAAAGAGTTCGTACTAGAATAACACCTTAAGACACAAATCAACCAAAACCCTAATGTCACCTAGATACTCCATTGTCACCTCAAGTATCCGTGGGCATGATTATACGATATGCATCACACAATCTCAGATTCATCTATTCAACCAACACAAAGTACTTCAAAGAGTGCCCCAAAGTTTCTACCGGAGAGTCAAGAACGTGTGCCAACCCCTATGCATAGGTTCATGGGCAGAACCCACAAGATGGTCACCAAAACATACATCAAGAGGCACATGATATCCCATTGTCACCACAGATAAGCACGGCAAGACATACATCAAGTTTTCTCATAAAAGACTCAATCCGATAAGATAACTTCAAAGGGGAAACTCAATTCATCACAAGAGAGTAGAGGGGGAGAAACATCATAAGATCCAACTACAATAGCAAAGCTCGGGATACATCAAGATCGTGCCATAGAGGGAACACGAGAGAGAACACGAGAGAGAGATCAAACACATAGCTACTGGTACATACCTCAGCCCCAAGGGTGAACTACTCCCTCCTCGTCATGGATAGCGCTGGGATGATGAAGATGGCCTCCGGTGATGGGATCCCCCTCCGGCAGGGTGCTGAAACAGGGTCCCGATTGGTTTTTGGTGGCTACAGAGGCTTGCGGCGGCGGAACTCCCGATCTATCTTCTGGTCTGGAAGTTCTAGGGTACGTAGGTATATATGGGCGCAAGGGGTACGTCGGTGGACCTCCGGGGTTCTCACAAGGCAGGGCGCCCCCCACCCTCGTGGGCAGCCCGGGACTCCCCTGACGTGCACTCCAAGTCCTTCAGGTTGGTTTCCTTCCAATATTAACTTCTTCAGTTGATTTCGTTCCGTTTTGACTCCGTCGGATATTCCTTTTCCTTGAAACACTGAAATAGGCATAAAACAGCTAATCTGGGTTGGGCCTCCGGTTAATAGGTTAGTCCCAAAAATAATGTCAAAGTGGATAATAAAGCCCAATATTGCCTAAAATAGTAGATAAAGTAGCATGGAGCAATCAAAAATTATAGATGCGTTGGAGACGTATCAATCTCCAGGGGCTGGATGTCCGGTGCGTGGAAGCTATTCTCGCCTTCTTCCGTTGGTTCTCTTCTTCCGTGGACTTGGTGGCTTGATCATCTTCATGTGCATCCCCGGATGGGTCCTCTTGCTACCTAATCATGCACAACATTCCGGACTTAGGTAGTAGCCATGTCTCGAGAGGATCATATGAGATATCACTAAGGAGAGAAGTCACCTCAGTCTCGAGAGCTCTAGCTCTTGCTCTTGTCACGGGTCCTCTTGGTGCTTGGTGAGATGATGGTAGGTCCATGGGGATGACCGAAGGATGCTCCGCATCATCTCCCCTCCCTTGGAAAAGCTCCGACCTCGGATCGAAATCCTCATCACCATGGTACGGGGAGAGATCGGTGACGTTGAAGATGTCGCTCACGTTGTACTTGTCGCGTGGGAGATCAATCTTCTAAGCATTGTTGTTGTAGCATGCTAGAACCTTGAAGGGTCCATCGGCTCGAGGTAAAAGTTTAGACTTGCGTTCGTTGGGGAAGCGGTCCTTTCGAAGGTGTAGCCACACGAGATCTCCGATGTTGAATATCATGGGTTGCTTGTTGATGTTGAGCTTGGTCGTGAGTCGTTGTACTTGGCGCTCTATGGTGTGCCTTGTATCCTCATGCATCTTCTTTATGTAGCTTGCAAGTGCGCTTGCGTCGATGTTGGTGCGCTCTTGTAGAGGAAGAGGTAGAATGTCCAATGGGGACAACGGGTTGAAGCCGTAGACGACCTCGAAGGGGGACTTGCCGATCGTCGAATGTCTTGCACGGTTGTAGGCATATTCGGTGATGGGTGCACACTCCTCCCACTCCTTGATGTTCTTCTTGATCAACACGTGAAGTAGAGTGGAGAGCGTACGGTTCGTCACCTCCGTTTGGCCGTCGGTTTGAGGATGGTATGCGGATGAGAATAAGAGCTTGATTCCGAGCTTGGCGCATAGCGTCTTCCAAAAGTAACTCAAGAACTTGACGTCGCGGTCGGAGACGATTGTCTTTGGTACTCCATGTAGACGCAATATTTCCCTACAAAAGAGATTGGCAACATGTGAAGCATCGTCTATCTTGTTGCATGGGATGAAATGTGCCATTTTAGAAAATTGGTCAATAACAACAAAGACGGAGTCCTTTCCATTTTGAGTTCTAGGCAAACCAAGTACGAAATCCATGCTAATGTATTCCCAAGGTTGATAAGGAATAGGAAGAGGCATGTAAAGACCATGGGATTGAGCTTTAGACTTAGCTTTGCGACATGTAGAGCATCGGTTGGTGAAGCATGAGATGTCGCGGAACATCTTGGGCCGAAAGTAGTTCTTGGAGAGCGTGGCAAATGTCTTGTCGCGTCCAAAGTGTCCCATGAGTCCGCCTCCATGAGCCTCTTGCAAAAGGAGCAAACGAAGGGAAGACTCGGGAATGCAAAGTTTGTTAGCTCTCATAAGATAATCATCCTTGATGTAATATCGTTCCCAAGATGTATGCGTCAAACACTTAGCATAAGGAGTAGCAAAAGATGGATCATTAGCATACAAGTCTTTTATGTGCTCAAAGCCAATAACATTCAACTCAAGTTTAGTGACAAGCATGCATATGCGTGAAAGTGCATCCGCAACTACATTTTCCTTACCCTTAATGTACTTGATAACATAGGGAAAAGATTCAATAAATTCACTCCATTTGGCATGACGCTTGTTCAACTTAGTTTAACCTTTTAAGTACTTCAGCGTTTCATGATCGGTATGGATGACAAACTCATGAGGTCTAAGGTAATGCTCCCAAACATGTAGCACACGCACTAAAGCATACAATTCTTTGTCATAGATGGGATAGTTAAGTTGAGCACCAGAGAGTTTTTCACTAAAGTATGCAATGGCTCCTTTTTCTTGCATCAAAACTCCGCCAATTCCGGTACCACTTGCATCACAAAGAACCTCAAAAGTTTTGTCAAAGTTGGGCAAAGAAAGAATCGGAGCATGAGTAAGCAAAGACTTGAGCTCATCAAAAGCGGTGGATTGCAAAGATCCCCAAATGAAAGGAGCATTCTTCTTACTCAAGGCATGCAAAGGAGCGGCAATAGTGCTAAAGTCTTTCACAAAGCGATGATAAAAACCCGCAAGGCCAAGAAAACTACGCACTTGTTGCAAATTGGTGGGTTGGGGCCAAGTTTTAATTGCCTCAATTTTAGATTCATCAACATGGACACCCTTGGAAGAGACAACAAAACCCAAGAAAACAAGTTTGTCAACACCAAACATGCACTTTTTCATGTTGGCATAAAGACGTTCCGTGCGAAGCGTTTGCAAAACATCCCTAATATGCTTTAGTTGCTCTTTGATGGATTTGCTAAAAAAAGAATGTCATCAAAGTAAACCACAACAAACACTCCAATATAAGGTCGAAGCAAAAAATTCATAAGACGCATGAAAGTTCCGGGAGCTTCCGGTAAACCCATAGGCATGACCAACCACTCGTACAAGCCAAATTTTGTTTTGAAAGCGGTTTTCCATTCATCACCTTCTTGTATGCGGATTTGATAATAGCCACTTTTAAGATAAATTTTTGAGAAAATGGTGGCACCGCTAAGTTCACCAAGCATATCATCTAAGCGAGGAATGGGATGCCTATAGCGAACAGTAATAGCATTGATAGGTCTGCAATCCGAGCACATGCGAAAACTACCGTCTTGCTTGGGCACAAGTATAACGGGAACGGCACAAGGGCTTAAGCTTTCACATACATGACCGTTGTCGATTAGTTGTTGTACTTGCCATTAGATCTCATTAGTTTCTTCGGGGTTGACGCGGTATAGAGCTTTGTTTGGAAGGGGCGCTCCGGGGATGAGGTCGATTCGATGCTCAATGCCTCGTAGAGGGGGTAGACCCGGAGTTAGCTCATCAGGGAAAACATCTTGGAATTCCTGCAAAAGAGATTGAAACACTAAAGGTAGATCGTGAGAGGTGTTAGTTTTTGGTTCCCCATCCTTGCACACAAGGACAAAGTGCATAACACTCGATGGGTTCTCACACACTTCTCTCATCTCACTTTTGGTGGCAAATAGGACTAGGTTTTTCTCTCTAGGCGAAGAGGCGCTCAAGTTTGGCTTGTGGCTCTCACTCACTTTTTGGTGGATCACTTTCTCACTCTTCTCTCCATGATGGGTGGCTTGCTTGTAGGCTAGCACTTGACTAGGAGACATAGGTCGTAGCACATACTCCTTCCCTTTCATCTTGAAGCTATAGTGATTGGTATGCCCGTTGTGGATGAAGCCGCGGTCAAATTGCCTTGGTCGACCAAGAAGGAGGTGGCAAACGGACATCAGGACGACATCACACTCCAAAGTGTCCTCATATGCACCAATTTTGAAAGAGACTTGGACCGTATGCTCAACTCGTATAGTGCCGGAGTCACTTAGCCATTGGACCTTGTAGGGGTGCGGGTGCTTCATCTTGACCAATTGTAACTTGGAGCATAGTTCTTCACTTGCCAAATTGTGACAACTGCCTCCATCGATGATGACCTTGACGGACCTTCCATTGATGTCGGCCTTAGTGTGGAAGATGTGGCATCGTTGGTCTTCTTCTTGTTGATGTTGAAGAGTCAAGACTTTGGAGACCACGAGAGCGGGGCTTGAATCCTCATCACAAAAGACTTGATCATCTTCATCTTCATTCATGCGCCGGTGCATGGCCACTTGCTCAAGGGCTTCCATCTCCTCGTCACTCATGGAGTCATAGGTTCCATCATCATTGAGGATCATGATGCGCTTGTTGGTGCATTCATAGGACTTGTGGCCTCGACCGCCGCAAGTGAAACACTTGAAGGAGCTTGTCTTGACGGTCTCATCAGTCGGAGTAGATGATGAAGCGTGCAGCTTGAAGTTGCTTGTAGTAGGAGGAAGGCGACTTGAGCTTGTCGAAGTTTTCTTGTAACTTGACTTGTCGCCATTTCCTGTAGATGGCTTGGTTGAGGTAGAAGTTGGAGGAGTCGTTGAAGCTTGGTTGTTGGAGAAGTCGTAGGTCTTGGATGAGTATTTGGTGTACTTGAAGTCATCTTGCAGTTGACGTTCCGCCTTGGTAGCTTGATGCACGAGCTCAATGAGGTTGGAGTAGGGTTGGAAGTCGGCGATCTTCTTGATGGGATGATTGAGTCCATTCAAGAAATGTGCCATAGTTTGTTCATCATCTTCTGTGACATTGGATTGAATCATGGCTATCTCCGTTTCCTTGTAGTATTCTTCAACACTCTTTGTTCCTTGCTTGAGGAGTTGGAGCTTCTTGAAGAGGTCGCGGTTGTAGTAGGTGGGCACAAAACGTGCTCGCACGGCATCTTTCATTTGAGCCCAAGTGGTGATTGGAGGTTCACCTCTTGCTTCTCGGCGCTCAAGGACTTGTTCCTACCATATGATCACATAGTCTTGGAACTCAAGTGATGCCATAGTGATCTTCTTCTCTTCCTCATAGTTGTGCAAACGAAAGATTTTGTCGACCTTCAATGCCCATGATAGGTACTCTTAGGGGTCATTGCTTCCATTGAACTTGGGCATTGTGAATTTTAGCTTGCCGTAGCGTTGCTCTTCATTGTGTTGTTGGCGATGTTGATGGTGACGCCCTTGGCGTGGAGGATAATCATCCTCATGTTGCTCTTGGCGTGGAGGAAGTCCATGATCAACTTGCTCTTGTTGAACTTGAGGTTGTGGAGGAGCTTGACGAGCTTGTGGAGGAGCTTGAGGAACTTGACGTTGCACTCTTGGTTGGTAGTTCCGCTCTTGGATTTCTTCTCGAAGTGCTTCCTCTTGGTTGCGCCGATCTCGATTGCGGTTAGCGATGGCTCGACTTGATTCTTGAAGGGCACGTTGCGTCTCAAGAGATTGTGCTTCACGTTGTTGTTGTTGAAGATGTTGAGCCTTGGCGTCTTGTTCCTCTTGATGTAGACGCGCTCGTTCTTCCTCTTGGCACCGCTGTCGTTGTCATTCTTGAGCTTGAGCAAATGCAACTTCGTGTGGTTGAGGACGAAGAAATTGCTCATCGACTTGCTCCCGTGAATGCTTGTCGTGTAGAGGATTGCGAGATGCATGACGGTCTTGACACACGACTCGTCGAAGAGTGTTTGATGTCGGTGTACTTGAGCCGGAGAAGGTGTCGTCAGAGTGTCGACTTGAGCGGCTCCGTCTTGAGTATGAAGAAGTAGAAGGAGGACGGTTCACCAACAAGGCGTGTATATCGTCCATCCTTGCATCATTATCTTGCTTGTGAACGTTGAGCTTGTTCTCGAAGTAGTCCCTTGTACGTTGCTCGGAGAGTCGCAAGTCGGTGGCGAGGTTGTCGATGCGGTCGGTCATCGCTTGTTGCTCTTGATGCAATGCTCGTTGTGCACCAAAGAGGTGGCTCTTGGTGACGAATGATGACATGCCATCGTCTTGCTCGATGAAGAGTGGGTTGGTAGAGGTACTTGGCTTATCCATCATTCCAAGCAAAAATGTAAGTGGTAGAAGGAGAAGAACTTATACCAATTGTACCTTGCCCGATGTTGACGATGAATCAAGTTCACTCAAATGCGGACAATGAAATAGCACTATTGGTACCAATTCTTGTCGGTTCTCACACCTACACAAGTAAAAGCTTATGGTGGAGCTTGGTTAGGATGGTGGCACAAAATTTGATGCAATTGAAAGTGAGCTTCAATAATGTTGGAAAAGATACACAAATTTTCAAATGCAACAAGTAGACCAAGCAAGTAGTGGTACACGGAAACACACACGCAAATAGATAAGATGGATTGTGCAAACCAAAAATGCGCCAAAATGTGGAATCCACGAATATGCTCTTGTTGCACAATACACGAGAGACGCTAGCATGATTGCATAATAGGTGGATACTTAACTTGCGCACAACCTACTAGGCAAAAATGCAACGACCTCTATCCCAAGTATGCTATATGTATGGTACTTCGGGGATATGATCCAACATGATAAGGTATGACAATCTTAATGTAGTATGATGTTATGGTTCTTTCTTATAAGCTCTTTGCTTATCTTTCCCTCTTTGCTTAAAATCTTGGTTGGCTCTTTTACTTTTGAGCTCTTTTCTCATCCAAAACTTCATGAACCAAGATAGCAATTGTGTATGAAATGACAACTTTGTGACACAAAAATGATGCCAATATATGCACCAATATGGTATGGTATGTATGCTATGGAGTATGATCACTAATGTGCACAAGTCACGTTGCCGGCAATACTCAATGGCTAGTCTCGATGGGTGAGCTACGCAAATGTAAGGCCATGTGGTTATCAATGCAATTTCAAGGTATGGCAAAGATGTCGTCGAGGTTATCGTCCTTGGCGATGATGAGTAGTCGATGGAGATGAGCGGTGGTGATGTTGACGTTAAACCGTACCTATATAGCCGAAACACAATAGGACACGGGAACCACAACCCAAAATCTCAAAGACCAAAATGTGTCAAAATCGTCATAGGAGGTAGCGGTGGTGGTGCTTGTGAAAAGCGGTGGTGGTATGCGGAAGTCAGCGTGGGCATCGGGGCAAAATTGGGTGAAACTGCGGAAATGGGCGAGGGGGGTGGAGTTGCTGCTGCCAGGGACCGGATGTCCTGGCCAGCTGCCGGATGTCCGGGGACTCGGGCGGATGTCCGGGCACCTGGATCGGGGACGAACACGAAGAACTCCACGGGAAAATTGCAACTCCGGGGCAAAATTCGGACAAATTAGTGGATGGAAATTGTGGAGAAGGTGGGGAAAAGCTAGATCCACTCGATGCAAAGCAGATCCATGGATCAAATCCAACAAAACTCCATCACACCAACAAATAAAAAAAATTGGGGCTATTTTTGGTGGGGAATTTTCGGATTTAGGACAAAAACAACAAAATCAAGCTAGGAAACACGGGGTAGGGGCTCCAAAAACATGATCAACGTGGCTCATGATACCAAGATGATGTAGGGCGGAACCCTATGGGGGCGATCTTTCACGTTTGGAGAGGATCCCTACGAGGAACACGAAGAACGCGCGGAAGAACACGAGGGAAATCACGGGGGAAACAAGAGAAACACTCAACCGACACGAAATTGATCACACAAGTGCCAGATCATTGAGGCACAAAGTAACACGAGATCCAAAGTCAACAAGGGATGATACAAGAGTAACCGTTCTTCTCCGTGAGGAGGTCTTGATTATCTTCTCCGGATGGAGGCCTTGAATCTGGGTGGATCTTCTCCGAAGAGGTGCGGTCCCTCACGAGGAGTACATCCGGTACGGATGAGCAATGCTCTATCTCAAATGAGCTAAACCAATGCTAACCCTATAACATATGTGGATGGGGAGTATATATAGTCTACGGGGCGAAGGGGTACATGGGCCACGGCCCGGAGGAGCTACGCGCAGGCAGGAGGGGGCCGGATGTCCGGGCGCTCATGAGGGGCCGGATGTCCAGGCTGTTGAGCCGGATGTCTGGGCTATTGGAGTTGTCCTTGCTGCTCTCTGGATGGACGGGGCCGGATGCCCGGGCGGAAGGGCCGGATGTCGGGGCTTCGGGAGGCGCCGGATGTCTGGGGTGACGGCCGGATGTCTGGGCTATCGAGACAGCCTTATGTGCTCGCTGGACGGCGTGTCCAGATGTCCGGGCTGTTGGACGGATGTCCGGGGCAGAGGGCCGGATGTCCGGGCCGGATGTCCGGGCCGGACGCCGGATGTCCGGGCCGTGTAGCTTCTGCTGCAGACTCCTGGCTGTGGTGTAGATCTCCATGGGTCGGATGTCCGGGGCCATGGCCAGATGTCCTGTGCCTGGAAACTATTCTCGCCTTCTTCCGTTGGTTCTCTTCTTCCGTGGACTTGGTAGCTTGATCATCTTCATGTGCATCCTCGGAAGGGTCCTCTTGGTACCTAATCTTGCACAACATTCCGGACTTAGGTAGTAGCCATGTCTCGAGAGGATCATATGAGATATCAGTAAGGAGAGAAGTCACCTCGGTCTCGAGAGCTCTAGCTCTTGCTCTTGTCATGGGTCCTCTTGGTGCTTGGTGAGACGATGGTAGATCCATGGGGATGACCGAAGGATTCTCCGCATCAGGTGGCAACTTTAATACAAATCTGGGTAGATTGGTTGAGGCACATGGAGTACCCAGTGTTGTGTGTTTTGGAAATCCTAGAGTACCCGTATGATTATCCTATGGAATGCCACCCAGGCTCAAAGGGATCATAAGAGTATTCATGCTAGAAACTTCCGTGTGCAGCCACAAGCCATTATGGGCTCTAGCATAGTTGAGTAAGTTGCATGAGCTCTTGAAGAGGTAGACTAGCAGATGTAGAGGGTTGTAGGAGGTACTATCTACCTGGAGTAGAGAGTTAATGCTTCAGAAAGGCTATGTCTCGATCATCCGGTCATGGATGCGGTCGAGTCTTGTGGGGAAAAGTGCGCAAACCTCTGCAGAGTGTATAAACTAATCATGGTTAGCCATGTCCCCAGTTATGGACATCTTGAGTATCTAGTACTTGAATCTATTGATGTGATCTCATCATGTTACTTAAATTAATTTTGATGTTGGGTTAATGATATACTTTTAACTGGGATTTGAGTTGGAGGAACCTTCTCAAATAATGGGCAACATGGGAGTAGTTAAATAAATTTATTTCTTTGTTGTAGGGAAAACTAGCTTTATGCAAAACCATGAAACTTACAGCCTCCACCAGCCAAATATTGAATGTAGATATAGTTCTTGCATTATCATTGATTTACAGTGTAACTATGTCAGCCTATTCCATGTGCTGACCCATTTCGGGCTGCAACGTCTTATGTTGCAGACAACTCAGACGACGAATAAGGTGTGATAGGTCGTTGCTTTGCACTCATCTATGCCGCTAGAGTTGATGGACTCATTTACCTTTGAAACCTTCCGCTGTTAATTAGTTTTCATGGCCTTCAGCCATGATTTATTTATGTAATAACACTCTTTATGAGGACTCGATGTAATAAGTGTGTGATTGAAACTCTGTTATAATTCCTCGAGTACTGTGTGTGTCAGCATTACTGATCCAGGGATGACACTGATGCACAGAGACTTGACCGTTTGAGGTCTGGTGGCTACAAAGGGAGCCGGCACCAAGGCCACCGAAGAGCTTGTCACACCTATCACTAACAGGGTTGGCCAGATGCTAGGACCAAGTGCCATCACATGCATTAGCCCCTTCGTTGTTTCTTGTCACAAGTGCAGTCCATGTAAAAGACAATTTATCTTATGTTAGAACTACACTTTGCTTTTGATGTACTATATGTTCTGCTGATGGATGAATGTATGGCATCCACCTTGTATGCTTTTGTCTTTGCATGATTTTTGTACCCTACGTGATGTAGGGTGGAACCCTAGATGTACGATCTTTCACGATTGGAGTGGATCCTACCAAGAACACGAAGAACAGGAGGGAAAACACGAGGAGAGAAATCACTCAAACCAACAAGATTCGATTACTCATGTGCTAGATCCTCGAAACACAAAGAGATACATGATCCATGATCAACAAGGGACGATACAAGTAGCAAGTTCTTCTCCGTGAGGAGGTCTTGAGGGTCTTCCCGTGAGGGGTCTTGAAACCAAGATGGATCTTCTCCGAAGAGGGAGCGGTCTCTCTCGATGTGTAGATCTAGATGATAAGCAAAGTTCTGTCTCAAATGCGCTAATCCTTTGCTAACCCTAATACAGAGCTAGGGGACAAGTATATATAGTCCAAGGGGTAAGTGGGGGATACATGGGGTGAAACCCCTTTCACTGTGCACAGGCAGGGCGGTAGTACCGGTCATGGGGGCGGTTGTACCACTAGGAGCTCAGGTGATGGTTCCTGGAGGTGTTCCCGGAAGTGATTAGCGGTTGTACTGGTGGTTGAAGCGGTTGTACGAGTCATACGGCTGTTACGGGGACAAACCGGGGCGGTACCAGCCCCGCACCGCTCGATTACAGAAGTTGTACCGGTTGTTGGGCGGTAGTCGAGCGGTTGTACCGCCCGGGTGGTAGTTGGGCGGTACATGGGCGGTTGTACCTCTATCTCTACACTGGGAAGATCCCTCTCCATGCTCTTGGTGTCCATCTTGCACCATTCCTTCTGCTTGTTGGTTCCTTGTTACCTAAGCACATAAAGTGTCTTATTTTGAGGTAGTAGCCATGTCCGTGTGGGTCCAAGGGAAGTTTAACAAGGAGAGAGTTCACCATATGTCCAATGGCACATGCTCGAGCTCTCATGATAGGTGCACTTGGGGCTTGCGGAGTAGTTGAAGTGTACATGGGGATGACCGTAGGATGCTCTGCATCATCTTCCCCCCTTGGGAAAGAGCCGACCTCGGATCGTAATCCTCATCACCATGGAAACGGTTGTCGTGGACGGACTTGTAATTGGACGGAATTGAAGACATGGCGCAATCCAAGTACTCCAAGGTGTCTTCAGAGTGGTATACATGCAAAAAGAGCAAACACAAACGACACTCGAGAATACAATGGTTAGCACACACAAGGTGTCCATCAAGTAAGTATGAGTCCGTATGGCAAGATTGTTCGTGACAAAGTGCATGAAGCTTATCAAGATGATATAGAATGATATGCAAAGCATTCATGGGAGCAAAAGCATTAACTGTGCACACAAATGTATTGTGAAAGTGATCAATGCAACCATTGTGCAAAATGATGTCATAATGGGACGGTGATCAAAAGCATGAACATGATAATTGGTGCTCAAAGTGACTATGTGATCATGCAAATGATAGTGGGTAATATGATCATGATGTATGAATATGCCATCAAGGAAGATCACAACAAATTTGCTAATAAAATGCATAAGCTCATATATCATGGATGACATAGAAGTAGAAGATGCAACAAGGCAATCATAATGCGGGTCAATCCATCGTGTGGCTCCATCAGCGGCCTGGTACAACCCACCTTCAACATCGACAAGACAAAACCCTCGCGAGGGACCAAGACTCGCGAGGCGGACGACACCAAGACCTTTTGAAGGAGCGGCCTCCCCTGATGGCCTCCTGAGGAGCGGAGATTCCTATGTGAGCATGCACCTCATGAGGTTGATGTGACGCCAGCCATGATGACCAAGGCCAGGCGCGCGCCAGCAGGCGCAGAGCGGCAGGTTTCCTCTTTGGTGCTAAGGAGGCAAGCGCAGGCGCAGAGTCCCGAGGAATCAACCAAAGGTTACCGTTTGCGTGCAACAAGACCCAGACCGCCAGGACGGATGTCATCACCGAGCCCACCACGACGTCACGACCAGAAGTTTTGCAGGCAAAGACCACCTCTCGTCAAGATAAGATGTACTACTTTCCCCCCTTCAAAATTGGCCACTATGGAATCCCTTCCCGCCTAAGTTTTCAGGAAGAGGACTGAGGCCACTATAAGTATAGCCTAACTACCACCATAGCGGGGGATCGGGTCCCTGGACGGATGGACTGGCGGTGTCCTGGACTAGGGGGTACTCACCACTTTATCTCCTGACCAGCTGGATCAGGCCGAGGACCCCCATGGAGATTCATTAATGGGCCACTTTAGGCAGCCCATGCCGCATACAAGGAATACTCAACAAGACTTAGCGCTCAAGCCAAGGACTCTCCTAAAAACCCTAGGCACCTGGTGTGTTATATAAACCGAGGCCAGACTAGTCAATAGATGAACTTATATTCATTAGAACAACCTCATGGTAGACATATGTACTCTGTACTATCCCCATATGAATATAATCAAAGCAGGACGTAGGGTATTATCTCTTCCAGATAGCCTGAACTTGGATAAAATCCTATGTCCATGTTACCATCGTTCCAAGACGCCTAGCTTAGGGTCCCTACTACGAGATATGTAGGATATAGAACCGACATTGTTGCTTTCATTGAGAGCCTGCTAGGTGTTCGTCAAGGATAGATGGGATGATCAGGTGATATTTTTTTAGTTATCTGTTTTGTATATATCAATTTCTTGCAAATTATTCTTTGTCAGTCTGCGTAATTTTCTTCACAGATGTGTTCTAGATTGAAATCAACAGGAAGGACCGCGGTCAATACATCGAGATTAGCAACACGCAGTTGTCCAATGACGATTCGTCTAGGTCGATTCAATATATGCATGTCTTGGCCAAGGATGGCAGGAGGCATGCGTGCGGACGCTGGCAGACCCTGCGAAAAGCTCTCATGATCAATGGAGTAGTTCGAAGGAATCCCACGTCTGATGGGATGGCTACCCTTCTCATCTAAAAGTTGATGGTGCAAGTGCTAGGTAACATACCATGACTTTTTCTAGTTTAACTAGGCATTTCTTTTACACAATACATGCCATGGTATTCATTTTATGCCTTTTGTATATATAGATGGCACATGGTCAAGGGTCTGTTCCTTCCAGTGAGTTATCAATTTGTCAATTAGCTTAGCAGCATTTATATGAGCCTAATACTAGTGAAGAGGTTAACTAAGTGATCAGACAATAGGTGCTCACGCATGCGGATTTGACGTGCCATCCTCGTGGTTGGAATGTGGGGTCTACTATTAGTGATTATTCATTTCATCCACTAGCACCTTATCCTAAACCTGATATGAAACCTTCACCCTAGGGACTAGGATGGTAGCAAAAGGTCTAGGTTGGGAGGGTCACATAATCGAGTATGTTCTGCAACCCAAAGGCTATGTTGAGTGGGGCATCTCTATCTTGAATAACCATTACTTTTGTTTGAAAGGAGAAGCAGAGAACACATATTACATATATGAGGCCATTTATTGATCCCTCGGTGAATATGAAGTTGCGGATTCTTTACTGAGGTCATTATTGGAAAGATGGGATCCAGAAAAAATACTTTTCTTTTTTCATCTGGTGAACGCACTGTGACCCTGCTTGACATGCTTCTAATGTCAGGTCTTCCTTAGTTGGAGATCGATAAGAGGAATATGTTCCCTCTATAGATGACTTAGAACCTTCAAAGCTTATGTTCCCAGATTTCTTATCTGGCCTTTTAAAAGAATTCTATCGGCAAAGCGGCGAAAATGGAAACGTAACTTTTCAAGTTTGGTGTGACCATTTCCATAACAAACGAGAACGCACTTCATCTTTCACCTCCCTTCGAGAACAACATATGTACGTTGTGGCTTTTATAGCCCACTGGTTTTGCTCTTACGTGGTTGTTGGTCCTTATATTAGCTCGTTGTCCTTCTTATGACCTCTTGGATCGTTTCTAGTCGCAAGATCACTTTGGCTCCTTCAGTGCTTTTTTTATTGTATTATTCTCTTGGAAGGATCAGTATGCACCTCGTCGCCCCCTCTTATAAGAAGAGAATTTGGCCAGTGCATTATATCGCGGGGTGGATGGGTCTTTATTTGAAAAACCCATTTAAGGACAAAGTGAAAGGGAAACATCTTCCAAATGTTAAACAGTTGCCGCAATCGACCATGGTTAAAACTATGTTTTGTGTTCCCACAACTTTTAGTCCTACTAGGGCACGCACTTTCCTTGATGACCGAGCCAATATTTTTTGGAATCCTTATACTCCAAACAACTTAGTCACAGTAAATCAGTTGCAAAGTGCCTTTACCATTTCGTCCCATTGGGTATGCTTTCATGGTGGCGCGCTACCAATGTCAATGATCTCTGCATAGCAGAGCCACATTATCCTAATCTAGTTGCATTGCAATTTACTTTAAGGCAACAAGTGCCCTATACTCCGCTAGTCACCGTCTACACAAAGGAGAATACTGGAGTTGCACATGCATATTGGTCACATTTGTTAGGCTCGGACCAAGGAGAGTTCTAGTACCTTCCTAATGATGCACATGGGGCATTTTCTTTTGTGGCCTAGAACAACTGGTGGGTGGGATTTATGAACCCATTGAACAACATATTGCATACTCTCCGCCCGGGTCTTGCAAGCTTTTAGAAAAGGATTTTGTTGTTATAAAGGATGTCTCCGCCAGGGGTAAGGAAGAGCATATTGCATCCATCAAAGTGAATGAAAGGAGATTTATGGACCACCGACGTCCCATTCTATCCAGTTTCCTCTCGAATGTTGAACCTTTAATCAACTCTAAAAAGGTGAGATATATACATATATATATATATATATTTCGTACTATCATAGTTCATTTGCTCCTCTCTTTGTCTCATTTTTTCTACATATCCTTTTAATAGAAGGATGCTGATGCATGCTCTTCTTCTATCCAAAAGACTTTGATTGATGGGGAGGAAGAAGCTCACATGACTGAAAATAGCTCTTTGGAGGAGGCAAGGCATGCCGTCAGAAGAAAGATTGACTTCATGGATGTTGAGAGCGATTTTGGTCCAACAGAACTGGACGTGCCTGTCCACGTGGGTGACCTCAGTGGTGTGGTACTCGGTGGGGTACTTAGTGGAGACATAGATCAGGGTTTAGGTGACCTAGATAATTTAATCATGGATGTTATAGTGTATCATACTCAACTTATGATCCTCCCATTGTTTCACCATGTGCAGACTCAAACCTACATCCAACAGTTGATGCTTTAAACACTTTGTCCGCTTCCACACATGATAGCTTTACATAGCTCTTACTCATTTATTTACGATACTGCTATTTTTTCCGCAAGATGATTTATTTTTATTTTTTCAGCGGACGCTCCAGTTGTGGGCGAGGAAACATACACTCAATTGGCAATGCCGTCCGCGGACGTTTCTTCTATCACTTAGCTTTTTGTAGAGACCATTGACAAAGCATTGGTGACGACCGTGGAAGGCTTAAATGATTCCACTATAACATATCCTCATCACCATGACATTCTTTAAGTAGTCTATTTGATGCTACCAACTAGCGATATTGTTCCCTGAATTGCCACTGTTTGCATGGACGTGCAAAAACTTATTTCTTTTTCAAATGAGATGTAAGGAGCCCGCAAAGGAATTGATGATCATTCTCAGAAACAGGCTGGAGTTGTTAACGTAGAGGAGATGGAAAGTGGATTTCTTGAAGACACTTTGGAAGCTACGTCCAAGAAAATGTTAGCCTTGAAGAAGCAGTGTGAAGAGGAGAAGAAGGTCGTGGAAGACCTCGGTGCGCAACTGAAGGCAGTTACCTTCATGTTCCAGGTAACTGAAGAAGCCATTACGCAGCTAGAGTTGAAACAATCAGCAAAGCAAAACGAAGCCAAGAAGCTGCATGAAAATTTGATTGAGGTCAATGCAAAAAGTGTTCAGGAATTGAATGTTCTCGAGGAGAAGGTATCCTCATTGGGTAACGAAATTGCAAGCATCATCGGCAACTTGAAGAATTGGCGTTCCGTGCCAAACTAAAACCCTTTTTTCTTTGCGTTGTTATTTATTCATCTTCCTTTTGCTTATCTCGGCCATGACATTTGTTTATTCACATATGATTGCATACAATGGAATACTTTTATTTAGCTAAGCCCTCTTCGTATGGAGTTTCTGTACTAGCGCATGAGCTAGCTTAAGCAACCCTATACATTTGATGCTGCAAACTTTATTTATTTACTACTTTCTTGTTAATGGCCCGAAGCCTTTTTTGTTGATTCATTTTTTTTGCCACAGTTTCTCATGATGGTCAGGAGCATTTTTTGAAATGTCACAATGTAAACTTGTAAGATATTCGAGCAAAATTTGTTTATTTTATTCTAAGTTCCACAGTTTAGACTCGTAAGTTTATCGGACTGAAATTTATTTATTTTATTCTAAGTGCCACAGTTTAGACTCATAAGTTTATTGGAGTGAAATTTATTTATTTTATTCCAAGTGCCACAGTTTAGACTCGTAAGTTTATTGGAGTGACATTTTGTGTGTCCCAGTTTATACTCGTGTGGGCATGGAGTAAATAATTTTTTTGGGTGCCCTAGTTTAGACTCGTGAGGGTATGGAGTGTTTTTTTTTTGCTTAGGCATAGTAACACTTAAGGAATTTCCCGTTTACCAGCGCCGGTGAGTATTCGCCATCTGGTCATATGATTTTATATGTGCCGCTAGAATAAACCTCTTTTATGACAAAGGGACCTTCCCATTTTGATTCAAATTTTCCTTTCATCTGCCATGTGATATTCATTGGGCGAATGACAGCAAGAACCAAAACTCCTTGTTTGAACAACCTTCACTAGACTCGTTTGTCGAATGCTTGAGACATCCTAGATTGCTATGCCTCGATATTTTGCAAAGCTTGAAGTCATCTCTACCTTCTAGTCTTTCTAATTCAGTGAGACATAATTGTAATGATTTTTCTTCCCACAAATTTTCATGTGCAGCGACTCTCAATGATGTGATCTGTACCTCCAAAGGTAGAACGACTTCACCTCCAAATACTAGGGAATAAGGTGTCATTCATGTCGGCGTGTGTTTGTTGTTCTATAAGCCCACAAGGCTTTGAGAAGCTTTTCATGCCAGTCACACTTATTTTTTTGATACAACTTTCTTTAGCAACTTCTAGAAAGTTTTATTGAAAGCTTCTTCTTGTCCATTGGTGGCTGGATCATACGTCGTTCAATAATGATGGTCTATCTTAAATTTTGAGCATAATTTCTCCACTTGTTTGTTTTTAGAAGGACTTCCATTATCGTACATAATCCAAGAAGGAACACCGAAGCGATATATGAGTTGTGTTCTTAAAAAATGCTCCACACTCTCTGCTTTATCTTCCTTTAGTGGTGCAAGTTCAGCCACTTGGAGAAATAGTATGTCACTGCTAAAATGAATTTGTGACCTCTAGACGATGGCGGATGAATCGGCCCAACTATGTCCATCCCCCAAATTTCTAAAGGCCAAGACATATTTGTCACATGTAGTGGTTCGTGCGGCTGATGTATAAAGTCAGCATGCACTTGGCTTTCATGGCATTTCTTTGCAAATTTAGTGTCCTCTTCAAACATTATGGGCCAATAGTAATCTAGATGCCTTAATTAGTAGTGCAATTTAGGACCCAATTGGTGCGAGCCACATATTCCAGCATGCACTTCCTTTAAGGCCTCCATAATTCCATTTCCAGCAAGGCAGCATAATAATATGCCATTGCGGGAACACCTATAAAGTATGTCGTTGATGCATGTGTAGTGAATTGATCTTTTCTAGATTTTAGGTCTTTCACTAGCATCGAGAGGTAGGCATACATGAAGTAGATATTCTAGGAATGGTGCTCGCCCATCCCCTACCTCAATTTCACATACATTAGTTGTCATTGCAGAAGATATTAGTGTTTCTTCTTCTTCAGCAAATATTGGCAGTATTCTTCGCTCATCCATGTGTACGTCCATCATTTCATGTGAGTCTAGTGACATACTAGCAGCTAAACCAGCTAAGGCATTAGTCTTTTCATTTTGATTTCTAACTATGTGCTGAATATTTAGATCTGTGAACATAACTAGGAGCTCTTTTGCCCTTTTGAAATATGGCAATAATTCTTGTTTCATTACCATGTAGGTCCCGGTTAGTGGATAATCACTAATTGTGAATCCCCATAAACAGATAGCATATCAAGTGATAGAGGCGGAGGTGTCCTGATCTTTCGATGAGAATAACTATCGATTTGGTGAAGATGACTTTGACGATCCGACTACAAACATGCACGACGTTACGCCTTAGCAATCGCTAAACCAACTCCGAGAGGTTATTGACCATATCGGAGCACAATCAACCTGACCATGAAGTTCTATTCCTGCAAGCAATCGAAGAACAAGCAAGAATATGATAAAAGCAATCTGAATATTGCGAGTATATATGAAGTATTGATAAAGGTTGAGATCCGTAAACGGTCTTGGTCTGGTCGTTGGACACAAACGAAGTACATGAAGTTGCAATGGCTAACTTTTAACTAAACAAATCCCAAGGAAAAAGCTACTAGATGGATATACTTATATAGGAGCAAGGGGTGGCGGCCAATGAGGTGGAAGGACGTCCCAAGGCAGCCTAAAACTAACCCTAGGTCGTATAAGGCTCATGGGCCCAAGTGGAGGTGATGCAACACCTTCGGACTTGTTGTTTGACTTGGATTCTGCTGCAGCATCAGATTGTTTTGTAGATATCTCAATGCTCCATACGAATTTGAAGGTGAATCCAATTGGGTTGGAAAGAGCACGAAATATACTTTCCAACAAAAAAAGTATCACCCAATTTGGAGTCCGTATGAAAAAATTGTTGGCGTTTTGATTCAGGTATGTCTGTGTAGTCTGAATCTGAATCCAGAACGTGAGAGACTTGGACTCTATCTTCTCTTGACCCAAAAATGACGTGAGAGGACTTTTTGAACAAAATCTAAACTTCTCCTTTTCCCTCTCATATGTGGATTGTACAAATGTCCCATACACCTGCAATTAGACAAAACACGAAAGTGTGTGAAGTATTTCTTTTCTGGATAACATAAATAGATTATTGAATAGTTTGCACTAGAAATCACCTGACAAATATGCATGTATGCAATATTTTTGGTCGTATCCAAGGTAGTCATGTCCTCATCATCAAGTCCTATGTTTATTGCTATTTCAAGCCCAATGATAAGAGCTTCATATTTGGCTGAACTATTTGACACCGCTGACATTAGTGTAAATGACGGGATCACCCTTCATTAGATGTAATGAAAAAAAACTCTGGTGACTGCCCCAGTGATAGAGCCAAAGGTGTCATGTCTTTCGATGAGATGGTGGCTATCATTTTGGGTGGAGTAGACTTCGACGATCCGACTACGAACGTGCGAGGACGTCGCGCCTTAACAATCGCTAAACCAACTCTGAGAGGTTATCGACCATGCTAGAGCATGATCAACCTGACCACGAGGGTCTATTTCCTGCAAGCAAACGAAGAACAAGCAAGAAACTTAGATTGCAATCAGGATATTGCGAATATAAGAGGAAAGCTTTATTGATGAACGTGAGGTTCTGTGACGTCCTTGTCTAGTCGTTGACCATAAACGAAGTACACGAAGTTGCAGCTATGGCGAACTTTAATCTAAACAAAATGCTAAGTCTAAACAATGCCCTAAGGGTTGTATATATGGAGGAAGAGAGGGGAATTTCGTGGCCCTTGAGGGAGGGGTCCGAAACCAACCCTAACTCATGTTTCCCCACACATACGGACTCTAAAAACAGCCTATAATCAAATATTTCGAAATTACATGGGCTTGGCCCAATAATAAAGTGACACAGCACCTAGAATAGTCTGTGGACAAAAATTATGAAGTAGCATCTTGTATATTTCGTCCAATGCTTCATGCACTCATTATGGTGGCTTCAACGTCCTGAAATCATCACTTGTAACTCTGTTCTTGTTCCCCTTGCGCACGCCATCATCTTCATGCTTGTTCTTGTTTCAATGTTCATCCTTCTCCAAGCTAGGCCCTTCATTTGTAAGCAAAACAAATGTATCCAATTTAGGCAACATCATATTCTCATGAACATTAGAATCATTACCAAGAAACGAAAGTACCTGATAATTTAATTGGCGTGCGCGAGCTCTAATAATTGGTCCAGTATGTATAGCAGTAGGGCTGTGGGTGTAACAATAGTATTGATGTCCTCATCACCCAGATTGCTGACAAGCGTCACCTAAGTACATTTTTCATATTGATTTTGTAACCATCATGGCAAATACGTCCTCATCTGGCAAATCATCATCCGTAGGAAAATCAACTAGGATTGGATGTGCCGCTAGAAAGTTAGCCAAAGTTTGGCCCTTTATGGCTTTTTGCGGTATGTATGTGATGTTGAATTGTGACAAAAACATTGCACATTTAGCTAGTCTCCCTGAGAGTATAATTTACTTAAGATATATCTAAGCGGGTCTACTCTCGAGACTAGATGTACAGTGTATTCTAACATGTAGTGTCGTAACATTTGTGCAGCGAACAACTGTGCGAGACACATTTTTTCCATGTCTATATAGTTGCACTCGGCCCCTACCAAGGTGCGACTAAGATAATACAGGGACGTTCTATTGCCTAATGATAAAGGATGGAAGATTTCGTAGCTCTCCATCCGTCACCTCGTTATATCGGTTGATTATGTGTTAATCACAAAGATTGATGGTTGAGATTTATTTATCTTTATTTATCTTATATATGATTCCAAATTTATGTCGTCGCGCGTGTCTCTTCGTACCTCAAATTTGACAATCAACCGACAAGCTCGCTGTTGAAATTAACCGTGATGTGGTGTCGTGTACAGTTCGTATTCAGGAATAATTGCCAATTAAGACCTGCGGTTAGCGATAATTCATGAGTAGACATGGTGCCACGCGAGGCTGTAATCCACACCCTCTATTTCTTTGGGATTCGTGCCATATCTCACGTATATAGAATTCAGTGGGACGAATTGATGTTGTATATACAATGTATCTATCAGTCAATAAGTGTGCATGCCCCACAGCTAAACGAGGTTGAAGTTAGTGTTTCACTGAAGGAGTCCTGCAACACACCTGACCAACTCATTTACTAGGATTAACGCACCACATTACCCTTTGGTCTTACTACGTGCTGCCCCATTACATATTTACGAGTGCACCACCCTCTATGGCTGCAACAGAAATGTGTATTAAGCTAATTAGTGTGAACTTTTAACTATGCAAGATCAGTTAGGTCTATCTCCATATTAAGTTATACATGTGCATACACATGATTAAAGGTTCCTAAATTGCAGTAAAAAAAATTAAAATTTCAGAAATCCAAGATTTTAATTTTGGAAAATATGTCCACCTAAAATAAATAATTGACTACATTTTTTTCAGAATGATGATTTGATATACTTTTTGGAGTATCCCCGTGATAATCAAAGTTGTTTCCAGATGACATTACCTATCCTATATTTACAGTTATCTATTACCTCTGTTCTGAAATATAAGTCAATGGGGGAGTTCAGTTTACACTCCCCCAACAACTTATATCTAGGAACAGAGAAAGTACAAAACTACTACTCCATGCACATACTGATTGCCGTTTATTCTCATGATAGGAGCAGACCTTTGCATGCAGGGCTTTTTTTGCGGGGTTTTGCATGCAGGACTCTAGCGATGTATTGACGACGGGGCTACAGTGCAACCTCGACAGTAGAAGATGGACATGACAGCCTTTTCTTGAAAGTGCATGAACATGACAACCTTGGGCAGATGCAACATTAATCCATGAAGTTGTTCACTGACAAACAGCTAGTACCTGGGTGTACGCCAGTAATGATATCCCTGACCTGTTTTGGAACATTAATAATTGACCTTGCCGTGGTATAAATACGCCCACATTTAACTCCCCTGGCCCAGTGAAGCGTCGTATTCTAGCCCAGTTTTTATAGTGTATGGAATATCGTGCATCAGTACCCAAAAGTCTCTATATAATCTGAGGATCTAAAAGCACGAATGGCCGGCCTAGATTAAGACCTCGCGTGGCACTATGTCCCAAAAATTCGCGTCCCTGCGGTTAGCTACTATATATACCTATGTATCCCCATGTTGTAGGCTAGCCCATATCGATAGAAAGAACATAACATGACTGACACGGTCCCGTGCCCATCAACTCGTCGTCTCTATGTGCATGTCTTTTGTGTTGTCTCGTGTGCGTTTGTTCCGATGACGGCGAGATCGGTCGCAAGAGGCGGTCGGTGTATGTGCAAGGAGGTAATAGCTACCCTAATTTGCACAGAATGTGACAATTTAGTCCCAAACTTGTAAAACTTGACTCCACCATACCCCAACTTGCACCTCATGTGATGATTTAGTCCTAGGCCAATCACAGCCCGACAATTGGCAGCCAGGTGGCTGGACCGGTCAGCGAACGCACTTTTGCACAAAACCCCCTGCCGTTTCTTTTAATCAACCCACACTCACCTCCACCTGAATTAAATCAGTCGCAGCAGGCTAGCTACGTCTACGTGTGCTGCTCGCGCCCCCGGGCTTCTTCGGGAAAAGTCAGGCGATCGCTTTCGAGCTTGCCATGAATGAATATTGCCACCGGTAGCGACGAGTTAATACGCCATGAATGAATATTGCCATGAACCACGGTGCCGGACTGCCGGCTAGCTGCCGGAGATGGAGAGATCGATCCAGAAAGCATACGACGTCGTGCAACTCGTGCCCGCGGTTACGGCCCGTGCATGCATGCATGCATCTTTGTTCGCAAACTTACGTGCGGCACGTACGGTTTACATCAGCTGGTTCGTACGTTACTTGCAGGTGTTAACTAGCGTGGAATTAGCAAGAAATTATTAGTGGGGTACGTATCATGGTCTTCTTTCTTTACTCAATCATGCATCTATGCTACTAGGAAGCAAGCAAACCTAGCGATGCACATGCATGCATATGGAAATCGGTGGATGTACTCCTACTATATGAACGAAACCAACCCAAACAGCTCAGATGGTAGTGCTGTTTTGGACTGTGACAGGAGGGAGAAAAGGAGAGAACTTGTATGTGCAAGCTAGCGACCCATCCTGTCAATTTAAGATACACCAGCTAGCGGCCCATTTTTAGGAAAATAACTACAGTACTGTCTGGCGTTTGCTACTGGCACGATCGGATCATATGTCGGAGCAGTGACTAGCATGAACCGTAACTTTCATGGACCTAGCAACACTGTTTCATGGATTGTCCGTTTCACAGGATTCTTCTTTCTGTGGTGCATGTCCCGCTTCGAATTGCAGGTCTCTCCCTGTGCGCAAAGAAACAGAGGTTGCGTCCGTGTTTGTGCTGTTTAATGATGTTCTCATGAGAGCGAGGGCAATCTTAAAGCATCAAGATCGGTACTAGTACTACGACGATTGTGCAAAATCTTCTAGTCTTATATACAAATATCAGTCCTGGCAGTGGCATGAACCACACAGCAATGCAATAGGTGAATGCCCGACCTAATGATTTTGATCCCCCGTTCGGCAAAAGGTTGTGCGTCCCGTTCTTTTAAAGGCTAGCCATCAAATGCTGGGCACCAACCAAGGATATACGAAAGCCACCTTTCATTTGTATCCCCGCTTTGCCAAAGCAAATGTAATCAGCACGAGAGGCACTATCAAGCAAGTATACTACATACCGAGCTAGCCGGTGTGACCCACCTCAGCAACGGTTTCCTGGCTTACTGTTAGTGTATTGTTGTCATCGTCCCCATGTACGGCGGCCTTGTTTGATTAGACAATGCAAAATGTGCAGAAAACTACGGTTGACCGACCTCCTTGCCGGGCTAGTACGAGACAATCCTTATTAACTAACCCAAAGCAACACCCAAATGTGCAAACTCCAAAGCTAGCTAAGCATTTCCAGGACATGCCGGCCGGGACACCCCCAAACCAAACCACACAAACAACTCACCGAGTCACCGCAGCAGTTTACATGGCAGAAAACGGCTAGCCGGTGCCGGTGCCGGTGCGTGTGTCGCGCGACTGGCAGGCATGGAGGATGCAGAATATGTGCATGCAGCGTCTGGCCCTGCACCCTGCACCACCCTGGACCATGCTAAGATCAGCTAGGCGCTTGGACCCGGCCATGCACGCACCCACCTGACAGGGCCTGTGCAAAAGTGAGTGCGGGTTGATTAAAGGAAACGGCAGGGGGTTTTGTGCAAAAGTGTGTGCGCTGACCGGTACGACCACCTGGCTGCCAATTGTCAAGCTGTGATTGGCCTGGGACTAAATCATCACATGAGGTGCAAGTTGGGGTATGGTGGAGTCAAGTTTTACAAGTTTGGGACTAAGTCATCACATTCTATGCAAGTTAGGGTACCTGGGGTGCTATTACCTCATGTGCAAGCTAGCCTCGCGTGTGCTACGTACCTAAGCCGTCAGAATCAACTGAGTTGCTTCCGTAGCACTAGCATGGCACAGCTACATGCACACGTTCTGTCATAGGCCTAAAGCACCAGCGAGAAGCTATTCCAGACCAGAAGGTACTTTGTCTCGAGGAGCATCGGAAATCAGGCACCGCGATGTATCTTGTTGTGTGTATCTCGAATGGGCTAACACGCGCGCCGGTATCGATCGGAGGCAACTGCAGGCCCGCTGCGGATGTAAGGAGCATCACGCTGTGGAGGTCGTAATCGACGTGGGCGAGCCGGCAAGCAGGGCAGCGCACACAACCGACCAAGTGCCATGCTTTTCTCGGTGTGCGGCCGTGCTAGCACAAGACTATGGCTCGGTTGGTCGAGGCAGCGCAGGGCACTGCAAAGAGGTCAGCATGCATGCGTGCAGCTTTTGGCCGCTGGCTGGTGCTCGGCTCACAAGAAACACAACGGCATTCTGCATCACTTCACCGATTAGTTCATCGGTGGCCTGCAAGCGGCACTGCCGCAACAGCCAGCAGCAGTGGTCCACAACAACATAAGGAAACATGAAAAGGAGAGAAGGGGCACCAGGCTAGCAGCAGAGCAGTCAACAGCAGCACGCCCCCGGCGCCCGTCATGGTGCCCCGGAGGCAAAGGACGACGATTGTTGCCTACGTCGGTGGCCGGCGGATGACTGTTGGCAGAACTAAACAGCCACCGGTCGAGTGAAAGACCGACCTAAGAAGGCCTCATCCATGGACCATGGCGATTTGGGGAAAGGGGAGAAATTCCTGTCCATTTGAGGGAAAAGAGGAGAAACGAGCTAGAGTGGGAGGTCTGGTTGCCTGCCAGTGCGTTCGGCTCAGATGGCCACTTGGGCTGGGCCAAATGCTTATAGTAGTAAAAAGATCAATTTTGGAAGGAGTGTTGTGGCCCCCGTTGGCCACCATGAGGCTCCTCCAGTGGCGGCATGCACGCATGTAAGTGAAAAAAAGTAAGTGAGTCAATGCACCCATAGTCGCCGATGAGTATTTTTTTATCGCCGAGCAGGTAGCTGCCGTTGCCCTTGATGGATATGAGGATTAGCTGCCGTTGCCCTTGATGGATATGAGGAAAAAGATCATGTCGTATGTCGATAGGTCATGACGATTAATCCCTCACTGATCAGTCCAATTACACTGTTATCAACGCGACGATGCGTACTATTAATCAAATGTTCTAGTGTGATCCATGATGACTGAAGAACAAAAACTTCCTTTTGCAGTCTTCCAAGCAAAGAATTTCGTTGACGTCTAGGACATAATGTATACCTTTTCAGTCTCTTTCATGTTGACCAATTAGTTGTTTGGCCGCATATGTGTAGATGGATTTCAATTCTACATGCAGGATCGATGGTTCCAGTTCTACATGTGTGCACCATTGACAGCTTCAGGCCTGATCGCTCAAGTGTTTTCCATTAAAATAAATTAGGATTATGTGTAGAAGACGTCGGCCCAAACTGTTGAGAATTAGGTACGCTATTTTGTATCTTGTGTTCGTGCACATATGTTTCACCTTGCATCGTGCCAGACTGCGGTCTTGGCAGACGATGGCGGCATCTCAGACGTCGTTTCCTTCTGAAGGCATCGTCGTTGCAGGTCTCATCAACCTGATCGGAAAGTTCCGGGGGAAACCCTAGATCTGGGTCTACCGGATAGGACGATAACGGTGCTATCGGTACCGTTCTCCCTCCTGGGGGCATCGTTTTGGAGCGAGTGCTGGTTGAAGGGGACAAGAGGAGGAGCGGTGTTTCATCTGCTCCATTGATGACGGCGGATCTCGGCGGTGTGGCGCAGTGGAGACTCGGCGCCTGATGAGCGGAGATGGACTCGCGCAGGTGGGTGACGCTGCCTGGCGTCATGGTGGCGTCGGCGGCAGTTGGACCGGCCAAGGTTGATGCAGCAGTACAGCTCTGAAGATGGGTTGGTGGCAGGTGGCTGCGGCGGCCTCGTACCCGGCAGGGGTCCTGGTTGAGAAGCACGCCGAACTGGTGGGTGCCCATTCCCGACAGGCGTCCTGGGTGGGACCTCAAGTCTTTAGATGGTTAGGTTTGGCTGCGTGGTCTATTTTGTATGAGGCCCAGACTTTCAGCGCCCCTATCAACTGGATAGGGATAGCGACAGTTGTTGCTTAGTTTGATGGCTTTAGACTTATTGTTGTATGACTCTGTACGGTCATGTGTCAATAATTAATAAAGTGGCCGTATGCATCGTCCAGATACAGAGGACGGGGTCGTCCTCCGTTTCTAAAAAAATCATCAGGGCAGCCCTGCTGTTGCTCTAACTACCGTCATCGGCAACGTCCTGTGAGGCTATCCAATGCACAAGGAGAGGCACTATGCATGTGAGGATTCAGGTTTCAATTGATTGTAGGTAAGAAACTGGATGGATCTCTATGCATACACGTACGAGCAAATGGGGAGTCGACAAAAAAACAGAAGGCGCATATTGATCACTTGATTAACAACATTGTTAATCCTCTGCTCGAGTTTTATTGTTGGCAAGAAGCTGGATGGATATGTGTGCGTACATGACCAAATGGATTTAGTAGAAATACAGAAGTGCATGGTATTAACTAATTTCAGTGTAGATCTTTTATGATTGCTAAGAAAAAAGTCATAGTTTTTTGTTAATCCTTAGCTGCTTGAATTTCATAAAATATAGTTCACCTAAGATTACAAGTCACTTACTTAATCTTTCAGTATTGAAAGTATGTATTTCTTACACTAGCTACATTGTTCAGACTTATATATGAAATGAGTTTGAGACAAAGAAGGTTCATGGTTGGATGTTGATCCAAATTAAGTCTTAGAAAGATGACATATATAGATGTAGGAAAATAATTGATGACCAAATTGATGTATAGACGATGCCAAGTAAGGAATGAATTCATATTGGAAGTCAATTTCTATGCACAAATTAATGTAATACTATTTCAATTAGGTGGATATATTGTAGTTTTATCTAAAGTTATAGCAGTTTGTCTACCTCTGTGGTTTTGATCCAAGATTAACATGTGTGTATTATATGCATTGCCGACTTAGCTTGAATTTTCTTTTAAATCTATGAAATTCGTAAATAATGGCTATCTTTATTATCCCGTTGGAACGCACATAAATATGTGCTAGTGCTTTCCTAAATCGCGCCAAGAGTTCGCCTAGGGAAGGCATAGCAGCCGTATAAAGAATTAGTGGTCAGTCTTTAACCGGTGCGCCTAAACCATGAGGATTTATCAAATATTTCTTAATTTTTAGGAATGCATTTTGGCATGCTTGATCCCATTCAAAAGGAACTCCTTTCTTCATAAGTAGTGAGAAAGGTTTGCATCTCCGAGACAAATTCGAGATAAACCTCGTGATATATGCTAGGTGACCTTGGAAACTCTTTAGTTCATGTAAGTTTGTGGGTGGTGGCATCTTAACAATCCCCTTTATTTTACTTGGATCGGTCTGAATACCATTCTTTGTAACCACAAAACCAAGAAATTTTCCGGAGGACACTCCGAACGCGCACTTCATGGGGTTCATTTTTAGATTATGTTGTATGAGACGCTTAAAACCCATTTCAAGGTGTTCTAAGTGGTCTAGTTCGTGCTTTGATTTCACAACTATGTCGTCTATATAACATTCGACAAACACATAGGCATTACTTTATAACAATATATGCCTTTAGGTGTGCGGAATGTTGTCAACTCTTCATCTTTAGGCGTCATTTTAATTTGATTATAGCCGGAATAACCATCCATGAAGGAAAATATTTCATGCCCCATAGTAGCATCGACTAGTATTTTAGAGATAAGTATTGGGAAATCATCTTTGGGACATGCTTTATTCATATCCTTGAAATCTACATATATACGAGTCTGTCCATTTTTCTTCTTAACGGGTACAATACAAGACATCCATGTGGGATATTTGACTTCTCTAATGAACCCTACAACTATGAGTTTGTCGACCTCATCTTCTATTTGTGGAAGTATTTTCAGGTGGATACTTTCTTTGTGCTTGCTTCACCGGTGTGGCGTCATCTCACACGGCGAGGTGATGGACAGCTATGTTTGGGTCCAACCCAGGCATTTCTTCATAAGTCCAAGAGAATATATCTCTATTTGCACGCAAGAGTTCATGATATTTTCGTTTATTTTCTTCAGACAAAAGTTTACTAATAAAAATTGGACGAGGATCATCAGTTGTATCAATATTTATTTCTTCCAGGTCATCAACGGTGCATTGGTTGCCATCCTCCATTTCCGGAGATGCATCCGTCATGTCCGTATACTCAGTCGAAGCCAAACAACCTTCATATCCCAACACATGCTTCTTTTCTTCTAAAACATGGTCTTCATGAAGAGCTTGAAGTTGTTCTTGGGATAACACCTTCTCGAAATGTGCTAGCTGTCCCTGAACATCTCGTAGGCATGGGCCAGTGGAGATGTCATAACCCATTTGTTGCATTATGTATAAGACTTTGTTATCATACAAAGAAATGGATAAGATTCATCATCTTTGTTAAACACAGATAATTGTATTATATTTTATTTTCACTTTTTGCTGACGTTTGAATGATGCAGATCTTTTTGGGATTGCTTTATTCGATATTGTACCAAAGGAGGCAAAGGCATAGGGAAATTAGTACCTTCATGTCATGAGATTTGTTTATGACATGAAATATTGGGTCACCCTTATTCCTTTGGTTGCTTGGTATATATTGGTACGTCTTTTTCTTTGACGAGGATTCCATGACCTCCTTTTGTACAACATTTGACTCTGGTATTTTCCAGGATTTTGGCTTCTGCACCTTATCTACATGCTCGAAGTAGCACTTGCATCAGCATAGAAAGATTCATCTATAGTGAATGGCTTATTATTAGCAAATATTCTGACTGTATCACCTATTTGATTTATATATTTGATACACTGATGTAAAGGGATGGCACAACTTGATTCTCATGTAACCATGGGCGTCCAAGCAATGCATTATAGATGTGGGCGCATCAATAATGTGAAACTTCACATATGTGGATAGTGTATCCAATTTTAAAACCAACGAAATGGTACCCATAGCTTCTTTTCTTGATTGGTTAAATCCATGTATAACCATGTTAGACTTGCTAAAATCTCCCTTGGGGTATCCAATCTTTTTGAGTGTATGCAATGGCAGCAGATTTATAGCTGACCCGTTGTCTATCATTATGCAATTTATCGGCATTACATCAATTTCGCCAAACATGAGAAGAGGTATCTTGTGCTTCGTGGGGCCTAACAACATATCCTCATCTGTGAATGCCATATTTAGGACTTCAAATTGTTCTACCTCAATTTGAGATACATCTACTCTGTAATTTTCAGGAAACGTGAGTGCCATGACAAGAGCTTTATGCATATTAGACGAAAGACCCAAAGCATCATACACAGAAAGCGTAGCTGGTATTTTCTTCAAATGTGTGATTACATCACACTTGACTGGCACCCTACAGGAGGGGTCGTTGAATCATTTGAAACTACATCCTTGCTTTTTGGTTCCTTTCTAGGTGGAGGATGAGGGTATGCTAATTGACGACCTGATCTAAGATGAACCCGATCAACTTCTAATGGTTCTTTATCAAGGAAGCATAGAGACTCGCCCTCATCCTCGAACACATGAATAGTGAGAACGTTGAATTCTTCACTTGGTATTTTCATGCGCTTTGTGGTGTGCTAATATATCTTTGGTGCGAAGCGCAGAGGAGGGGCTTCTTCCATCACCGGGGGTAGTACACGACGTTTTGACCGCCATTGCCCCCAATCTTGGGATGCACCATTGCTGCAGGGAATGTAAGCCTCTCCTTTATGTTGATCTTGCAACTTGGCAAGGCCTAGAATTATCATAGGAGACCATCCATATTTGGAAATCAGTAATGTATCATCATAAGTAGCCCTCATATTGAGATGCACAACTCACTGCATCATCTTAGAGGGTGGTGATATTTGTTGCAGCCTTTTTCTTTCCCTTTTGTCATGCTTTTGAGGAGATCCGCATAAATAGTCCCCTCATCGATCATTTTCTGGATGATATTCTTCACAACAAAGCAATCTTTGAGTGTATGGCCCAAAATGCGATGGTAGTGACAGATATTTGGGTCATTAAATTTTGAAGCTTCTTCTGGCCTTTTGGGCTTGGGAAGTTCTATAAGATTGAACTCTATTAAACCAGTGAAAAGGTCATCAATTTCTTACAGAGGAAAAGAATACTCCCTATTTTGCCGTTCGCTAAGAGTTGGCCTCCTACCAACATGTGCATCTTTCTGTCCTTGGCTCCTTATAGGTGCTCTTCTAGGTTGAAACTGGGATTTTACCATTATTGTCTCCATGGCTTGAGTGGACTTGGGCTTCACTGGCAATTTTTCTCACTGAGCACCCTTCTCCATAGGCTTGTTGAATGTCTTCTTTGTCCGACAAGCGACAAGTTGCATATAATTCTCTATGTTTCTAGCTTTTGATGCTAACTCTTCAAATGTGATGGGTCTCACTCCTTAACTATATATCCACTTCCAAGCGAAGATTATTCATGCACATACGCACTACTTCGGGCTTGGTGATTGACTGTTGGCAATGAAAACATAGATTTCTCCATCTGTTCATAAAATTAGACGCCTTCTCATTAAACCCTTGTTCTATCTAGGTTAGCTCAGTGATGCCAACAGTCCTCTTTGTGCTATAAAATCACTCACGAAATGAACTTTGCATTTGCTTCCATGTTTTTATGGAACTTGGAGCTAGCTTGTTGTACCAGTGAAGGCAGTCCTAAACAATGTCTGCACGAACATCCTAAGGAGGAGTGCCCCATTGTTAGTTGTATCCTGACAAGCCACAAGGAAGTGTGCTATGTGATCATGAGGATACCCACTCCCGTTAAACTTACTAAACTATGGTTGCATGTAATTTGTTGGCAAAGGAACTAGGTCCACATCAGGTGGGTACGGCTTAACATACCCTGGTCGCATAGAATAGTGAGTTTGCATTGACTAGTATTTTACCCCTACATCTGTCACTCTTTGGATTGCCTCCAGGTTAAGCCATGCTCCTCCATGTTGCCTGCTAACACTTGCGCCAGCATTCCCTTCATTGCCTTTGTTCTGGTTATTGATCATCTGAATTCGAAGGGCTTCTAGCTCATCTTCCTTTTGATGATGTGCAGCCGCAAGGTTGGCTAATTTCACCTCAACTAAGCGAGTTTCGTTCGTGGCTAGGACTTGCTTTGTATGTTCTGCACCATGGTGGAGTTTTATCTCATTTTCAGAAGGACAAGGGGTATTGTTCGATAGGGGATTATAAGACCTGCCAGAGCTTGACCCAAGTTCTTCATAATTCGAACTCTGTAGGCTTCGTGTCTTACGATAAGGACCTTCTATGACAGTTTTGCGTGGCTTCTTACTATTGAAATGTGTTGATGTGGAGGACGTTTTGCTCGTCTTGTCCAATGCCGCCCTGATACCAACTGACATTGCTTGGAACACCTCAAATTAATTATTCCAGGTCTACCTGCGAAAGGGCCATGGAGACAAGCTCGTGGCCACCTTATTTGATGGATTTGACAGCCACTTCTTCACTTTAGACTGGTTGTCTTGATATGATAAAGTGTGTTCTGCTATAATAAATATAAGTGAAGCACAACGATCATTCTATAAATAACGGTTTTCTAGATGTAGAGAAACAGGCATCCAAACTTCAAATGATATAAGTGAAGCACATGAAGAATTCTATAAAGCCGTACTCAAAAGATATAAGTGAAGTGCAAAGAGCATTCTATAAATCAACCAAGGACTATCTCATACCAGCATGGTGCATCACTAAAATAAAAATAAAAATCATATGACGCTCCAAGAATTTACTCATATCATGTGAACAAAACAAAAAAAACATACCGATAATTGTTGAAGAAAGATGGGATGCCTCTCAGGGCATCCCCAAGCTTAGACGCTTGAGTCTCCTTCAATATTTTCTTGGGGTGCCTTGGGCATCCCCAAGCTTGAACTCTTGCCTCTCCATATTCTCCTCATATTGATACTTCCTCGATCTCTGAAGACTTCATCCACACAAAACTTAACCAAACTTTTTATTAGCGGGGTTAGTACATATAACATCAAATCCCCTCATGTCCTACTGTAATTATTGTATAATTATAATCAAACATTACCCATTGTATGGTATCGTAATTCTATGGCTCCCAAGTCAACGGGGCTCAACAAGATTTCAAACATAAGAAAATAACGAAACTATAACACCAATCTATGAAAAAAAGGATAGTCTGTAAAGATGTAGATGGTACATATAATTAGGTAACTCAAAAAATTCTGAACAATTAGGACAAAATAAACAATTTGCATATAAGTACCGTGTAAAGGTTTAGGCCTTTTGCATTTTCTAGTAAAAATGTAAATTCAAATACTACAACAAAAGTTTCTGTTTTTGCACTTCACACACCAAACAAGCAATTTAAACATCCTAAAGGAAAATCTTGGCAAATTATTTTTATAATAAAATGGATTTGTACAAGAGGATAATTATGTTGAAAAGTTTATGTAATTCAAGATTCACAAAGTTTCCATGGGCATGACCAAGGTTCAAGGCATGCCCCCATTTCAACCGTAGTCGTCTTTCTCACTTTCACTTTTATTTTTGAAAAGTTTTAGGTACCCCTCTATATTTTTTTGTTTTTAAACTTTTTAAAAGCACATAACAGGATAAAATGACTCTCTAAAACTTCCGCGTTGTCTCCCAGGCAGCACTTTCTTTAAACCCATTAAGCTAGGCATAAGTGCTCAAGTAATTGATCCACCCGGATCCCAAGGTATATCAAAGCCAATTTTAATTAACAATGATTGTAATTTAGTAGTGAGCACAAAGAAATATATCTCACATAATAATGGAGTCTAACTCTCTTCCTATGAATCGGCATGTCGTAAAAGAACGATTCATGCACACATAATAAAGTCTGATACATATCATAAGTAGTTTCTTGCAATTTTATTGTGTTGGAAACATAGAGAGGTGAAGATGTGGTCACTATCTCATAATAATTGCAAGTAGGAGCAACAAGCACATGCATATTATATTCATCAAAATTATCAAGTGCAATAGTAAAATGCAACCCATCAATACAATCCTTAATAACCGCAAACTTCTCTGATATAGTTTAGTTGGGAGAATTCAAAAAGATAATAGGACTATCATGTGTGCGTGCCATAGAAAAAAATTTATTCTTAACATAAGGAACTATAGAAAGTCCATCTTCATAAGAAAAATTCAAATTGGCATCATGGACACAAGCATACCAAGCATCAATTTCATCAAAAAGGGACATTTCAAACAAATCCAATGGATCATAGCAATTATCATAGTATTCATCCTTCGGTAAGCACGAAGGGAAATTAAACAATGTATGAGTTGAAGAGTTACTCTCATTAGAAGGTGGCCACGTGTAACTAATCCACTCTTCCTCCTTTTGTTCTTCGCTCTCCTCCTCATCTTTTTCATCTAATGAGCTCACAGTTTCAGCAATTTCTTCTACCATAGATTCCTGCAAAATATTAATTTCTTCTTGGACAGCGGAGGTGTCCTCCATATACTATTTAACATAAGAATTAGAAGCATAGTTTTCATAGCAATATTTAAGTATGACAAAATTTTCAGATTTGTAAAGAGTAGCATCATGCTTTTTAATCAAAGAAGCAGCTTCATAGGCACCCTTAAAAGAAACAAATTCTTCAATTTGTTCAATATCATAGTAACTATAAATACCCTCGGCATAAGAAGATAAGATTCCATTATTCTTAGACTCACATTGGAAGGAAAGCTGTTTTTTACGGTCTTCAGAACAACAAGTGAAATCATGTATTTCACATAAATTCCAAGCATAGGATTGCAAACAATTAATTTGATGCCATAAAAGTTTCCCTTTTGAGACAAGCAGTGTTGCACAAAACAAGCATGCTCCTCTAATGATTTTCCCTCAACTAAGCTAGTTGGGTTTTCAACACGAGCACATAGGATCGAAGATGGTCCAAGTAGAAAGCTTCAGTAGTATGATAGATTTTGGGTGGCTCTTTAGTCATTCGTTTAGCAGGTACAACTAATTTTTTTGGTATTTTTTGTTTCAAACCCATAACTAAAGATGGAAAACAAAGGCACAAAATAAATCTACTTGGTGATAAAGCAAACAAGCACACACAAGAATATTCACCCCCACACTATTGCTCCCTGGCAACGACGCCAGAAAAAGGTCTTGATGACCCACAAGTATAGGGCATCAATTGTAGCTCTTTCGATAAATAAGAGTGTCGAACCCAATGAGAAGCTAAAGGTAGAATTTATATCCTCTTCAAGTCCTATCGACCACCGATAAAACTCTCCACACACTTAACCTTTGCTTTACCTGGAACAAGTATGAAACTAGAAGTACTTTGTAGGTGTGATGCTAGAACTTGAAAGTGCAACTAATCCTCGGGTGGCTTTAGTAATTCATAACAACATATAGATAATTGAACTAATATCCATTCAAGTTAAATATTTCAGAAAGTTCAATGATTGGCATGGCATGGGCTAGAGATGTGGACCCCTCAAAATGCTAAGGCCAAAGATTGGCAAAAGTTCAAGACTCTTCATTCCTGTTTTAGTGATCCAAGATCACTTTGAGTACATAGGAAAGCCAATACTATTAAAAGGGGATGAGGTGTTGCTTAATGGTCTACTTGCTCAAAGTTCTTAGTGATATTGCTCCAAAAACCCTCAACCACTTTCTCATTTCCGCATATGTCCAAAACTTCAAGTCAAACTCGGCCCCACCGAAATGACCTATCCGGCGCCACTGAGTTCAGTTGACATTGCCACTACCAGAAACCTGAGACAATTCGGTCACACCGATACGGATCTCGGTCTCACCGAGATGGCCTTACAAACTCTTTTTTGCCTGTTGCAAATATTTTGGTCTCACCGAAATGTGCAATCGGTCCCACCAAGTTTGCTTGACATCCTCTCTGTTGCCTTGTTGCTTCACTTCAGTCTAACCGAGTTGATGCAATCGGTGCCACCGAGTTGATGTTTGCCCTAAGCCCTAGCACATCGGTCCCACCGAGTTTATCTTGTCGGTCCCACCGAGATTCCTAACGTTCACATTTTGAACTAAATTGGTCTCACCGAGTTCTTCTATTCGGTCTGACTGAGTTGGGTCAAATGTGTGTAATGCTTGGATTTTGTGTGGAGGCTATATATACCCCTCCACCCCCTTCTCCATTTGTGAGAGAGCGATCGGGACATGCCTACACTTCCACCACTCATTTTTTGAGAGAGAACCACCTACTCATGTGTTGAGACCAAGAAATTGCAATCCAACCACAACAATCTTGATCTCTAGCCTTCCCCAAGTTGCTTTCCACTCAAATCATCTTTCCACCATAGCCAAATCAGTGAGAGAGAGTTGAGTGTTGGGGAGACTATCATTTGAAGCACAAGAGCAAGGAGCTCATCATCAACACACCATCTATTACCTTTTGGAGAGTGGTGTCTCCTAGATTGGTTAGGTGTTGCTGGGGAGCCTCCAACAAGATTGTGGAGTTGAACCAAGAAGTTTGTAAGGGCAAGAAGATCGCCTACTTCGTGAAGATCTACCCGAGTGAGGCAAGTCCTTCGTGGGCGATGGACATGGTGGGATAGACAAGGTTGCTTCTTCGTGGACCCTTCATGGGTGGAGCCCTCCGTGGACTCGCACAACCGTTACCCTTCATGGGTTGATGTCTCCATCAACGTGGACGTACGATAGCACCACCTATTGGAACCACGCCAAAAATCTCCATGCTTACATTGTGTTTGCCTTCTCCAAACCCTTCCCTTTGCCTTCATATGCAATGTTTTACTTTCCGCTGCTACACTCTTAGAATTGGATTTGTCGGTTGATTGCTTGACTTGTACTGGTTGCTCAAATCTGCCAACACTTAAAATTGGGAAAAGGTTAGATTTTTATTTGGTTAAGTAGTATAATAAAGCCCCCCCCTCTAAACCTACTTTCGATCCTAGAGAACTACTTTGCAAGAATAAAACTAGGAGTACTTTGCAAGATAATATAAGTTAATTATTCAGTAGAAAGCTTTAGTAACACAAGAGAAGGATTTGTCCCAAGGCAATCAATAACTAGACCGGTAATCATTATTGCAATTTTATAGATGGAGAGGCATGAGCTAACATATTTTTCGTACTTGGATTATATGCACTTACAATTGAAACTCTAGCAAGCATTTGCAACTAATAAAGATCATTAAGGTAAAACCCAACCATAGCACTAAGTAACAAGTCATCTGTACTCCCATACACAACAACCCCCTTACTCGGGTATAAGCTTCTGTAACTCTCGCCACCCACTACAAGCAAATCGTGAACGTATTGCAACACCCTACAACGGTAACCACACATGCTTGAGCGACACAGAGGGTGCCATAGGACAGCACCAATATAAAACATGCAACTTAAACCAATCACGATCATCAATCAACCCATAGGACAAAACGAATCTACTCAAACACCATTGGATGGCAACACATCATTGGATAATAATATGTGGCATAAAGCACCATGTTTAAGTAAAGATCACATTGGGGAGAAGATGTGTTATACCACTGCATAGAGGGGGAGAGAGTTGGTGATGACGGTGGCGAAGTTGTTGGTGTAGATTGATGTCACGATGATTGCCCCGGCGTCTTCCGGAGCCACGGGAGAGGGAGGGAGAGCCCTCCTCCTTATTCTTCTTGCCTGGCCTCCCCCTAGATGTGAGGAGGGTTTCCCCTCTAGTCCATGTTCTCCATGTCTCCCGGAGGGTAGGAGCCCCTCCGAGATTGGATCTCTCTCTCTATATATCTATCTATTCTCTTCTATTTTGCATCTTTGTTTTCCGACCGAAAATCATTTCTTAAATTTTAACACGATTATCTTCCGCATATTATCTTTCTTGCAGCGAAAGAAGGGTTGCAACCGATTTACAAGGGCCCCATGAGCCACCTGGGCGCGCCCATGTGCCTCGTCGCCCCCTCAGGCACCGCTTGCGTTGATTCTTCTTCCCAAAAATCACATATATTCCAAATTAAATCTCCTAAATTTTTATCGCGTTTGGACTTCATTTGATATGGATATTCTATGAGACAAAAAACATGCAACAAACAGGAACTGACACTAGGCACTGGATCAATATGTTACTCCCAAAAATAATATAAAATGTTGCCAAAAGTATATGAAATTGTAGAATATTGGCTTGAAAGAATCAAAAATTATAGATACGACGGAGATGTATCAGCATCCCCAAGCTTAATTCCCGCTCGTCCTCGAGTAGGTAAAGGATAAAAAAGATAATTTTTGGTGTGGAATGCTACCTAGTACAATCTTGATCATGTAATCTAATCATGACATGAATATTAAGACACGGGTGATTCAAAGCAATAGTCTATAATTTGATATAAAGACATCAATATCATGCATACCAACAAGCAATCATGCCTTACAAAATAAAAATGCTAAAGAATGTTATCCCTACAAAATCATATAGTCTTGTCATGCTCCATCTTCTTAACACAAAGTATTTATCATGCACAACCCCGATGACAAGTCGAGCAATTGGTTCATACTTTTTAACGCGCTTCAACTTTTTCAACTCCCACGCAATACATGAGCGCAAGCCATGGATATAGCACTATGGGTGGAATAGAATACGGTGGTAGAGATTAATATGGGGAAGACAAAAAAGGAAGAAAGTCTCACATCGACACGGCTAATCAACAGGCTATGGAGATTCCCATCAATTGACATCAATGCGAGGAGTAGGGATTGCCATGCAACAGATGCACCTAGAGCTATAAGTGTATGAAAGCTCAATATGAAAACTAAATGGGTATGCATCCAACTTGCTTGCTCCTGAAGACCTCAAGAAATTGAGGAAGCCCATCATCAGAATATACAAGCCAAGTTCTATAATGAAAATTCCCACTAGTATATGAAATTAACAACATAGGAGACTCCCTATATGAAAACATGGTCCTACTCTGAAGCACAAGTGTGTAGAAGGATAGTAACATTGCCGCTTCTCTCTTTTTCTCTCATTTTTTAATTGTATTCTCTCTTTTTCTCCCTTTTTATTTTTTCTCTTCTTTTGTTGGGCTCTTTTTGGCCTACTTTTTTTTCTTTTTATTTTCGTTCGGAGTCTTAGCCCGACTTGTGGGGGAATCAAAGTTTGCATCATCTTTTCCTCACTAGGACAATGCTCTAATAATGATGATAATCACACTTTTATTTACTTACAACTCAATATTACAACTCGATATCTAGAACAATATGACTCTGTATGAATACCTCTGGCAGTGTACCAAGATGTGCAATGATCTAGCATAGCAAGGATATCAAAAAAAACACAAGCCATGAAAATATCATGCTAGCTATCTTACTATCATGCAAAGCAATATGACAATGAATGCTCAAGTCATGTATATGATGATGATGGAAGTTGCGTCGCAATATATCTCGGAATGGCTATGGAAATGCCATAATAGGTAGGTATGGTGGTTGTTTTGAGGAAGGTATAAGGAGGCTTATATGTGATAGAGTGTATCATATCACGGGGTTTGGATGCACCGGCGAAGTTTGCACCAACTCTCGAGGTGAGAAAGGGCAATGCACGGTACCGAAGAGGCTAGCAAATTGTGGAATCATGAGAGTGCGTATAATCCATGGACTCACATTAGTCATAAAGAACTCACATAATTATTGTGAAAATTTATTAGCCCTGGAAGCAAAGTACTACTATGCATGCCCCTAGGGGTAGATTGGTAGGAAAAGACCATCGCTCATCCCCGACCACCAGCCATAAGGAAGACAACCAATAATAAATCATGCTCCAACATCTTAGCATAACGAGAGACTATACATGCATGCTTCGAGAATCACAAACCTTAACACCAATTCTTACTGAAACACAATCATTCACTAGTACCTCCCATGTATTACCATCTCTATATCGCAAAACTATTACAAGGAATCAAACATATCATATTCAGTGATCTACAAGTTTTATGTAGGATTTTATGACTAATCATGTGAATGACCAACTCATGTTGACTCTCTAAATAGATACTCCCTCCATTCCAATATCTAAGGTGTATTATTTTCAGCATGTTAACCAAGGCACATAATTATGTACTATTTAGGACGAAATTACCCTTGTCTAATTCATAGATTAGCGGCAATAAATCATTTAGGCTAGGAAGAAGAGATACACACAATCAGGAGAGAGATAGTTTCCTTTTGTTTCTCTAGAAGGAGAGATACTTTCCTTTCTCTGGAGGGCCAAGATCAGAATTACGAGGAATTAGAACAAATGCACCTTACATTGTGGAATTTTATCAAAAAACAAATACACCTTATATAAAGGAACGAAGGGAGTATAAGTAAAGCAACAGAGTTTAATTCTTTCTATAAAATACCATGCTCTAATAAATATAAGTGAAGCAAAAGAGCATTCTATAGTTAACAATTTTCTAGATGTACAAAAACATGCATCTGAAATTCAAATGATATAAGTGAAGCACATGAAGCATTCTATAAAGCCATACTCAAAAGATATAAGTGAAGTGCAAAGAGCATTCTATAAACCAACCAAGGACTATCTCATACCAGCATGGTGCATCGCTAAAATAAAAATAAAAATCACACGACGCTCCAAGAAATACGCATATCATGTGCCAAAACAAAAACCGAAACATACTGATAATTGTTGAAGAAAGATGGGATGCCTTTGGGGGCATCCCCAAGCTTAGACGCTTGAGTCTCCTTGAATATTTACTTGGGGTGCCTTGGGCATCCACAAGCTTGAGCTCTTGCCTCTCCTTATTCTTCTCATATCGATACCTCCTCGATCTTCAAACACTTCATCCACACAAAACTTAAACGAACTTTTTATTAGAGGGGCTAGTACAAATAACATCAAATCCCATCATGTCCTACTATAACATTATTGTATAATTATGATCAAACATTACCCACTATATGCTATCACAATTATATGGCTCCCAAGTCAACGAGGCTTGACAAGATTTCAAACATAAGCAAATAAAGAAACTATAACAACAATCTTTCAAAACAGTACAGTCTGTAAAGATGCAAATGGTACATATACTTCTGTAACTCAAAAAATTACGAAAACTTAGGATAAAATAAAAGGTTCAGAATTTTTGCATGTTCTAGTAAAAAATGTAAATTCAAATACTAGAACAAAAGTTTCTGTTTTTGCACTTCACACACCAAACAAGCAATTTAAACATCCTAAAGGCAAATATTGGCACCTTATCCTTATAATACAATGGAATAGTACCAGGGTATAATTATTTTTGTTGAAAAGTTTTTGTAATTCAAGATTCACAAAGTTTTAGGTTCAAGGCATGCTCCCACTTCAAAGGTGCCCGTCTTTCTGACTTTCAACTTTTCTTTTTGAAAAGATTTAGGTTCCCCTCTGTATTATTTTGTTTTAAAACTTTTTAAAAGCACACAACAGAATAACATGACTCTCTAGAACTTACGGGTTGTCTCCCAAGTAGCCCTTTTTTTTAAAGCCATTAAGCTAGGCATAAAGTGCTCAAGTAATTTATCCATCCAGATCCTAAGGTATATCAAAGCCATTTATAGTTAACAATGATTTGTAGTTTAGTAGTGAGCACAAAGAAATATTTAGATACATTAAAACTGCGCACTTTCCTAGCCCTCTCAGGCCATCAACATTTTTAACCGTTGGATCACGTGTTGTGGTTGATTTGGGCCCTTAGATGCACTTAATTAGTGCTAAGTGGACCACATGCCACATGGGCTACTACTCCCATAACAAAAATGGAATTCTATCGTTAATTGAGCCTCTTCTCAAGTGAATAAGCCCATCCAAGCTCATGACATTGGCCCACTTACCACAACCAATATGGTACAAGAATCAGCGGAGATCGCGACACTGCGCTTCTTCAGGGACATTGAAGGGGCAGCAAGGAAGCGATGCGGCATCAATATCGGTGTAGATGCACCGGTGTTCAAGCAAGGAGTAATGTTGCCATTAACACAAATGGAGGTGCGCCACTCGCCGGCCTATTCCCCTCCTCCTCCTTTATTTAGTACGCATGGGTACGCCCCTCTCACCTCTCGGGACCTCGACCTGGAGCGGCATCACCCACCACTACTCGCTAGACATCCCTCCATGCCGGAATGGCATGTGATTCCGTTATAGAACCATAGCGGGCCAAGGGAGGGCACTGCCATGACAACACTGCTGCTTCTAACATATTCACCCCTTATACCACTGCCTTGCGCCGCCCGGATCCCATCGTTGCCGCTTTTCCAATCCTGGAGATGAACACGCAGAAATAAGGTGTGGCGCATGTCCGTTTTTTCTTTTGCTTCCTCTCAGATTTGATCAACGGAACACCATGGGGGCTAGGCGGATTTGGGATGGCTTGTCACCACAAGGCTCTGTTGCAGACTCTCCTTGCAAAGAAATAAACAAAGCTCCAGACTCGAGGCCGCTACAACAGAGGAAGCGAAAAGCTTTGATGCTTGATGCACACCAGACGATCACAAGTCTCTTTCACAGCCTTTCTGAGGTCGTTGCTAAACCGTGAGGATTAGAGTATTCTCTTTCAAGGTATTTTCATTACTGATACTCACATATCCGTCCTTGTTTCGTCATTTCAACATCCTTGTGCATTGGCGCTAGCCTCACTTTGAATTTTTCTTAATTTTAATTTGTTGTCTGCAGTAAGTGATCTTCATATTCTTCATCAGAAGTATGAGCCCATCATGCAAAACAAGGGAACGAATAAAGCAGCAGTAGTTATTGTAATAACTACTAATATTGGCAACTTTGTACATAATGTGTTATGATGTACGCTCCTTGAGTTTATTGGTATTCTTTCGCAAGTATTGAGGAAATTTAACGTTTGTACAAAGAAATTAAATATTTGATTGCAAAGGTGAGGTTCTCAATATTTGGCCAATGGATTTCCAGAAGGATCTGAAAGGCATTTTTGACGCGATTATATTTCAATCCTGACCGAAAAGATATTCAGGTAACAGCATAACAGATCAAAATGGTGGGCCGCTGAACCGTTCAAATGGTAGCACATCACCAGTTACTCATTAATTAACTCTGATGATGTTGGCACAACAACCCTTATTCGGGCGTTGGATATACATACATGGGTGTGGGACTCCCCTGCGGATCCTTGCTACAACAAATGAAAATTGCAGGTGGACAAACACTTGATGGAACAGGTTGGCATTTGAAAAGATGGACATGCCCGTATGTCGTTTTACTTTGTGGAAGGAGGGAGTGGGTCTCCAAATTCAAAACTTAATTATTACCCATTACTTGTTTGTATATGGTCTCTTGGTTAGTAATATTAAATCATAAACAACTTCCCATGTGTTTAGGTGAAAGAGAAGACCGTGAAGCTTACAGAGGCCATGTAATCTACCTACGGGGATCTGATGTCACGACCAGCGTCTTAACTGTTACAGTGAACTCTATTGTTCAATCCATCCTCGTGGTGTTGTAATTTGTAAATAATTGCAACAGCTGGTAGTGCTTAGCCACTTGATTCTACAAATATCTGTCTAAGAAATTTGATTTTACAGGCTTATTTGTTCCCCTACTACACATAAACCCCCATAATGATTCAGATGATATCACGTACAATCATCCAAACTGTATTCCAAAGCGAAGTCCTTGGACTGCCATCTAAATAAAGAGGTTGTTCTGTTGATTATTTTTCTATTTTTCAAGTGTGACCTTAAAGTGCATTTATACTCGATTGGATGGATGTTTTTTTCAACGTTAAACTCAGGTAGTATATTGATTCATGCTTGAACTCATAAACAAGTTGAGTTCTTGTGCAATTTCAGGGTTTTTAGGTCCTTTACAAAGGGTTGTGAACATTATATTGGAATTTAGTGACAGCTTCTGGTCCTTTCGTATCCTCCACATTGTTGAAAGAATAACCTCCGTCAATATTTATACCATATTGTTTTTAGAGCTAGCATTAATTGAATCGTTATGTTCATGAATAAATATTTATATCCCTTACAATAACTTGAAAATTTAAATTACATATTCAGACAGCATATTTATGAAAATCCATAGTATCCTAGCTATAGCAAAAATAGACGGGCGCGGCAACGCGCGCCATCATGGTCTAGTATATCACATAATAATGGAGTCTAACTCTCTTTCTATGCATCGACATGTCATAAAAGAATAATTCATGCACACATAATAAAGGCTTATATATAGCATAAGCAGTTTCTTGCAATTTTATTGTGTTGGAAACATAGAGAGGTGAAGATGCCGTTCCGTATCATAATAATGACAAGTAAGAGCAGCTAGCACATGCATATTGTATTCATCAAAATTATCATGTGCAATAGTAAAACGCAACCCATCAATATAATCTTTAATAAGCACAAACTTCTCATATATAGTGCAGTTGGGAGAACTCAAAGAGATAATAGGACTATCATGTGTGGGTGCCATAGAAATAATTTCATTCTTTAGATAAGGAACTATAGGTTCATCTCCATAAGCATAATTCAAATTGGCATCATGGCCACTAGCATAGAAAGCATCAATTTCATTAAAAAGGGATATTTCAAAAAATCCGATGGATCATAGCATTCATCCTTCGGTAAGCACGAAGGGAAATTAAACAATGTATGAGTTGAAGAGTTACTCTCATTAGAAGGTGGGCACGGGTAGCTAATCCACTCTTCCTCCTTTTTTCTTTGATCTCCTCCTCATCTTTTTCATCTAATGAGCTAATAGTTTCAGCAATTTCTTCTACCATAGATTCCTGCAAAATATTATTCTCTTCTTGGACAGCGGAGGTGTCCTAAATATACTATTTAACATAAGAATTGGAAGATAGATTTCATAGCAATATTTAAGTATGGCAAAAATTACAGACTGTTAAAGAGTAGCATCATACGTTTTAATCAAAGAAAAAATTTCATACGCACCCTAAAAGAAACAAATTCTTCAATTTGTTTAACATCATAGTAATTATAAACACACACATGGCATAAGAAGGTAAGATTCCATTATCCTTAAACTCACATTGGAAGGAAATGTGTTTTTTACGATCTTCTAAACAAAAAGTAAAATTGTGTATTTCGCATAAATTCCATGCATGGCATTGGAAACAATTAATTTGATGCCATAAAAGTTTCCCTTTTTGAGACAAGCGGTGTCGCACAAAACAAGAATGCTCCTCTAATGATTTTCCCTCAACTAAGCTAATTGGATTTTCAGCACGAGCACATAGGGATCAAAGATGATCCAGTAGAAAGCTTTGGCAGTATGATAGATTTTGGGTGGTTCTTCAACCTTTGATTTAGCAGGTACAACTTTTATTTTGGTATTTTACGTTTCATACCCATAACTAAAGATAGAAAACAAAAGCACGAAATAAATCTATCAGTGACAAAGCAAACAAGCACACACGAGAATATTCACCCCATGCTACAAAGGCGCCAGAAAAAGGTCTTGATAACCCACAAGTTTAGGGGATCAATTTCGACAAATAAGAGTGTCGAACCTAACAAGGAGCTAAAGGTAGAATTTATACTCTTCAAGTCCTATCGACCATCGATACAACTCTACGCACACTTAACCTTTTCTTTACCTAGAACAAGTATGAAATAAGAAGTACTTTGTAGCTGTCACGCTAGAACTACTTTACAAGAATAAAACTAGGAGTACTTTTGTAACGACCAAACCTCGAAGGATTTGATTCTCTGTGCTTATCGTGCTAGTCCCTGGATCGACCTCACTAGCACACACAGTATATATGAATACCAGAAAAGTAAGTGCATCATTTATTGCAATGTATGATCCAGAATGTATAAAATAAAACAATCTGCATAGCACTTGGCTAGCTTTATTCAATCAAACAGCGGAAAGTAGCAGATAATAACAATGAGTCCCATCATAGCCCACTGGCGATGCTGAGTGCAGACTCGCGACCCTAACGGTACCTTACTCTTTGTCTAAATATCCTGCAACATGAGACATTGCAGCCATATAGGTCAATACTTTGAATGTATTGCCAAGTTACACAGGAGTAATAATATAGCAGACCTACATGTATATGCATAGTACAACAAAAGGAAGGCTTGAGGGTTTATTTTGCAGAAAGCTGATTTTGTACTCATAACTACCTAATAGTCAAATTTTTATTTAGTTCTTTTATTACTACAATTATATACACAAGGTTGAGTTGGCAAATTCAACTCCAACCTACCCTTTATTAAGTTTTCCCACAAATATTATTAAGTGTCACGTCTGTCAAGATCATCCAACAACTGTAATGGCATAGTCACTCAAATTTGTCCATAACCGAGGACACGGCTAATCATGATTAGTTTTAAACTCTGTAGAGTTTTGCACACTTTACCCACTAGACTCAACCCGAAGATTGAGACGAAGTCTTTTAGAAGTAGTCACCTCCACCCACCGGCAGCTGGTACACCTACTCATATCTACATCTGCTAGCTGACCTGGACGAGGATCCCACAACCTACTCAACTAAGCCAGAGCCCATTTAGCTAGTGGTTGCACATGGAAGCTACTAGTCACTAAGTCTGTTTGATCTTTTTGAGCCTGGGCGGCCGTCCACTTATATTCAGAGGGTATAGACCATGATGTTCTTGAAACCACCCATCAATACCAATTCCGCCCAGAGGTGAGTTATATCCTTAATTACTACTCGATTTGTTATATATATAATCCTCACATAAGCTCGATGTATACATGAACCAACCCCGTCTACAAGCATAGCAAAACTATAACTACCACGATCTGCATTGACGGAAGATAGCTCAACAATATAGCAAAATAATATAGTAACCCTATACATGCATATATTCATAGTGTGATATATACTACGTGCATAGAAAACAATAGGTAAAGGATGATCAACATGTAACTTGCCTTGGATCTGGTTCAAAAAGTCACACTCCTGACAATAGCTCACGTCCCACTCCGGACAATCTACACGTTTCACACAATTCAACAAATCAATCATCGAAACTAAAATAGAACCAAAATAAAACCACCAGCAAGAAAACCATTTTATAAATCAAATAAAAGTAGCAACAACATGCACAAAACATCTAAATTACACTGCGATCACAACGCAAAAAGAATCACTCAATTCCGACAAACGGTTTCAAAGTTACGGCCTCTAAAGGGTTTATTTCAAATTTGCACAAATTCAAATTTAAACAGTGCAAACATGTTCAAAGTTGGTACTGTGATAAAGTGTTGGTTGTTGTGAGTGCATAGGAAAAAGAATTACCTAAGTTGGATATATAGATCAGGAGTTATAGCTAATCAAACTTTTAGTTGAAAAACTGAAATAAAAACAAAACCAACAGAAAACTCCTGAATGGTTCCTGCGTGTACTGTAGTGATCGTCACGTGTCGTCGCATGATTGTCTGGAGGATTGCATGCGCGTGTGCTCACCAGCAAAGCAGAGAAAGAAGGCGGCGGCTTCGAGCGGCGGCGGCAGCGCTCCTCCGGCGAGTATCCGGCGAGGGCGAAGTGGCGGGCGGAGGAGGCATCGAGTGGCGGAGGTAGTGGTGGTGTTCAAGGGCGAGGGGGCTCCCTCGAGCGGCCGTGGCGAGCTCCTGAACTCCAGCATGCTCCGGCGAAGTCAGGCATCGATGGCGGCGTCGTTCCTCTCTCTCCGCTGCGGTTTCAGCCAGAAGAGCGTGTCAGGCGAGAGCAGAGTCAAGAGGGGGTTCGAGGAAAGCCAGTGGCGCGCCTGGGGTGATCTTACGGCGACGAGAACGACTGGAGAATACGGCGGCGGCTTCGAGCTCGTACGCGAGATGCGTGTCTCTAAACCAATGCGTGCAGATGACGAAAGGCGGGGAGGGGCTGCGGTAGGGTTCCCCCTGGGGATATTCCTCGCGCGTGATGTCCCTGGATCGCCCGGGATCGACCAGTGCCCGAGATCGATCCGGGCTCAGCTCAGGATGCGCGTGCGTTCGACCGGAGGAAGGGGGTGAACAGGATGCGGTGCGGGGCCCGGTGGCAGTGGCTGCGAGCGGCCAAAAGCTGCAGAGCTGGCGCTGCGCTGCGTAACGCTTCGGGCGAAGTGTGCTGCGACGACGGGGGTTGCTGGGCCGCGGCGGCTGGCTGGCTGGCTAGCTGGCTCTTAAAAAAAACACAGTAAAAATAAACTAAAGTACAGACAAAAACCATAATAAAATCTAAATAAAAAAATATAGACACATGGTTAAAATAACACTACTAATATAAACTACAGGAACCCTAGTTCCTATTCTAATGCAATTTTGTAAATTCATTTTTATGCAGAAGGCCACTCAAACAGCAATAAAACACTCAAATAAATAATTTTGGAGATTATTAAAAATACCAGAACATATCAAATGAACTGGAAATAATATTCTGGACATTATGAACATTTTTTAAATAGGGGAGAAGTCATGTTATCTCCACTCCAATAAATTGCCTTTAGTTGCATAATAAAAAGAATATTGCAGAAAAACAAATAATGCATGGAAAATATGATATGCATATGGATGATCTATTAACATCCAAATTTAGGAAAAATAGGATGTTACAACTTTGCAAGATAATATAAGTTAGTTGTTTACTAGAAAGCTTTTGTAACACAAGAGAAGGATTTGCCCCTAGGCAATTGATAACTAGACCGGTAATCATTATTGATATTTTATATGAGGGAGAGGTATGAGCTAACATACTTTCCATACGTGGATTATATGCACTTATGATTGGAACTCTAGCAAGCATCCGCAAGTACTAAAGATCATTAAGGTAAAACCCAACCCTAGCATTAGTTAACAAGTCCTCTTTACTCCCATGCGCAACAACCCCCTTACTCGGGTATAAACTTATGTCACTCTCGCCACCCACTATAAGCGAATCATGAATGTATGGCAACACCCTACAACAGTAATCCCACACGCTTGCGCGACACGGAGGGCGCCATAGGACAGCACCAAAATAAAGCATACAACTCAAGCCAATCACGATCATCAATCAAGCCATTGGACAAAACAAATCTACTCAAACATCATAGGATGGCAGCACATCATTGGATAATAATATGGGGTATAAAGCACCATGTTTAAGTAGATATTATAGCGGGGAGAAGAGGTGTTACACCGCTGCATAGAGGGGAGAGAGTTGGTGATGACGGCAGCGAAATTGTTGGTGTAGATCGATGTCATGATGATTGCACCGGCGACATTATGGAGCCATCGAGAGAGAGGGGGAGAGAGCCCCCTCCTCTTTCTTCTTTATTGGTCTTCCCCTAGATGGGAGGAGGGTTTCCCCTCTGGTCCATGGTCTCCATGGCTCCTGGAGGGCAGGAGCCCCTTCGAGATTGGATCTCTCTCTGTTCTCGTCTGCTTCATGTTTTCATTTTCTGGCCGAAAACTGTTTCTTAAGTTCCTAGAGATCTGTAACTCCGATTGGGCTGACATTTTAACATGATTTTATTCCGGATATTATCTTTCTTGCAGCGAAAGAAGGGCTGCTACGAGGGCCCCACGAGCTACCTGGGCGCACCCATGTGCCTCGTGGCCCCCTCGGGCACCATCTTGTGTTGATTCTTCTTCCAAAAAATCACATATATACCAAAACAAATCTCCGTAAATTTTTATCACGGATATTCTGTGAAACGAAAAACACGCAACAAACAGGAACTAGCACTAGGCACTGGATCAATATGTTAGTCCCAAAAAATAAAATATAATGTTGCCAAAATTATATGAAAGTTGTAGAATATTGGCATGAAATAATCAAAAAATTATAGATACAATGGAGACGTATCAGGCACCACCCTCATCATTTTTTGATGTGGACGCACTGGGAAGCTGCGACCTTATTGCTTGACACACGCATATGATAATGCGGATTTTGAAATTTATATTTGGACGAAGGTATTTCCATCTCCCCTTGATAGGCTTGCTCACATGAGAACGGTGTCGGCTCGCCGCATCTTGATCTACGGTAGTTGGAGATTAATCCAAGATCGACGGGCATTTCTGTGGCGTCGTTGATGTCGCATTGGATCAAATAAACCTTCAAAGGATTGTCGTAAGATGGATTCAAATAGATCAATCGATAGTGCGGATGTGGGATCTACACGGCCTGTCTTGTGGTCACCATATGTAAGGCACACCCCCTTCCATTCAAGGGAACGTTTTTGCATTGTTCCCAAGCGTTCCCACTAGGTTTATGGGCCATTGAGGGGATAAACTCAGGAGCATTAGATCAAAGTTTATTTTGAGCGTTTGTGGGCCTTCTTGTTGAATACGATGTTGATTGCAATATGACTGCAACGCCGCCTCTTTTCCCAGGTTGCTTAGAGTTGGGTGTCTCCACCACCTTATCTTTTTCCTTGTAAATAAGTGGCGGAAACTTAGATTTCTCAAACACCACTTCCTTTCCCTTGTCCCTGGACTGTTCACGGTTCGATGGCCCTGCCTCAACTGTATTTCCTTTCATAACTGATACTGGAGTGGAATTGACATCAGCATGAGCAACCCCTCTTGCAGAACTCTGAGCAACCCTCTTTCTACCATCCCTCATTTTCCTCTTTGTAGACTTTGACAAAATAGTTGTGAACCCCTCCGTTGTTGGAGAAGTGACTTCTTCTTGATCTGGTATAACTGGAGATGCAGCAGTAGTTTTCTAGCTTTCACTTAGTGAGGTCGCACATCAAGCCAAAGGTCACCAAAGTGAAGCATCACAAACTGCTACACTTGGCCTTCCATACCTTGTGAAAATAGAGGAACCATATATTACTCCTCAGAAATTTGATCTATTTGGAACATATGTTATGGGAACTCATATGTCATATGCTATGTTGGAATTTCGAAGATGAAGGGGAAATATGTCCCACCAGGCGTGCCAGAATCTGATAACGGGAAAATGGCAGCGTGAAACACGTGTCCACGACATTGATACAGAGTGAATATATTTAAGTGCGTAAATGCATACATCAAAAGAGAATCAAAGATTGTAGGTACTTTATTTCCATAACTCTTATATTTACATAAAGACATGTTAATTACATCTCCAAAGAGAAAACAGCTGATTAAGAATTCTGACATATCTATTACATAGCATCACAACACATGAGTACTACAAGATGTAGAAATAAAAGAAAACTACAAAATGTAGAAATAAAAGTCCTCCTCACTGTCGTCCACGTCGGCGTACTCGGGGAGCCTTGAACTTCATCTATGCTAACATATGTGTTGCATAACATTTGATTTGACAATGTTCATTCATATATCACATTCATGCCTAGCTCATCAACCATGATGAATATGTAGTTTTTGTATTTTTAGTCACATGAAGATCTATTTAACGGTAAACTAGCCGGGCTAATGGGCACATGTCCAATATATGGCATAACTCTTTTTATGAGTTAATTTTGACATGCATGTGATTTATGTGTGCATGCATGAAATGGTGGAATATTTGGTTTACTTTATAGAAACATATATAGCGTTGCGTCAAGCCATCATATACGGGGGCTATACGAAATTTGGTGATGACATATTCAACCGCACTATGTTATGTTTAGTGCAAGCAACATAGGCTATGACCCTAGTTATTTCTTAATTTTGTAGATGCATGCACCTATATGAAATGAATGCACGGTTTAATTTTAATCTATATGAGAGATTATCTTATCCCATTCAGCCATATTAATACTAGTTTTCCTATAGTTTGGAACATATCATATGTGGACATGTAACTCAATGAAACTAGTCAAATATTTATGTGATTTGCATGGGAATATTTTATGAGGTCTCTCTTCACTCGTATTAGTCCTACCATCATGTAGCAATATTGTGCCCATGTGTAGCATAACCAAATGGAGTATGGTGATTTCTCCTTATTTGTATTATCACTAACATCGCGTAGATTGTATGCTCGTAGTGTAGCCACAGAACAGTATATATATAGGACAAATGTTTCCTACTACCGGGTGTAGTTACTCCCACTTTTGTTTCATACGTTCTAGATAGTATATATCATATCGAAGAGTATGTACGCGTAGTATGTAGTATGTAAGAATGTTTAGGTAGTATATATATTATTTTTATATACTATGCAGTATATTTTGAGCATAGTCCTTTTTACGTACAAATATGTACGTATTTCACAAATATTATAAAAACATGAGCTCACATGCAATTTTTTCACATAACTCGCTTTGAAGTATCTCAAATATAGTATATGTACATACTAAAAATAAGAAAGTAGAGTATATACTACCACATGGTAGTATATGAGAAATGGGTGTAACTGCACCCGGTAGTAGGATGCATTTTGCCTATATATATATATATATACATAAACACTATTCTGATCACGGGATCAGAATAATATTCTGATCACAACCTGGACTGCATGAGTAACGCGCCTTACCTTCTCCGTGATCTAGGTTGAACTTCCCGCAATATTGCCCAAATAGGGCTTGCTATATATCGTTGGAAAGCTATGGACACCAATATCATGACCCAACTTAAATTTTTGGCAAAATATAAGCGGTTTAAGAGCAGTTTTAAAAACCGTTTTTTCTTCACACAAAAAACGTGAATCGTATTTTCGATCGCATTTCTAAACAGTTTATCGGAATGAGGCATATAATATGGCGTTGGAAAGCTGCTGCAAAACCGCTCCTTCCACATGTTGAAAGTTTTTTCTAATTCCCTATGGTTAAAGAGTAATTTGAAAAAAACGTAAAATTTTGTAAACCGAACAACTGAGTTTGTTTTTTCGATGTCATTTCTAAACGGCTAATCCAATGGAGGCATATGCTATGGCATTGGAAAGCTTATGAAAATGCGCTACTTTTTCATTTTGAAAGTTTTTTTCTAATTTTGAATGGTTTAAGAGTAATTTAGAAAATGGTCCAAGTCCTACCGAGTTTGTATTTTTGAGCTAATGTTTTAACCGTGCATCCGCATGCAGCAAATGATATGGTGTTGGAAAGCTTGAACAAATGCGAAACTTTCCGGTATGTATTGTTTCTCCCAATTCTTTACGGTTTTAAGTCAGTTTCAAAAATGGCGAAAAACGTATTTTCACCGTAATTTCTACGAACTTTATCGGAATTGGGAAAATAATATACCGTTGAAAAGCTACGGAAAATGCGAAACTTTTTCATGTTGAAGGTTTTATCTGATGCCAAGCCGTTTTCAAGTAATTCCGAAAACGGCGGGATCATTCGTTCTGCCTCTACCGCCAAACAGATTCTTCGAAAATGCACTGCGTAAAGAACCTGAACTTCTCGGTGTGTGTACCTGAACTTCACTCTGTTTTCACATGATTTTTTTGCTCGTAGATCTTCATCCACTGCTGGTAGCTCTCCATCCCACTCACGGGAATTGAGCGGGTGATATACCGATAGAAAGCTGATGTAAACACGCAACTTTCCCGTGTTGATCATTTTTTCATACTCGCGATGATTTTGAAAGTTTTTCAGCTAAAATTCATTCAGCGTAGTAGTTGAACTTCATGCTATTTTCACGTTCAACTTTTGTGACGTATTTTTGTTTGTACACGCGCCTGAACTTCCCTCTGTACGAACCCGACCTTTATCGGAATTTTGAAAACCGTTTTTTCTTCATACAAAAAAAGTGGATCATATTTTCGATCGCATTTCTAAACCGTTTAGCAACTAAATACTCATTTTAGATAGGAATCTCGCTCATAGGCGGATTTTGCACTCGGGTCATGAAGAACTCGCGTTTTGTGCGATTTTACTGCCTGAGTTGTTCGACCTGAACTTTCCGCTGTGCTAGGTTGAACTTCCGTCAACATTGCCCAAATGGGACTTGGTATATACCGTTGGAAAGCTATGGACACCAGTATCATGACCCAACTTAAATTTTTGGCAAAATATAAGTGGTTTAAGAGCAGTTTTGAAAATTGTTTTTTCTTCATACAAAAAATGTGAATCGTATTTTTAATCGCATGTCTAAACCGTTTATCGGAATGAGGCAAATAATATGACGTTGGAAAGCTGCTGTAAAACCGCTCCTTCCACATGCTGAAAGTTTTTTCTAATTCCCTATGGTTAAAGAGTAATGTGGAAAATCATAAAATTTCGCAAACCGAACAACCGAGTTCGTATTTTCGTTGCCATTTCTAAACGCCTAATCCAATTGAGACAAATGATATCGCGTTGGAAAGCTTATGAAAATGCGCTTTTTTCTCATGTTGATTTTTTTTAAATTTTGAATGGTTTAAGAGTAATTTTCAAAATGGTACAAGTTCTACCAAGTTTGTATTTTCGATATATTTTTTTAATCATACGTCCGTACATAGCAGATGATATGGCGTTGGAAAGCCTGAACAAATGCGAAACTTTTTGGTATATATTATTCTCCAGATGCATTACGATTTTACATTTATTTTGAAAATGGCTAAAAACTTATTTTCGCGGGAATTTATACAAACTTCATCAGAACGGGGCAAATATTATACTATTGAAAAACTACGAAAAATGCGAAACTTTTCCATGTTGATGGTTTTCTTTGAATCCCAGTCATTTTCAAGTAATTTCAGAAACGGCGAGATCACTCGTTCTGCCTTTATCGCGAAACAGATTCGTCGAAAATGCATTGCGTGAAGTACTTGAACTTCTGTGGCAGTTCTGCCTGAACTTCACTCTGTTTTTCACGTGCTTTTTTTAGCTCGTAGCTCTTCATTCACTCACTGGAATTAAGCAAGTGATATACCGATGGAAAGCTGCTATAAACACGCAACTTTTTTGTGTTGAACATTTTTTCATACTCGCGGCGGTTTTAAAAGTTTTTCTTGTGAAATTCATTCAGTGTAGTAGTTGAACTTCCTGCTGTTTTCACGTTGGACTTCTGTGACATATTTTTTGTTTGTAATTTTCCCTTCCATTTTCGTCAGTGTTACACAAATGAGATTCTTTTTGTACAAACCTCTCTCACAATATTTTTTTAACTTTCTCCGATCGAGGACTTGAATTTACACAAATGATATTCCTGTCATTTTGAAGTAAATTAGAAAATGACAAGATCATGATTTCTGCCTTCATTGCGAATGGAAATGCATTGCGTGAAGTACTTGATCTTCTCGGGCATGTCTGTTTGAACTTCACTCTAATTTTTGACGTGCTGTTTTTTTGACGTGCTATTTTTTGCACTGCGTGAAGTAGTTGATCTTCTCGGGCATGTCTGTTTGAACTTCACTCTGTTTCACTTTATTTGTATTTTTTATATGAAATACACACCATGTAGTACGTGAACTTCCGGTTGTTATCACTTTTGAACTTCTCTTTGGTTTGAGAGAATTATTTTAAAACACAAAAAAACATATTTTTAATGTATTTTGGACATCTAAATACATGGTGAACCTCTCTCACAAGAATTTTTTGAACTTTTCCTCGCTGAGCAATTGAACTTCTATCAACCATTCTTTTCATTTATGAGTTGTTTTTAAAAGTGCAAAAAATGGTGCCTTGTTTTTTATTTTTTTAACAGGTAAATCCTAGGTTTTAATAAACTCCGAACTTCTTTGTTATTTCAATTTGAACCTCATCTTTTTTATATTTGAGTAAAGAATTGTATTCGATTTTTTATACGAAAAAAACCGAACATGGAAATAGAAGGTGAACCTCTCTCGCAACAATTTTTGAACTTCCCCTGACAGAGCACTTGAACTTCTAGCAACAAACTGTTTAAGCTTTTATTTTTCTATACTTTTTATTCTGACCTGAAATGCATTCCTTGCGGTAATTGAACTTCTCATTGTTTTCACTATCAACTTCTGTCACATTTTTGTGCATACATTGAATTACATGCAATTGAAGGTCGGACGTCATTTTTTGCTATTTTCAAACATGTAATTGGAGGTCGGATGTCCCGCGATATTAATTTTGCACCGTGCACGGAGGACCACGTGAACTTCTTGCAACAAACCTTTTAAGCTTTTCATTTTCTATTCTTATATTCTTATCTGAAACGCATTCTGTGTAGTAGTTGAACGTCCCGCTGTTTTCTCCTTGAACTTCTGTCACATATATTTGTTCAACCTCCCTCACAAGAATTTTTGAACTTTTCTTGGCCTGAGCACTTGAACTTCTAGCAACAAAACTATTAGCCTTTGCTTTTTCATTCTTTTTTTCCATACAAATGCACACCGTGTAGTACATGAACTTCGATAGTTATCAATCTAAACTTCTCTTGGTTACATGAAAATATCTGAGTTTTTTATGAATATTAATCTGAATTTCTTAATCCTTTTTTATGAATTCTGAAGCGCTCTATTTTTAAAAGTCGAATTTCTTGTTATTTTATTTTTGAACTTCATCTATTATGGTTAAAATTTGTTTTGAACAACATAAATGGATTTTTTTAACCGTTTATTTTAAAGTTGAGAATACAATATACATTGGAAAGTTGTTGAATAGGAGATACTTTTTTAACATAGAGCATTTTTATTTGAAATTTGTAATGGATTAATATAATTATTTTAAAACATCAAAAATGACTTTTTGTGTGTGTGTTTTGAACATGTAAATACGCGGCGAACCTCTGTCACAAATTTTTTTGAACTTTCTCCGGCCGAGGACTTGAACTTCTAGCAACAAAAAATTTCTTAACCTCGTTGTGTATTTCTAGAAATGGGAAAGTTTGGAGTTTTTTAGTAAATGTCGAACTTCTTCGTTATTTCAAACCGAACTTCTTGGTTTATTCGTTAGTGACGGGAAAAATTCGAGTTTTTTGTAACAAATATCGAACTGCTCTGTTTTTGAAATTGAACTTCTTGTTTTATTATTTAGTCACGAGAAAAATTGGGTTCTTCATATACATTGAACTATTTTATTTTTTTAAATTGAACTTCTTGGTGTTTTCAATTTGGACTTCTTGGCGTTATTCATTTGTAATGGAAAAAAATCCTATATGTTTTAATAAACATCGACCCGCTCCATTATTTTACTTTCAACTTCTAGATTCTTTTTAACCATCGCAATAGATTATATGATATAATGTTTGGGAAGTTGTTAAATAGTAGGAATTATTTCATTTAGAGAGTTTTTTTTAATTTGTAATGGTTTGGGAGAATGTGTTCAAAACACCAATAATAATATCATATTTTTTGTGTTTTTGAACGTATAAATACATAGTGAACTTCTCTCATGATAATTTTTGAACTTTGGCAGGCCGAGTACCTGAACTTCTAGCGGCAAACATTTTAGACTATGCCTTTTTCTGATTCTTTCTTTTTTCTCATATGAAAAACACCCTACATGAAGTAGTTGAACTTTCTGGGTGTTTCATATTTGAGCTTCTTGTAAACATCATTTACGCTAAGCAATTTTTAAAAATAGAACATACATGAAGGAGGTCAAAGATGTCATCGTGGATGCATCAACCTGTAGGACAATTTTTGTATGGTCTTTTTTTAATAGTGGAAGGTCAAACATAGTCTTACATCCATCGAACTTCACATCCTGGAGATCTTAACTTGCAACAATATTAACTCTCAAACATTAGCAAAACAACCTAAAGAACAAAAAGTATCGGTTCTCATTTGGCATATCAACAAGCATACACAGAGCACATAATCATAACTTTTTCTCGGCATCAATTCACCTTGCTGCTTTTTTTTGCGTCCGGGCCTGGATCTCCTGGAGCACAGGATGGAGAGAGAGGCGGGACTGTCTGTTGTCTGCCCTGCCTATACTTTTTGAACTTCCAAAAACTTTTTCGAACTACGGATGGTCGGTGAAATTCGCTGGGAAGGTCACTGAGAGGAAGCCACAACAAGTAACACGCTGAGGATGGCGACCATATAGCCAGCTTGCGGCAATCAGGGGCTCAGGGAAGACGAGGCCGGGGTTGCAGGGCCGCGATAGCAAGAGACCTCAATGGAGGAAAGCGAGCAGATGCAAGAAAAAGGGAGCCGCCGCCGAGAGATGGCAAAGTGGCCGCAGGGGCTCGTCGACGCGAGACTCCCTAGTGGACCGCGTCGCGTGGTCCGTGCTGGGGCATCGGCCGGCAGTGTCATTTTTTCAACAGCGTTGTGCATTCTATCAGCTTTCATGGATGAACAAAAATTCACCGAGGCATGCCGACGGACTGCTCGTGCGAGAGAAGATGGACTGCTTGCTCGAGATGGACGGTTGGGCAGCCAGCACGGGCATAGCGAGAGAGCAGAATAGGGGAGGGACACGGGTGGGGCAAAGCAGGGAGACCATGCCTATGGTGGTTTGTTGGCCTTCCTCATCCACGGCAAGCATCTGGACCACCCCCATCCAAATGCTCGTTGTGGAGGAGCTTCCCGGAGGAGAGGTGGCCGGCGGTAGTTGGGAGGCCTAGCGGGGCGACGCTGCTGCTGCGAGGCGGCGCACCGTGGGAGATCACCCGATCTGTGTGCGCTCCAGCCACAGGATGCCCCGGAGACGAGAAGACGAAGGGGTAGGAGAGGCCGAGAGCCGGCAGAGGAGGACGGGTGGTGGCGGTGGAGGGATCCTATGATTGTGGTCCGGAATGACGCCGCAAGATTTGGAGGTTCCCGACACTACCACGGCGGTTGAATCCGGCGGTGGTGCGACGACGAGGGGCGGCGGCCGCTGTGGGGAAGAGGCACTTGGGCAGTTGGGGCTGGCACGGTGGGCGATGAGGCGGCCGCGGCTGCAGCTAGGGAGTGGTGGCGAGGCCCGCCGGCCGTGGGGGAGGAGGCGAGCGGCGGCGGCGATGGCATCGGCTGGCAATCAGGGGAGAGCGAGGTAGGTGGGGAACATGGGGTTCGGGGTTGGATTTTTTGTTTCTGTTTGGACCCTTTCTGTTTTGTTTCACTGCCTTTTTTGCTTCGCTGCGAGTTCGGGATCTCGGGAACGTGTCGGCCGCGCCCTTATAAGGATGATCGTGATCAGAATAACTATTCTGATCCGAGGATCAGAATAGTGCTACTATATATATATATATATATATATATATATATATATATATATATATATATATATATATATATATGGAAACTAGCACGAAACTGTACATACTAAAAGCTATCTGACTGCGCACATGATCTGCACCTGGCTCTGTACATAGGGTTACATGTCTTGCCGACAAGGCTAGTGCAAAAGGGGGTTGCTAGAGCTCCCGGCAACCGCGTCCTATGGGTAAAACTTGTCAGGATGTTCGATATTCCAGTAGTTGCTCATTGGAATGCCATCTTCGGTCTCCAGGTGGACTGCGCCGGGCATGGTGACTCGTATTACCCGATAGGAGCCTTCCCACTTTGCCGTCAACTTGTTTGAATTCTCGGCGGACTGAACACGCCAAAGAACAAGGTCGCCTTTCTCAAGGCTTCGGGCCTGAACCTTGCATCTATGATAGCAGTGCAAGGCTTGCTGATAGCGAGTGGCTCGCACAGCAGCTCGAAGACGATCTTCCTCAAGGAACGTTGCATCATCTTGGCGCAACTACTCTTGCTCAAGCTCATCATAAGCGAGCACTCGAGATGACCCGTATATGAGTTCCATGGGGAGAACTGCTTCTGCCCCGTATACCAGGGCAAAGGGAGTCTGGCCAGTGGCTCGATTTGGTGTCGTTCTGATTGACCAAAGAACCATTGGCAATTCATCAATCCAGCGCCTTCCACACTTGCACAGCCTGTCGAAAGTTCTCATTTTGAGGCCTCACAACACCTCAGCATTTGCCCTTTTTGCCAGGCCATTGCTTCTTGGGTGAGCAACAGAAGCAAAGAAAACTTTGCTGCCAAGGTCTTGGATATACTGCATGAAGGTGCGGCTCATGAACTATGTGCCGTTGTCGGTGATGACTCTATTTGGCACACCGAAACGGCAAACAAGTCCTTTGAAGAACTTAACGGCCGACTGTGCTGTCAACTTTCTCACTGGCTTCACTTCCAGCCACTTTGTGAACTTGTCAATCGCAACGTACAAACACTCAAAGCCTCCGACATCATAGGGAAAGGGGCCCAGTACTGAAAATGGCCAGGAGAGAGGGGTTGTTTGAAGGTCTTGAGCTGGTTGATGAAGCTTCATTGAATGAAACTGGCATGCTTCACACTTGATTACTAGTGCCATCGCATCCTGGAGGGTAGTGGGCCAGAAGAAACCTTGCTGGAATGCTTTGCCGGCAAGGGCTCTTGACCCTATGTGGGAGCCACATATGCCTCCGTGTATCTCTGCCAATAGCTCCAACCCGTCCTCCCGAGGAATACACTTCAATTTCACGCTGTTCGGCCTCCTTCTATAAAGGACATCATCCACGAACCGGTACATGCTAGACCGACGGGCTACTCTCTCTGCCTCTTCCTGCTCCAAAGGGCGCTCTCCTGTTTGGAGCAAACGGACTGTATGATGTGCCCATGCCGGAGCCTGAGGCTCGACGGCAAGGACTAAAGGCATGTCTTCTGCCGTGGGGGCAGCTATCTTGACGACAAGAGTTTGGGACTCTGCCGGAGGCTGCTGCTCCCCGGCAAGCTTGGGGTACCTGGCAACCTCCTTGCCGGAGGCTCCTGGGAGCTCTACGGGAAAGTGTTTGCCGTGGTCCGCCTTTGTTCGCTTGCTCTTCTCCGCTGATGGTTCGACGGATGGTTAAGTCAATTGAATCACAAAGGTAACTGGTTCCACAGGTAGCTTGAGGGCAGCGCACTTTGACAAGTCATCGGCAATGTTGTTCTCTGCTCAAGGAACATGCTCTGCTTGCAGACCATCAAAGTGCTCTTCCAGCTTCCTCACTTCATCCACGTAAGCCTCCATCAGCAGGCTCTGATAATCCTTGTTGACTTGCTTGATGACAAGTTGTGAATCTCCTCCCACAATGAGCTTCCTAATTCCGAGGTCTGCCGCGATCCTGAGACCGGCAAGCAACCCCTCGTACTCTACGGTGTTGTTTATCGACTTCTCCCGGGGAAAGTACATCTGGACTACGTACTTGAGGCGCTCTCCGGTGGGCGCGATGAGCAGCACGCCGACTCCAGCACATTGTAAAGAGAAAGCCCCATCAAATTACATAATCCAATGACTACTTGCCTCTTTGCCGGGAAGGGTGGTCTCTTGAATTTCTTCGTCGGGTGTGGATGTCCATTCTGCTATGAATTCTGCCAGGCTCTGCTCTTGATCGTCGAGGTACTTTCAAATCTGAGCCCAAAGCTCGACAACTCCAATGCCCACTCCACAATCCTCCTAGTTGCGTCCAGGTTGTGCAAGATTCGTTGCAACGGGAGGCAAGTGACGACGGTGATCTCGTGTGCTTGAAAATAGTGGTGCAGCTTTTTCGAGGCCATAAGAAGACCGAAAAGCAACTTCTACATGCTGGAGTACCTTGACCTAGCCCCCTGCAAGAGGGAGCTGACAAAGTAGACTGGGTGCTGCACCACCTTCTTCTTCTGCTGCTTTACTTCACTCATTTGCGCAGATTCTTTCTTGTCAGGACTGGGCTCTGCTGAGGATTCTGTCTTGCCAGCATTGGGCCCTGCCGGCCCTGGTTCCTCATTTGATGGCCTTGCCGCCGCCGTTGCCTCTTCCTCAGCTTCTCTCCACACCACTAGCACAACACTGACCACTTGATTTGTTGCTGCCAAGTACAGCAGTAACGGCTCTTGTGGTTTGGGCGCGACTAGTATTGGCATAGAGGAGAGGTACCTCTTTAAATCTTGCAGCGCTGCCTCTGCCTCCGGAGTCCATTTCATTGGACCCGCCTTTTTCAAATTTTGAAAAAGGGGAGGACGCGCTCAGCCGACTTAGAGATAAACATACTCAGGGCGGCAACATAGCTAGCAAGCCTACGGATGTCCTTGACTCATCAGGGCGCCTCAAGCTGCTCAATGGCTTTGATCTTGTCGGGATTTGCTTCAATTCCACGTTGAGATACAAAGAACCCAAGAAGTTTGCCGGACGGGACTCCGAACACACGCGTCTATAGGTTGAGCTTGAGGTTGATCTTGCGCAAATTTGTAAAGGTTTCTTCCAGGTCATGCACGAGCGTGGCCATGTCTTTGGTTTTGACCACTATATCATCCATGTAGGGTTCCATATTTCTATGGAGCTGGGGCTCAAAACCGATATGGACCGCTCAGGGGAATGTTGAACCAGCGCTCTTCAACCCGAAAGGCATCCGTACGAAACAATACGTGCCACATGGGGTGATGAACGCGGTCTTTTCTTCATCCTCCTTCGTCATGAAGATCTGATGATAACCTGAGTAAGCGTCAAGGAACGACAGCAGGTCGCACCTAGGAGTGGAGTCCACTATCTGGTCGATACGTGGCAATGTGAAAGGATCCTTTGGACAGGCTTTATTGATATCAGTATAGTCGATACATAGCCTCCACTTCCCATTCACCTTACGTACTACTACTAGATTGGCCAACCACGTCGGGTGGAGTTCTCCCTTGACCAAACCTGCCGCCTCCAACTTCCTGATCTCCTCGATGATAAACTCTTGTCGCTCCAAAGCTTGCTTTCTGACCTTCTGCTTGACAGGCCGTGCAAGGGGGCAGACAGCAAGGTGGTGCTCAATAACCTCCCTGGGAACGCCGGGGATGTCGGATGCTTGCCACGCAAACACGTCGACATTCGCCTGCAGGAAGGCGATGAGCGCTCTTTCCTATTTATTGTCAAGGGTGGAGCTTATGGTAAAAGCTCCGCCCGTGACATCTTCCTTGACGGACACCTTCTTGGTTTCTGGCGGGGCCGCCTTAGATTTCTTGCTCGTGCCGATAGAGCTCTCTAGCACGTCCTCAGTAGAAATACTGCATTCCGAAGAGGAGCGCTTGCCGGAATGAGTGCAAGAACCCTTGCCGGAGCCAGGAGTCTTACCGGCAGTCGAGGCCTTGCTGGTCTTCTTCTCGACGGTGGGAGCAGGTGCCTTGGTGGCAGACGCTGCAACCGCCTCTTGATAGAGCTGATTGGCGCAGCTGACGGTGATGATGCTCATCGGGCTAGGCATCTTCAGCTTGTTATATGCGTAGTGTGATGCCGCCATGAACTTGGCCAGCGCTGGGCAGCCAAGGATCCCGTTATATGGCAACGGGATCTCAGCAACATCAAAAACAATCCTCTCCATTCTGTAGTTGAGGTCACCACCAAACGTAACTGGTAGTGTGACCTCTCCCTTGGGCTGGCTCCTCCCCGGATTGATCCCTTGGAACGTACCCATCTCCTCGAGATCTTCATCAGGGATCTGCAGCCTCTTGATCACATTGGGCGAGATCAAGTTCAGGCCGGCCCCACGGTCAACTAACATCTTTGTCATCTTGAGGTTGCGTACTGTTGGGGATACCAACAACGGCAAACACCCGACCGCGGTTGTGTGATTAGGGTGATCCTCGGCGTAAAAAATGATAGGCGTGTGGGATCACCTAGCAGCTTCTGGGTTTCGACCATTGGTTCCATAGCATTAATCTCAGGCGCCCACTATTTTAGTTGGCGGTGGGAGGAACGCAATGAGGCACCTCCGTCAACACACATGACTTCTATCACCTTCTAAAACTCATGCTTGGTGGATTCGACATCATTATCGTGATCGTCATCCTCCTCTTTCTTGTCGCGGCCTCGGGCATGCCTCTCTTGTTGCTTCTCCTTGTCGCCACGTCCTCCTCGACCGCCACGCTTCTTACCAGATCCTTCGGTGCCACCTTGGCCCTTCTCCTTGTCTCGTCTCTCGTACTCGGCCCTTTGCTTCTCCATCAGCAGCTCCACTTGGCGGCAATTCTGGAGATCATAGCCCTTGGTATGGTGGATCTTGCAGTACTGCTTGTCGGAGCCCTCTGACTTGCCCGTAGCCGCCAAGGATCGGCAGGCGTTGCACCCAGTAATATCCTTGCCGGGGTCATCAACCTTGGCCTTCTTGGTGGTGTCGGGGTCAGCGGATTCCTCAACGGCAAGCACGGTCTTGCCCTTGCACTTTCTATTACGTCGCCTGCCCTTCTTCGCCGGGGCGACGACGTCTTCGTCTTCAGATTCACTTCCCGCATCGGCATCTTCGCCGGCGTACTTCCTTCCTTCCTCAGCTCGGGACATCTGTCAGCCAGAACGTATAGTTCGGCAACATCTGCAACCTTGTCCATGGCCAGCTCTTCACGCATCTTGTGATTGTGCACGTTCTGATGGAACGCGCTAATGACAGCGGCGGAATGAACATCCGGGATGTTGTACTGCACACGGCTGAATCTCTGTATGTACTTGCGCAAGGATTTGCCATCCCTCTGGGGATCATATACAAATCACTTGCCTACCCAGGAGCTATGTGGCTGCCCGTGAAGGCACCAACAAACTCGTGGCACAGATCGGACCAAGAGGCTATGGGGTCTATCGGCAAATGCATCAACCATGACCTAACGTTGGGCTTGAGTGCCAACAGGAAATAGTTGGCGAGTACCTTGTCGTCTCGTGCTCCGGCGGCTTGGATCGTAATGGTGTACACACTCAAGAACTCGGACGTATGGGTCTTGCCGTCGTACTTCTCCGGGACCTCCAGTTTGAACACGCGGGTGTTGGGCCACGGGAACTGCCATAGCTCATGGGTGAACGCTGGACAACTTATTGTGTAGGGAAAGTCGCCAGCATCCCCCAGCTCAGGTCTGTACATAGTAGGCCCAACACGCCTATCAGACTGATGGCGCACATCCCGAGGCCGTTCGATGGTGGTCCGGGCGTCTTCCTTGAGCCGCTCTCGGAGAACTTGACGTTGGTCACGACGCGTTTGTGGATCTGACGACGCCATGGACACATTTGTTGGAAATATGCCCTAGAGGCAATAATAAAATGATTATTATTATATTTCCTTGTTCATGATAATTGTCTTTTATTCATGCTATAATTGTATTATCCGGAAATCGTAATACACGTGTGAATACTTAGACCACAACATGTCCCTAGTGAGCCTCTAGTTGACTAGCTCGTTGATCAACAGATAGTCATGGTTTCCTGACTATGGACATTGGATGTCATTGATAACGGGATCACATCATTAGGAGAATGATGTGATGGACAAGACCCAATCCTAAGCATAGCACAAAGATCGTGTAGTTCGTTTGCTAGAGCTTTTCCAATGTCAAGTATCTTTTCCTTAGACCATGAGATCGTGTAACTCCCGGATACCGTAGGAGTGCTTTGGGTGTACCAAACGTCACAACGTAATTGGGTGACTATAAAGGTGGACTACAGGTATCTCCGAAAGTGTCTGTTGGGTTGACACAGATCGAGACTGGGATTTGTCACTCCGTATGACGGAGAGGTATCACTGGGCCCACTCGGTAATGCATCATCATAATGAGCTCAAAGTGACCAAGTGTCTGGTCACAGAATCATGCATTACAGTACAAGTAAAGTGACTTGCCGGTAACGAGATTGAACGAGGTATTGGGATACCAACGATCGAATCTCGGGCAAGTAACATACCGATTGACAAAGGGAATTGTATACGGGGTTGCTTAAATCCTCGACATCGTGGTTCATCCGATGAGATCATCGAGGAGCATGTGGGAGCTAACATGGGTATCCAGATCCCGCTGTTGGTTATTGACCGGAGAGCTGTCTCGGTCATGTCTACATGTCTCCCGAACCCGTAGGGTCTACACACTTAAGGTTCGGTGACGCTAGGGTTGTATGAATATGAGTATGCAGCAAACCGAAAGTTGTTCGGAGTCCCGGATGAGATCCCGGATGTCACGAGGAGTTCCGGAATGGTCCAGAGGTAAAGAATTATATATGGGAAGTCGAGCTTCGGCCATCGGGAAAGTTTCGGGGTCCACCGGTATTGTACCGGGACCACCGGAAGGGTCCCGGGGGTCCACCGGGTGGGGCCACCTATCCCGGAGGGCCCCATGCGCTGAAGTGGGAGGGGAACCAGCCCCTAGTGGGCTGGTGCACCCCCCCTGGGCCCCCCTCTGCGCCTAGGGTTGGGAACCCTAGGGGAGGGGGCGTCTCCACTTGCCTTGGGGGGCACTCCACCCCCCTTGGCCGCCGCCCCCCTTAGAGATCCCATCTCTAGGGCCGGCCCCCCTGGGGTCCCTATATAAAGAGGGGGGGTGGGAGCGTAGCCGCACCCAACACCCTGGCGCCTCCCTCCCCTCCCTGCTACACCTCTCCCTCCCGTAGTTGCTTGGCGAAGCCCTGCCGGAGCCCTGCTGCATCCACCACCACGCCGTCGTGCTGCTGGATCTTCATCAACCTCTCCTTACCCCTTGCTGGATCAATAAGAAGGAAATTTTTTATTTTATGCAACGTTTCCCAACAACATTATCATGGGCGTCAACCTGACGGGCTGGCCGCGATGGAGGGGAGTGCATCGTGGTTGCGACGCCTCCAACCCTTCCACTGTCGGTGCGCACCGGCTCGGTGACCCGGCTGCGAGGGACTTGCTTCCCGGTGGCCATCCCTGTTGGCATGGCTAATGAGGCTTTGGATGGCAGCCCTCCACTCTTCTTTCTTCTCTAGAGTAGGAGGAAAGTCGAGGAGTAGCTGCGCTCGCACCAATGCTTCTGCTCGCGTGGGTGGTAGCGACAAGCGCAAGGAATGGGAGGAACTAGGACTTCTAACTATGTTAGAAGGAGTCCCATCACGATTCCGCGGCTGTGCACCCTTCTCCCCAACATCGTGGCGTGCATGTCTACCCTGCGTGTCTTGAGAGTGACGCTGAGGGATTTTGCCGTGGCGACGCCCGGGGTCTCAACATCGCGGTGCTGTCCATCGCGCATGAGCTGAGAGGACCGCGACGCATGCACTGGCGGGGTTGTCTTCCTGCCCTTGGAGGTCCCCGCGCCACCCGCAGGTAGCGCAGCTCCATCATTGGGCGCGGCAGAGTGCCGACCATCGTCGCCGCTGCGGAGGACGCCACTCGCCTGGCTTCTCGTATTTGGATGATGTGGACAATCTTGATCTCCTCCACCACTAGCATTCGCCACGTCGCCCGCCCGTGCAGGTGCGGGCGGAGTGGCTCCAGACGGGCTGATCACTGGGATCGTCTTCTTCTTCGGAGCCATGGCGACGAAGAAACTACTGTACTAACTAACATACCAGATTCTCACAACTAATGCCCCCTACCTGGCATGCGAAAGATGTCGGGGAAAACGAACACCTATGGGGTCACAAGGATCCCTTCTACATTTGGCGGGGGATTAGCTGCACGAAGAGCATGTCGAGCTATTAGCACATAGGGGATTTTACCCAGGTTCGGGCCACAAAGATGTGTAATACCCTAGTCCTGCTTGTCTGGATATATGTGTTCTTGAGCTTTTGAACTAGCTATGGTGCGAGCCCGGTCCAGAAGTCCAAATCCTCTCTCTGTATGCCTTGGGCCTCCTTTTATACGTAAAGGGGTTTCAACAGTGGCACACAGGAGGTGGCAAGCTACAGTGCACGAGCTTATCGCTCACAACATAGGACAAATGCTTTTAATGCGTTGCCTACGTGCCCTCTTGCTTTATCGGGGACAGCAACAGAAGCCATCCCATCCTTCGTTGCTCCTCCTTGCTTCGACATGCGTCCAGGCTGACGAGGCATGTAGTGCCATGCTGGCTAACTAGTTGCTGTGTTGGCACAACGGTAGAGCCTCCATGAATATGTGCATGCCGCCACGCAGGCGCCTGCTTAGTTGGCACGCCTATCGTTGCAATGGAGTGGTGGTGAGGTGGCGAACCCTTGCCGGGCGTGGGTCTGGTCGCGGCCTAGCGATCGTACCCGGCAAGGCATGCCGGGGTCCTCGGAGTCGTCCCCGGCAAGGGTCTTGCCGGGGGTGTTCATCTTCTGGTCCCACGTGGATCTGTGGGCTGTCAATCTTTATGAGGATCTGCTTGCTACCAGGCATGCGTTCTCCAGATCTTGGTCTTAACGTTGTCGATGGTGTTAGAGCTCTCAGCCCCAAGGGTGATGGGCTTGCTGGTGCTGTGCAGGTTTCCCCAGCAAGACCCTTGCCTGGGGTGGTCTAGCTCGCCCTTTGCTCCTTGTGCTTTGAGTATCTGTCTTGGTAGTCTTTGTGCTTTGTCTTCCTCTGCCTCGCCAAGCCTTGCCATAGGTGTGGCTGCGACCACCCATGCACAAGTAAGGGATATAGAAGTACCCATACTTTTGTACACCGACAGGCGGCGACGTTCAAGCCACATGTCCTCGGAGCACAAAAACGATGCAAGCGCAATTCATCCATGTCCACATCTACATGGCGACCACCATCACATTCATGATCTACATCGTCACTAAGGGCAAGTAAACACCAAGCATCATGTGCACGACAACGACGAATGACATCGACCACGAGCTCAAGTGCAACATAGACACCATCATCATGAGGATCCTCCACACGCGCTAACCTACAAGTCACTGCATGCTCTACATCAAGCTATGGCCAAACTTCATGAGCACAAGAGAATACCTTGAGACAAGCACCATGAAGAGGAAGCTACGGCTACCATGACCACTTTGGCATCTTCGCCAAGTGCTATCAAGGCATCTTCGCCTTTGGATGTACGACATCTTCGCCTACTCCCCATGAGTTCACCTACATCGACATCTTCAACAACAAGGCGACCACCTACAAGTGAGGGTGACACTTCCATCTTCAGAAGTCCCTTAAGGACGACGACTGAGCATGAGAAATTCTCTTCGGTCATGGCGACAAGTTATTAGGTGCCACATCATATGGGCCTCTTACAATAAGACGGCGATAAGATGGTCGAGCAAGGGCCATCCCCTTCGACCACGGCGGCGAGCACGAACCTCTTGAACAACATGAAGATGACGCCCCAATATGTCTCCTACTCCGGGTCAAGCTACGCGAGCGTGCATGAGACTTTATCTTCGGTCTTGGAGGAGAGGGATGTTTTGCCACATCCCACGTCATTCATCTTTGGAGGCGTCATGGATGAGGAGGTTGAGCATGGGACTATCCCTTCAATGAAGGCGGCGATAGGAGTTGAGCATGGAGACATTTGCACCCACATCTCTCCGACACCCATATATTACCAGATGCCCCAATTGGCATATGAGGAGAGCCACCACCACAAGAGTGACATGAGTGACTCCACCATATGTGACACTAAGAGCATTTCCTATGAGAGGATGAGTGTGACCACCACTAGCCCCACACTTGAGAGCATGCCACACACCTATGTGAGGTTGAGTGCCATTTGAGTGACTCCACCAATCATACGAGTGAGAGCATCATATTGGGAGTGAGTGAGCCACAACACTTAGTGAGTGAGATAGTTGACACGGCATGTGAGGCCAGTATGATTTCTAACGACTTAACCTCTACTCTGAGTGTGTTTTCTTCTTTGGTGCTAGGTCTCCTACATGACGACATGCGTATCCTCGATGAGTCAATACCTCCAATAGGAAAACCAATGGCCATGATGGACGATATTGCACCCCCACATGGTACCATCAAGTTACAACCTCACCTACAACACATGAGCGACGCTCCAAATGTAACATAGGCGATGGTACTTCTCGTGTCCCACTAGAGGACTATATTACAAATGATTGCTTGCATGAAGTTGACACACCTATTGCCATGCTTCATGCTAGTGCGACTTACTCATGTCATGACTTACCTATTTATGACGAATATGATGATGAGAATGTTGAGTTGCCTAGTTGTGATGCATTGCTTCATAGGATATCATGTGAAAATTCTTTTGGTCACATCATGTTCGACAATCCTTTAAACTTGTCATATGCTATGAGTGAGATCACCCATATTGCATCATTTCAATCTCATCATAGTAACTATGCATGCCGCATTAAAGTAAATCCCATTTGCACTTATGGCATAGATGACGAGATGATGGTCATTGGCTTTTGTTTTTCATGTGATGATATTGCCATGCTTCCTTTACATGATTTGCGCAATTCATCTATTATGCCATGCCATGATCACATAGAACCAAATATGCTTTATTTTGGATGTTGTAAATATTCTCCATGTGATGTTTCTACAAATGATCATGAGGAGACCCCCATAGTTTCCTCATACATATTAGGAGATTTGATGCATTCCATACTTTGCATGATTCCCATGATTGTGTGCACCATATGCATTCCATGAATAACAATGCTCTACATATTTCTCGTGATGCATTCCACAATTTGAGTCTCCATTATGCTATACATAATAACAAACTACTCATAATGGATGACATGTTTCTATATTACACATCTCATTTATTTGAGCATTGGATATTTTGCTAACCAACACATGCACGTATGCATCATGATGGATGATGTGTACATATACCACACACACACACACACACAATTTTCCCTTTTCCTTTGTTTTGTGTAGGTACTCACATATACTTGTCAGCCTCACAATCCCATGAGCTGAGGAAACAAGCTCTGGAGAGCAACGATGACTTGGAATCCCGTGGACTATCCTTACCACCATTCCCTTCATGCAACAACTATGTGCATCTCTTCTACTTGGCTCTCACACGGCTATGGGCCATATACCATTTATCACCTTATGCTCATTTTACCGTGTTCACTTTGCATGTTATGCTTACTTCTATGCCTTTGCCATGCAATTGTGACCCTTGCTTGCATTTACCCATGATCTACCATTATGCTACTCCTATGTGTATTTGCATGCTTGGTGTAGATGCTAGTAGCTATTGCCACGATTTCTTTGTGGCCCATGCTATTGATGATTGTTGTGTTGGGCGAGTCATGATGTCCCTTTGCTATTTACATATGGCCTCTCGCTTTGCTCATATATTGTTTTCATGCCTGGGATATGTCATGTGCATTATTCATTCCCACTATCTGCACACGTAACATGTTTGCCATGATTCCTTCTAGTACGTTGCATCTTCGCCCTACTAGGTTAGTTGACTTGATTGCTATGATTACTTGCTTTGTTGCATCACCCATGTTCCATTCTTACTTGCTTTCTTGGGTTGATGACATATATGTTCATGCCTCTCACGTGATATATCTTTATCATTGTCTTCTGTCTCCATTAGTTGCACCTCTCATATGCCATTATAGTGAGTGCACCCATGCTATGCTTGTCTTTCTTGGAGACTTGGGCATATTACTTGTGAAGTTTGTTTGTTTACTTGAGCCTAATGTATTTCGCTGTAATCGCATCATATGCTTTCATACATGCCACATCTTGTCCTTTCTTATGATAAGAATGATGAAAACACTTGTTGGGTATTCCACCACATGAATAATAGGAGTTGCATTTGCACTAACCTCATTTGTTTTTTCGAGTGTTTGTCATGTTCTTTAATTTTGAGGAATTCACATGGCGGTACCATCACGAGACATATTGGTTATGTGAAGGTGTACATGATGTGCGACACCAACATTTTTCGAGAAACTACTAAAGGTGAACTCCTTCCCTTTGAGCCATCTTCAAACATGCATATTGGATAGGGCATACTTTCATTGTTGTCTCCTTCTTGTCTACATGATACATATATTGGATGGAGGACCAACACTGGAGATGGACCCTAGGGACCTTCAAGTTGAGGAGTGCTCGGACTTAGTGGATGCGTGATGAGGACATCAATACCATTGTTACACCCACAGCCCCTACTACTACATATACTGGACCAATTACTAGAGCTCGCGCACGCCAATTAAATTATCAGGTACTTTCGTTTCTTGGTAATGATTCTAATGTTCATGAGAATATAATGCTGCCTAAATTGGATACATTTGTTTTGCTTACAAATGAAGGGCCTAGCTTGAAGAAGGATGAACATTGGAGCAAGAACAAGCATGGAGATGATGGCATGCATAAGGGGAACAAGAACGGAGTTACAAGTGAAGATTTCAGGACTTTGAAGCCACCATAATGGGTGCATGAAGCCTTGAACGAAATATACAAGATGCCACTTCAAAATTTTCGTCCTGAGGCAATTCTAGGTGTTGCGTCACCTTATTATTGGGCCAGGCCCATGTAATTTCGAAAAACATAAGTATAGGCTATTTTTAGAGTCCGTATGTGTGGGGAAACAAGAGATAGGGTTAATTTCGGACCCCTCCACAAAGGGCCACGAAATCCCCCCCCCCTCTTCCTCCATATATACAGCCCTTAGGGCACCGTTTAGACTTTGGGTTTTGTTTAGATTAAAGTTTGCCATAGCTGCAACTTCGCGTACTTCGTTTTTGTCCAACGACCAGACAAAGGCGTCACATAACCACATCTTGATCAACAAAGCTTTCATCTTATATTCGCAACATCCATATTGCAATCTCAGTTTCTTGCTTGTTCTTCGTTTGCTCGCAGGAAACAGACCCTCGTGGTCAGGTTGATCATGCTCCGGCGTGGTCAATAACCCCTCGGAAGTTGGTTCAGCGATTGCTAAGGCACGACGTCACGCACGTTCGTAGCCCGATCGTCAAAGTCGACTTCCACCAAAGCGATAACCATCATCTCATCGAAAGACGGGACACCTTTGCCTCTATCAAGTGGTATCAAATTTCCAGGTTGCTCGGTGAGATTTTACAGTTTTTCGTAGTTTAGATCGAGTCTGTTCTTCATACCTATAGTCCACGAAAAAGCCACAAAAAAAATTAGGGTTAGTTCATCATATCCGAACCAGTCTGAGCCATTGCATAATCTTTTCTGTATTTGCGCTGTTGAATTTGCGGTTGCATCGTCGTGTCTAGTTGCTGGTCTTAGTGTCTAGTTCTTTAGAGTTTTGAGTTCTGTTCACAAGTTGTCACGCCGCCGCCGCATCATCATCATCACCGCTGCCATATACCACCATCATCATCACCGCTGCCATATACCACCATCGTCTTCACCTCTGCCATCTACCACCATCGACATCACCGCAGCCATATACCACATATCCGCCTCCATCACGCCAATCCGAGTCCACCTGCAACATATATCCGCCACCAGTCCGAGTTACACCAGATTCATCTCCGCCACCAGTCCGAGTTCCACCAGATTCATCTCCGCCACTAGTCCGAGTCCAGTATTTGTTGCTTTGTTTTTTACTTCCAGATCACGCCATACTCCGAGTCGTGATAGAGAAGGACTCCTGAACTTTCGTGTTACCTGTAGTAGAAAAATAGCTCCAGTTTAAAAAAAACTAAGTTTGGAAAATTTTGGCTAGGCAGTTTCTAGACCATTTGTAGACTTTTTCGAAAAAATTGTTGCGGAGCAAAAAAAAGAGGAAAAAAAGTGCAAAAAAAGTGAAAAAAGAGAAAAAATAATTCAGAGTGTTCTCTTCCCTTGTTTACATGTAGCGTCGTGATTTTGTTAGTGTTCTAGGCTCGCGTCTCTAGCACAGTCTAGCCTAGGACCAGCACAATACCGTCGTTGAGCGTTTATGCAACTTTGCATCTCTGAATGGATTATTGCTGACCCTTTTTGCTACCATATTATAAGCCTTCCCAGCTCCACATACATCTACGTTGTGCGTTTGACTCTCCCTGGTAATCGCTCTATCCAAGCTTTGAGAGTTTTGACTACAACGGTTGCCGATCACCACCTGCTGCTGGGTAAGAACTGGTAAGAATTTGAGATTCGCTTGAAGGATTTGTGACACACCACCACCACCACCGCTTCCTAGTATTCTGTAGAATCATATTATTTTGTGTTTCTATTGCTGCTAACCATGGCAGGATCACAAGCCGACGAGATTGACTGGGAGAACATGACGAACAAGGATCTTCATGATAAGTTTCATCAAATGTTGGGTCAACAGGTGGAAGACGTGATGGCCAGTTTTGGAAAGGCATTGGAGAGGATGGATGACATTGATTGGACACCAAGTTTGATGAGTTACTCAAACGTCTCCCACAACCAGTTCTACACCGTGATACAGTAGGGCGAGCACAACGTGTTCCTATTGAGCCAGGACAAAATTCTGGTGCCGCTGCTACTGTTGTTGGTGCTTCTGTAGCTCCTGCTGTTACTGCAAAGGTGGAGGACTATTACGAGGATGAGGTTGATCAAAATTAGAACTATGTGCAGCCGCCAGCACCACCACCAGCTGGTCGACCTCAGGTATTTATTCGCAATGGTAGGCCTGCACCACCACCTCGGGTACGAGATAATGACCATATTCGAAAACTGAAATTGAATATTCCACCAGTTGAGGGTAGATATGTTCCTGATATATATCTTACTTGGGAGTTAGAAACTGAACAACGTTTTACATGTTTATAATATCCCGGGGAGAGACGGGTTGCTGCTGCTGTTTGTGCTTTCACTAGTTTTACATGTGTATGGTGGTCTGAACATTGTAGATTATATCCTATTCCAACTACTTGGGTTGCTTTGAAAACTGCTAAGCGTACTCGTTAGGTTCCACCATATTATCAACGTGAATTGCTTCAAAAATTGCAGTGTTTAAGATAAGGAAAAAATTCTGTAGAAGAATATTATCAGGAATTACAAACTAGCATGATTAGATGTGGTATTGTTGAGGAGAATGAAGCTATGCTTGCACGTTTTATGGGTGGATTAATTAGAGAGATTCAGACCATTCTAGAGTATAAGGAGTATACTAATATCACTCGTTTATACCATCTTGCCTGTAAAGCTGAACGTGAAGTGCAGGTTCGACAAGCATTGACGCGAACTAACTTTTCTGCATGTCAACCTTCATCATGGATACCGCATGCATCCTCTACTTCCACTGCACCGGCACCTCCATCAGGTGCCACCTCCAACCGTGATACAAGAAAGCAGGCACAACCACCGCAATCTGCCAAGAGCACACCTGCTGGGCCTGCACAGAGCTCTTCTTCTTCCATGGCATCAACAGGGCACACAAGTGATATTATTTGTCGTCGTTGTAAGGGAAGAGGTCATTATGCGAGAGAATGCAAATCTCAACGTGTGATGATTGCTACTGAGGATGGTGGGTATGAGTCTGCTAGTGACTATGATGAGGAGACTTTGGCTCTTATTACACGTGAAGAACATGGTGGAGATGATTCTTATCATGAGACGCAATACATGGCTCCTGAAGATGCTGACAGGTATGAATGTTTAGTTGCTCAACGTGTTTTGAGTGTGCAGGTCACACAAGCTGAGCAAAATCAGAGGCATAATTTGTTCCATACAAAGGGAGTTGTGAAGGAACGTTCTGTGCGCGTCATCATAGACAGAGGGAGCTGCAACAACTTGGCTAGCATGGAGATGGTGGAGAAGTTATCTCTGACCACAAGACCACATCCACATCCTTACTACATCCAATGGTTCAACAACAGCGGCAAGGTAAAGGTAACATGTACTGTTCGTGTGCATTTTAGTATCTCTACATATGCTGATTATGTTGATTGTGATGTGGTACCTCTACAAGCATGTTCCTTATTACTTGGTCGACCATGGCAATTTGATAAAAATTCTGTACACCATGGTAGAAACAATCAATATACTCTTGTTCATAAGGATAAAAATATTACTTTCCTTCCTATGACTCCTGAGTCCATTTTGAAAGATGATATTAATAGAGCTAATAAAGCAAAACAGGAGAAAAATAAGAGTGAAAATCAGATTGTGGCAAAAGAATTTGAGCAACAAATGAAGCCTAATAGTAAACCATCTAGTGTTGCTTCTGAAATTAAATTGAAAGGTGCATGTTTACTTGCCACTATGTCTGATATTGATGAGCTAGATTTCAGCAAATCTGTTTGCTATGCTTTTGTGTGCAAAGAGGCATTATTTTCATTCGAGAACGTGCCTTCCTCTTTGCATCTTGCTGTCACTAACATTTTGGAGGAGTTCACTGATGTCTTTCCACAAGACGTGCCACCGGGATTACCTCCCATTCGAGGGATTGAGCATTAGATTGACTTAATTCCTGGTGCATCATTACCCAACCGTGCACCATACCGTACCAATCCAGAGGAGACGAAGGAGATTATGCGTCAAGTACAGGAGCTGCTTGACAAAGGTTATATACGCGAATCCCTTAGTCCTTGTGCTGTTCCTATTATTCTAGTGCCGAAAAAGGATGGTACATCACGTATGTGTGTTGATTGTAGAGGCATTAATAATATTACTATTCGTTATCGTGATCCTATTCCTAGGCTAGATGATATGCTTGATGTATTGAGTGGCTCTACAATGTTCTCCAAAGTTGATTTGCGTAGTGGATACCATCAAATTTGTATGAAATTGGGAGATGAATGGAAAACAACATTTAAAACTAAGTTTGGATTATATGAGTGGTTAGTCATGCCTTTTGGGTTAACTAATGCACCTAGTACTTTCATGAGATAATGAACGAAGTTTTGCGTGCTTTCATTGGACGATTTGTGGTAGTTTACTTTGATGACATATTGATCTATAGTAGATCTTTGGAAGAACATTTGGAACATTTATGTGCTATTTTTATTGCTCTACGTGATGCACGTTTGTTTGGTAACCTTGGGAAGTGCACCTTTTGCATCGACCGAGTATCTTTTCTTGGCTATGTTGTTACTCCACAGGGAATTGAAGTTGGCAAAGCCAAGATTGATGCTATTGAGAGTTGGCCGCAACCCAAAACAGTCAGACAAGTGAGGAGTTTTCTTGGCCTCGCTGGATTCTATAGGCGTTTTGTGAGAGATTCCAGCACCATTGCTGCACCTCTCAATGAGCTTAAAAAGAAAGATGTGCCTTTTGTTTGGGGTACCGCACAGGAAGAAGCCTTCACGGTATTGAAAGATAAGTTGACACATGCTCCTTTACTCCAACTTCCTGATTTTAATAAGACTTTTGAGCTTGAATGTGATGCTATTGGAATTGGATTAGGATGTGTGTTATTACAAGATGGCAAACCTGTCGCATACTTTTCTGAAAAATTGAGTGAGCCTAGTCTGAATTATTCTACTTATGATAAAGAATTATATGCTCTTGTTCGGACTTTACAAACATGGCAACACTATTTATGGCCCAAAGAATTTGTTATACATTCTGATCATGAATCTTTGAAACATATTAAAAGTCCAGCTAAATTGAATCGTAGACATGCTAAATGGGTTGAATTCATTGAGACTTTCCCTTATGTCATTAAATACAAGAAGGGAAAAGAAAATGTTATTGTTGATGCATTGTCTCGTCGCTATACTATGCTTTCACAACTTGACTTCAAAATATTTGGTTTGGAGACCATCAAAGATCAATATGTGCATGATGCTGATTTTAAAGATGTAATGCAGAATTGTAAAGAAGGAAGAATGTGGAACAAGTTCGTTGTTAATGATGGATTTGTGTTCCGTGCTAACAAGCTATGCATTCCAGCTAGCTCCGTTCATCTTTTGTTGTTGCAGGAGGCGCATGGAGGAGGATTAATGGGACACTTTGGCGTGAAGAAGACGGAGGACGTACTTGCTACACATTTCTTTTGGCCGAAGATGAGACGAGATGTTGAGCGTTTTATTGCTCCCTGCACTACATGTCAAAAAGCTAAGTCACGACTCAATCCTCATGGTTTATATATGCATTTGCCTGTACCTAGTGTTCCTTGGGAGGATATATCTATGGACTTTGTTTTAGGTTTACCTCGAACAAAGAAGGGGAGGGATAGCATATTTGTTGTCGTGGATAGATTCTCGAAAAAGGCACACTTTATACCATGTCATAAAAGCGATGATGCTGTTAATGTTGCTGATTTGTTCTTTCGTGACATTATTCGCTTGCATGGTGTGCCAAATACTATTGTTTCAGATCATGATACTAAATTTCTTAGCCACTTTTGGAGATATTTATGGGCTAAGTTGGGGACTAAACTGCTTTTTAGTATTACTTGTCACCCCCAAACTGATGGACAAACTGAAGTAGTCAATAGAACATTGTCTACTATGATTAGGGCTGTTTTGAAGAATAATAAGAAAATGTGGGAGGAATGCTTGCCTCATATTGAATTTTCTTATAATCGTTCACTGCATTCTACTACTAAGATGTGCCCTTTTGAAGTTGTGTATGGTTTCCTACCTCGTGCACCTATTGATTTGTTGCCTCTTCCATCTTTGGAGTAGGTTAATTTTGATGCTAAACAACATGCTGAATTGATTTTAAAAATGTATGAGTTAACTAAGGAAAACATTGAGCGTATGAATGCTAAATATAAACTTGCTGGAGATAAGGGTAGAAAACATGTTGTGTTTGCACCTGGAGATCTTGTTTGGTTACATTTGCGTAAGGATAGATTTCCTGATTTGCGCAAATCAAAGCTAATGCCTCGTGCTGATGGTCCTTTTAAGGTGTTGGAGAAAATAAATGATAATGCATATAAACTCGAGCTGCCTGCAGATTTGGGGGTTAGTCCCACTTTTAACATTGTAGATTTGAAGCCTTATTTGGGTGAGGAAGATGAGCTTCCGTTGAGGACGACTTAATTTCAAGAAGGGGAGGATGATGAGGACATCAATACCATTGTTACACCCACAGCCCCTACTTCTACATATACTGGACCAATTACTAGAGCTCGCGCATGCCAATTAAATTATCAGGTACTTTCATTTCTTGGTAATGATTCTAATGTTCATGAGAATATGATGCTGCCTAAATTGGATACATTTGTTTTGCTTACAAATGAAGGGCCTAGCTTGGAGAAGGATGAACATTGGAGCAAGAACAAGCATGGAGATGATGGCATGCGCAAGGGGAGCAAGAACGGAGTTACAAGTGATGATTTCAGGAGTTTGAAGCCACCATAATGGGTGCATGAAGCCTTGGACGAAATATACAAGACGCCACTTCATAAATTTCGTCCAGAGGCTATTCTAGGTGCTGCGTCACCTTATTATTGGGCCAGGCCCATGTAATTTCGAAATACATAAGTATAGGCTATTTTTAGAGTCCGTATGTGTGGGGAAACAAGAGATAGGGTTGATTTCGGACCCCTCCACCAAGGGCCACGAAATCCCCCCCCCTCTTCCTCCATATATACAGCCCTTAGGGGACCGTTTAGACTTTGGTTTTTGTTTAGATTAAAGTTTGCCATAGCTGCAACTTCGCGTACTTCGTTTGTGTTCAACGACCAGACAAAGGCGTCACAGAACCCCATCTTGATCAATAAAGCTTTCATCTTATATTCGCAATATCCAGATTGCAATCTCAGTTTCTTGCTTGTTCTTCGTTTGCTCGCAGGAAACATACCCTCGTGGTCAGGTTGATCGTGCTCCGGCGTGGTCAATAACCCCTCGGAAGTTGTTTTAGCAATTGCTAAGGCGCGACGTCACGCACGTTCGTAGTCGGATCGTCAAGGTCGACTCCCACAGAAAACGATAGCCACCATCTCATCGAAAGACGGGACACCTTGCCTCTATCAATGCGCCACCGGACCACCACTTCTACCAAGACACTGAGCCATGGTACAACACCACACATAACAAATTTGCATCTTATGCATGGATTGACCCACATTATGATTGCCTTGTAGCATCTTCTACTTCTATGTCATCCATGATATATGATCTTATGCACTTCCTTAGCAAATTTCTTGTGATCTTCCTCAATGGCATATTGATACATAGTGATCACATTGCCTACCATCAATTGCATGATAACATAATCATATTGAGCACCCATTGCCATGTCCATGCTCTTGATATACCATCTCTCTATGACATCATTTTTCACAATGGTAGAATTTTTAGCTTTGTGCACCATGACATTTACCATACCTTTGTGTGCACAACAAATGGATTTTCTCTCACAAATGCTTTACATATCATTTTACATCATTTGACTAAGCATCTTGTGCCTTGTCATGAACAATATTATCGGACAAACTCATGCTTACATGATGGACACCTTGTGTGTGCTAACCATTGTATTTCCGAGTGGCGTTTGTGTTTGCTCTTTTTGCATGTATAACACTCCGGAGACACCTTGGTGTACTTGGATTGCGCCATGTCTTCAATTCTGTCCAATTGAAAGTCCGTCCATAACAAGCGTTTCCATGGTGATCAGGATTATGATGCGAGGTCGGATCTTTCCCTCGAGGGGGGGGGAGATGATGTGGAGAATCCTACGGTCATCCCCATGTACACTTCAACTACTCCCCAAGCCCCAAGTGCACCTACAATGAGAGCTCGAGCATGTGCCATTGGACATAAGGTGAACTCTCTCCTTGTTAAACTTCCCTTGGACCCACATGAGACATGGCTACTACCTCAAACAAAGACACTTTGTGTGCTTAGGTATCAAGGAACCAACAGGGAGAAGGAATGGTGCAAGATGCACACCAAAAGCATGGAGAGGGATTTTTCCCAGCGCACAACCCATGTACCGCCCAACTACCGCCCGGGCGGTACAACTGCTCGACTACCACCCAACTACTGGTCCAACTTCCGTAATCCAGTGGTGCAAGGCCGTTAACGCCCCGATTTGATCCCTTAACTGTAGTATGACCAGTACAACTGCTCCAAGCACCGATACAACTGCTAAGCACATCCGGAAACACCTCCAGGAACCAGTACCTGAGCTACCAGCGGTACAACGACCCCCATGACCAGTACTACCGCCCTGCCTATGCATAGTAAAAGGGGTTTCACCCCATGTATCCCCAACTTACCTCTTGGACTATAAATACTCGTCCCCTAGCTTCGTATTAGGGTTAGCAAAGGATTAGCTTATTTGAGAGATAGAGCTTTGCTCATCCACTTGGTTACTTCTCCATTGGCGTCCACAACTTCTTCGGAGTAGATCCCCCAAGTGGATCCAAGACCGCTCATGGGAAGACCCCCCTCAAGGCCTCCTCACGGAGATGAACTAGTTACCGTTTGTATCGTCCTTTGTTGACTTTGAATCGTGTATCTCTTTCTGTTTCGAGGATCTAGCACATGTGTAATCGAATCTTGTTGGTTTGAATGATTCTATCATGTTTCCCCTCGTGTTTTCCCCTCGTGTTCTTCGTGGGATCCGCTCCAATCATGAAAAGGACTTTTATTAGTTATTTTGACATTCATAAACCTGTAATCGGGATCATCACCATAAATATCATCATAAAGAACACGAATCTCATTTCTAACGGGTTCCTTCATCATTTTATTCAACCAATCCATATTGAATCCTACATGAATACCCCTTGTAATTCAATCAAATTCCTCATAGGCCTCAAGGTATAAAGATTGAGAGATTTCTGAATAGGGAACTCTCCTCCTAAGATTTTCACTATAAGATTGATAATCCCTAGATTCCAAACTACGCATAGTTTCTTTGTCATGGAGGATATCTTCAATTGGAGGGTGTTTGATGCGGAGCATCCTACGGTCATCCCCATGTACACTTCAACTACTCCCCAAGCCCCAAGTGCACCTACGATGAGAGCTCAAGCATGTGCCATTGGACATAAGGTGAACTCTCTCCTTGTTAAAGTTCCCTTGGACCCACATGAGATATGGCTACTACCTCAAACAAAGACATTTTGTGTGCTTAGGTACCAAGGAACCAACAAGGAGAAGGAATGGAGCAAGATGGACACCAAGATCATGGAGAGGGATTTTACCAACGTAGAGATAGAGGTACAACCGCCCATCTACCGCCGAACTACCGCTTGGGTGGTACAACCGCTCAACTACCACCCAACTATCGGTCCAGCTTCTGTAATCGAGCGGCGCAAGGTCGGTACCGCCCAATTTTCCCCCGTAACAGCCGTATGACCGGTACAACCGCTCCAAGCACCAGTACAACCGCTAAGCACCTCCGGAAACACCTCCAGGAACCAACACCTGAGCTACTAGTGGCATAACCGCCCCCATGACCAGTACTACCGCCCTGCCTGTGCGTAGTAAAAGGGGTTTCACCCCATGTATCCCCAGCTTACCCCTTGGACTATAAATACTCGTCCCCTGTATTAGGGTTAGCAATGGTTTAGCTCATTTGTGAGATAGAGCTTTGCTCATCCATTCGGATCTACCCCACCAAGAGAGACCGCGACATCTACAGAGAAGATCCATCTTGGATTCAAGACCCCTCACGGGAAGACCCTCAAGACCTCCTCACTAAGAAGAACTTGCTACGTGTATCTCTTTGTATTTTGAGGATCTAGTACATGTGTAATAGAATATTGTTGGTTTGATTGATTTCACTCCTAGTGTTTTCCCTCGTGTTCTTGGCAGGACTCACTCCAATCGTGAAAGATCGGACATCTAGGATTCCACCCTACATTAGTGTTCAACATCATTTAAAACAAAACAGACGCTAGCCAACTCGCTCCCAGGAGGCTCCCTCGATTTCCTGCTTCGTCGGCCGTTCGATGGTGGTTAAAATAGCCTTCTGCGTGATCTGAAACGTCGGATGGTCGCGCTGCTCGTTTTCACCGCGTGGTAACCTCGCATTGGCCAATGACGTGTGGGCTCATGCGATGTGCTGGTTGGCTGGGTCAACCGCTTCGTGGTGTGTGCGCACCCTGTCCCTGCACGCCGCATGCACGTCGTGCCATTTGCGGGAGATCGTGCGAGAGCCACACCCATTGGTCACCGGAGGACGCTCCCCTGCCGTGCGCTACGTGCCGTTGGGCCACTGACATGTGGGCCAGGTTCCCAAAAAGCCCACATGTCAGTGACAAAACGGCAGGCTGCCGTACGTCAGAGGATCCTCACCCTTGGTCACCGTCCCGCACAAACCCTACCCTTTCAAGGGCTCCCAGATCGATGCAGCCGCCTCCCTTATCCCTCTCTTCCTCCCCCAATGCGCCGGCCGCCGCCACCTGCCATACCGCGTCCCCGCTGCGGCCATGGCCTCTTCAAGAGGCACGCCCCTCCATGGTCAGAAGCAGCAGACCAGGATCCGGATGAGGAAGAGGAGATCCGGGCGCCCCAACGGTGGATCGATCGATGCCCGGATGAGGAAGAGGAGATCCAGGCGCCCCAATGGTGGATCGATCGTTGCGAGGTGACGACGAGCTCCTCCGGACGTGGGGGAGCAGTGAGGCTGGAGATCCAGTCGGTGCATGCCCCACGGGGTTGGGGAGACGCCGGCAATAGGGGCAAGGTGCATCAGGGTCGAAGCTGCAGCGCTCCGGTCCCCAAGCCGCCTCCAGGCTCGCTTCCTCCTCCATCCTCCCGCATCTCATCCATCTCGACGGATACGAGGCGTGCGGGCACGGAGGCGAGGTTCTCCGGCGGCGGCGGGAACCTCCAGGCAGAGAGCGACCCCATGGATCCGTCCCTGCAGAAGAGAAGGAAGGAGAGGAGACAGGCCATGGAGATGGGATGAGAACGTCCATGGCCAGCCAATCGAGCCCACCTCCGGTGCGCGACCCCAGGAAGGATTTTGCGCTGCCGTCTTCTTTCGCCGGTCTGTGCCCTGGAAGAGCGACACCAGCCAGGTAGGCCTCTCCCTCCTCTCCATACTCCACATGAGGTGTGCAGGTCACCACCGTGACATATCGTCTCTGCTCTCGCAGTTCTGCCTTACTTGCAGCGTGTGTGATGTGTGCGTGCTTACTGATGTGTGGCAATTTCTTAATTATAAGTCCCAGTTTATGCACTTTCTAGAAGGATGATGGTGAGGAGGGGCTACCTTTTCCTCGGAGAGGACCCTAACTGAACTTTGTATCGAAGCTTTGTGTGTGTGTTTCTCCTTAATCTGCGTGTAAATTCAGAGTTCTAATCACCATCCTAGTGCTTGCTGGTTTCAGGCATTGTATGGGAATGAAGCAAAAAGTCTGCCTTCCATTGGCGTGTGAGTACTTGCACTTGGACCTTTTTGTGAGCAGTACTAACTAATCTAATGATCTGATCCTTGCAATCTAAGGAAAAAATAAATCTAAGTCATTTCCGATCTGAAGATCTGGGTACCAACTATTTCTGTTTGTGTCTATAAGCTTTTGATTTTCCGCCAGGTCTATTTTTTATTTGCAATGTTGAACCCTCTTTTCATTTCTTGTGAATATTTCTTTTTGTTTGATCAGTACTGCACCTGGTTATCTACAGTGGAAGGCAAGGATAACTAGATTAAACATTTCACAAGACCCTCCCAATTACAGGCACAAACTCCTTTCAAGATATTACAAGTGTGGTTGATTACGGGAGATTGTCAGATGAAAAGAAGGTATATCCTTTATATTTATCTAGATGTTTAATTAGCTGCACAACCATACGTGATTCTATAAGGAAACTATTTATCCTGGCGATCTTGATATCCAGTCATGTATTACAATATTAGTATAGGCTGTAATTTTTGGCTAGGAATCTATATATACAGAACCTAAACTGAAGACTCAATATAGCACATATACTTGGCCAGTTATCCTAAGAATATTAATCCACCTGGACTTTTAACTTGACTTCCAAAGAAGTTCTTAACGATCAAGCATTTTTGAGTTTTTAGTAAATTGAAATAATGTTGCACTTTGACAATACTATTCTGATTTTGCAAGTTAATAGAAATCCTTCAGTTTCATACCACTTTTTTAATCGCGCATTTGGATGAGTATTAGTATAGGCTGTAATTTTTGGCTAGGAATCTATATATACAGAACCTAAACTGAAGACTCAATATAGCACATATACTTGGCCAGTTATCCTAAGAATATTAATCCACCTGGACTTTTAACTTGACTTCCAAAGAAGTTCTTAACGATCAAGCATTTTTGAGTTTTTAGTAAATTGAAATAATATTGCACTTTGACAATACTATTCTGATTTTGCAAGTTAATAGAAATCCTTCAATTTCATACCACTTTTTTAATCGCACATTTGGATGATTGCGACATTATCTCTTCTCAGAATTCCGCTTGCATGTTTCCAGTTGAGACAATAACTGAGTTTGATAAGTAACCACTATATTATTTTCTATGTGTACACATGTTGTCGCTCTGCTTGAGTCATCCATCTCCACATTACGAGCCCGAGACTTCCATCACAACAAACTATATGTATCCAGGTAGTGTCCAATATGTACACACAGGCTCCTCTCACAGGCCGACTAAGCTGATTGTAACTGAATGTGTGTGTGTGGCCGTGAAGCAGACTTTATCTTGGTCTGAGTATCAGTTCCCTTCAATGGTACAATTTTGGATACTATTTTCTTCTAGATGTATAGGTTTCTGCTGGTCCCATTGGCTGCTACATTTTAGTGATACAATAGCTCAATGTCATGCTCACCAATTATTCTGTAAAAATGAAAAATCGACTTGACTGTATTTTGTACCTGTTTTAGTAATTACATGATGTGATTATTTTCATTCTAGATATGGAAATATTCTAAGGATTAAGCTTTTTGAGACGTTAAGGTATCTGATGATTAATTAGCCTTTGTAAGATTTATGCACTCATGTCATACAACCTAGATAATTCTCCTTGGATCTCCATAATTTCTAACTGAATATAGATGTATACTGACAGTAAATCCCGTTTTAGTAATTAGTTGGATATAATTGATAATTCTTTGACATGTTTTTATGAAATGTCTGCTTAAATCAGCGTTAGATGCTCCCATAATCGATTACTTTTTGGATATGAATTATTACTATAAGAAGTATATTGGTTCTCTGGTGTTTTCAGTTCTTACAATAAACAAATTATATTGTTTTCCACTAATCATTTCTCATGTAGTTTTACTCTGCAGTATGTATCTTTTGCTTCATAACTCATCTGTTCACAAGATTGATGCCTAGAAATTTCAGCCTTCCGTGCTAAATGTCGTCTGCTCATGTGTAACGGCATAGAGATAGGAACGAGCAATTCATCTTCAGTTTGAGAAAGTGGCGGACAAAAGAGAACTGGACTATTGTTGCTGAGCGCTAGCTCTGGCCGCATGATCATCTATATATATAGTTTTCGACAGTAAATGTATCCTGATTGGTATAGCACAAATGGAAATCTTACTTTCTTCTAAACTCTTAATTTCAAGATGAACTGGAGAGGGGAATTTGTACTAAGTTTGGAATCTATCACAGTAAGTGTGTATTTGCGGTATTGATGTACAGTTATTAAGAAAGTTACATTTTTCAGCTATTGTGCTACTGAGAAGGAAGCATGGCTGAGAATTGCTCTGGCTGGAGTTGAATGTCGTTGTGACTGAATACTAGAGACGCTGACTTGCAGCCACTCTTTACAGTCCTACCACCTAGCTTTTATCTCTCACCTTCCGTTATTTTCATGTTAACACTGCCATTGGGGCAAATCTATATTGCTTATTGATGGGTCTAGCTATAGTTAGAATTCCATGTTTCCTACACTGTATTATACCCATTACTATTGAATGTTGATTCTGACAATCTTAAGACATCCACCATAGTCGTGGCAACTCGAAAAACGTAAGCTGGAGAAATATCAAAATCACACGAAACCTCCCCTTAGCTAATACCATAAGGGTTCGATTGAGGCTCTCTGTTAACAGCGCTTTGGTAAAAGTAAGCGTGTGCACGATGTTATAGTGAGCTATCATCACTTCTCATTACTGACTGTAATCAATATATATGTGTTTATGCCATAAAAGATGGATATTTGTCGAAGCCATTGTCGTGACATGTAATTACTTGCAGATCAATTATATAGTTTTGTTCGGATTGTAAAGTGGAAACGATAAAACCCTACAACTCATGTGTGATTGTCATTTGATTATTTACTTCCTCAAGTAGTATGGATATGGTGCTGCCAGGATATTAAGTATATTCATGAAGTTGTATAAACCACGTTCTACGGTTCACTTCTGTTATGCATATTTACTTTCCAGTTTTAGGACTGAAATCCATCCATTGTAATGAATTTGGTTGTATGGGCATTACCTATTCGACTTAGGCTTGCTTCATCACATATAGATTGCTTTTCTTTTCCCCACTGCTTGTATGGCCTAAAACTATCATGTATACGAGGCAAGTTATTAGCAATGTTTCACATTTTCTTACTTGCAATACTATGCTTTCCTATTCAGGTGTTCCAAGACCCAAATCATCGGAAAAACAACACATATAACACTTTTTCCTTTTGAACTTTAGTTACCCTTATACAAGCCCCCATTCATTTTGTTTATATAGTGGTTAGAATAGTAACCATATGTGCTTGCTCAAAACTGATAAAAAGCACGCATGGTGTGTTCGCAATTTGGCGCAACGGGAGATTACTGAAAAATACTCATTTTTTCAACATGACATGGTCTTGAAATGGGATTCTACTACCAAATTAAAATGTGTAGGTATATCTCATTGTAGATGACACGTATCTATTTTTATTAAAGGGGATTAAATTTGTTATCATATATACTTGCCCGCTACTAAAACAACTAAAACATGGAATTTCTGCGCCATTTTTTACCCAGCTGACGAACCGAGAAAGAAAGGAAGGGGATAGATAATCTTCGCTTGCTCCACCCCCTGCCGTTTCTTATTCAGCTCCTCACAGGCCACATGCATTGCTCTACGTGGGTTGGGCTAAATAACATATGAGCTATCCTAATACCTCCTGATCCCTATATCTCCGTATATGCACAACAAAGACATGTTTTTTTCTTAGGTTTCTTATCCTTTTCCCTCTTTTTTAGGAAAAATATGCATAGCCAGGTTTCTCATCATGATAACCATGTTTCCAAACTTGCTAAAAAAATACAACCATGCCAACTTTACTCTCTCATCATAGTGCCCATATTTTCAAACTGAGATATTCATATTATGCAAAGTTTCCCTTTTCTCAGACTATTATTTAACAACGTAATAAACATGTTTAAAGAATAGCATGATTTAGTTGAAGGTTCTTGCAGCATGAAATTATTTTCATCGACAACATGTTGGCAGCAGGTCTCTGCGCCATTTGGTGCAATGGGTCAACTAGTTTATATAGAAAGCAAAAATATCCCTAGCTTCTTGTATTATAAAATCAAATTCACGCATAAGAATGATAGTGGCAATCTTTTTAGCTATAGGATGATTAATGTTGGGAAGCTCGTAAAACACTTTTTGCAAAGCAGGATGAATGTGCACAAATTTTCTTTATAGTTTCTCAACAAGCATAACAATGGCAACCACATAACAATTTGTATTGATAAGAATAGATATTTTATTAATAGGCATAGATCCCGCACAATCGAAGAATTCTTGAATACCACTTTTTCCAATAATATTAACATCACCCACATGAAAAGTTTTTGCTTTGTAATTAGGAGGATTTTCAGTTTGATGATCCAAAGAACAATATCCAAGTTTTTCCTCAAGATGTTCAACGATAACCTCCCCGGATTCAAACATGTTGTTAACAAACCAATCTAGCAAACGAGCAAACCGAAAGCGCACGAACGGAAGAGGGGCGAAGAAAAGGCAAATCTTTTCGAAAATCATTTTAGAAGTGGGGGAGAGGAAAACGAGAGGCGAATGGTGAATAATGTAATGCAAGAGATGCGAGTTTATGATGGGTAGTTGGTATGTCTTGGCATGGCGTAGATCTCCCGGCAACGGCGCCAGAAATTCTTCCTGCTACTTCTTGAGCCTGTGTTAGTTTTTCCCTTGAAGATGAAAGGGTTATGCAACAAAGTAGAGATAAGTATTTCCCTCATTTGAGAACCAAGGTATCAATCCAGTAGGAGATAATGCACAAATCACCGAATACCTGCACAAACAATCTTACAACTTGCACCCAACGCGATAAAGGAGTTGTCAATCCCTTCACGGTTACTTGCAAAAATGAGATCTGATAGAGATAGATTAATGATAAAGTAGATATTTTTGGTATTTTTGGTTTATGAATCGGAAAGTAAAAGATTGCAAAATAGTTCACCAGAAACTAACACTGTAGATCGGAAACTTATATGATGGAAAATAGACCCCGGGGCCATAGGTTTCACTAGTGGCTTCTCTCAAGATAGCAAATAATACGGTGGGTGAACAAAGTACTGCCGAGCAATTGATAGAAAAGCGCAAAGTAATGACAATATCTAAGGCAATGATTATGAATATAGGCATCATGTCCGTGTCAAGTAGACCGAAACAATTCTGCATCTACTACTATTACTCCACACATCGACCGACTCCTGCCTGCATCTACAGTATTAAGTTCATGAAGAACAGAGTAACGCATTAAATAAGATGACATGATGTAGAGGAATTAACTCAAGCAATATGATGAAAACCCCATCTTTTTATCCTCAATGGCAATAATACAATACGTGCCTTGCTGCCACTATTGTCACTGGGAAAGGACACCGCAAGATTGAACCGAAAGCTAAGCACTTCTAACATTTCAAGAAAAACCAATCAAGTTTCCAAACCAAACCGATAGTTCGAAGAGAATTACTAGGATATCAAATCATACATAAAAGAATTCAGAGAAGATTCAAATAATATTCATAGATAAGCTGATCATAAATCCACAATTCATCAAATCTTGGCAAACACACCGCAAAAAAGTATTACATCAAATAGATCTCCAAGAACATCAAGGAGAACATGGTATTGAAAATCAAAGAGAGATAAGAAGCCATCTAGCTACGAGCTATGGACCCGTAGGTCTGTGGTAAACTACTCACGCTTCATCGGAAGGGCGATAGAGTTGATGTAGAAGCCCTCCATGATCGAATCCCCATCCGGCAGGGTGCCAAAAAAGGTCCCTAGATGGGATCTCATGGGTAGAGAAGGTTGCGGTGCTGGAAAAGTGTTTTCGTGGATGCCTCCGGTGGTTTAGGGATATTTGGGAATATATAGGCAAAAGAAGTAGGTCATGAGGGCCACGGGGGGGCCTACAAGGGTAGGGGGCGAGCCCTCTGTCCTTGTGGCCGCCTCGTGGCTCCTCCGACTTCATCTCCAAGTCTCCTGGTTGTCTTCTGGTCCAAGAAAAATCATCGCGAAGGTTTCATTCCATTTGGACTCCGTTTGGTATTCCTTTTCTATGAAACTGAAAACAAGGAAAAAAAACTGGTACTGGCACTGGGCTCTAGGTTTATAGGTTAGACCGAAAAATAATATAAAATAGCATATTGATGCATATAAAACATCCAAAATAGATAATATAATATCATGGAACAATAAAAAATTATAGATACATTGGAGACACATCAGTTGGTTGTGGCCAAGTTTTAATAGCATCAATTTTAGCTTCATCTACATGAACACCCTTAGATGACACAACGAAACCCAAGAAAACAAGCTTATCAACACCAAAAAGGAATTTGTCCATGTTAGCATAAAGGCGCTCTTTTCTTAGAGTTTGCAAAACGCTTCTAAGATGGGTGACATGATCTTCTAGAGATTTGCTAAACACAAGTATATCATCAAAGTATACCACAACAAACACGACAATGTAATGGCGAACAATAAAATGCATTAACACATAAAGGTGCCGGGGTGCTTCGTATAAACCCATTGGCATGACCAACCATTCATACAGGTAGAACTTGGTTTTGAAAGCGGTTTTCCATTCATCACCTTCTTGGATGCATATTTGATAGTAGCCACTTTTAAGATCAATTTTAGAGAAAATTGTGGCTCCACTAAGTTCGTCTAGCATGTCATCAAGGCGTTGATAGAGGCAAAGTGTCCCGTCTTTTGATGAGATGGGGATTATCGTTTCGGAGGAGTAGACTTTGACGATCCGACTATGTATGTGCAAGGACGTCGCGCCTTAGTAATCGCTAAACCAACTCCGAGAGGTTATTGACCATGCCAGAGCACGATCAACCTGACCACGAGGGTCTATTTCCTGCGAGCAAATGAAGAACAAGCAAGAAACTGAGATTTTAATCTGGATATTGCGAATATAAGATGAAATCTTTATTGGTCAAGATGGGGTTCTGTGATGTCTTGGTCTGGTCGTTGGACACAAAAGAAGTACGTGAAGTTGCAGCTACGGCGAACTTTTAATCTAAACAAAACCCAAAGTCTAAACGGTGCCCTAAGGGCTTTATATATGGAGGAAGAGGGGGGGGGGGGATTTCGTGCCCTTGGTGGAGGGGTCCGAAACCAAGCCCATCTCTTGTTTCCCCACACATACGGACTCTAAAAATAGCCTATGCTTATGTATTTCGAAATTAGATGGGCCTGGCCCAATAAAAAGGTGACGCAACACCTAGAATAGCCTATGGACGAAATTTATGAAGTGGCATCTTGTATATTTCGTCCAAGGCTTCATGCACTCATTATGGTGGCTTCAAAGTCCTGAAATCATCACTTGTAACTCCGTTCTTGTTCCCCTTGCACATGCCATCATCACCATGCTTGGTCTTGCTCCAGTGTTCATCCCTCTTATCCATGCCAGGCCCTTCATTTGTAAGCAAAACAAATATATCCAATTTAGGCAGCATCATATTCTCATGAACATTAGAATCATTACCAAGAAATGAAAGTACCTGATAATTTATTTGGTGTGCGCGAGCTCTAGTAATTGGTCCAGTATATGTAGCAGTAGGGGCTGTGGGTGTAACAATGGTATTGATGTCCTCATCATCGTCCCTTCTTGAAATGAAGTCGTCCTCGACGGAAGCTCATCTTCCTCACCCAAATAAGGCTTCAAATCTGTAATGTTAAAAGCGGGACTAACCCCAAAATCTGTAGTTAGCTCAAGTTTATATGCATTATCATTTATTTTCTCTAACACCTTAAAAGGACCATCAACACGTGGCATTAGCTTTGATTTGCACAAATTAGGAAACCTATCCTTACGCAAATGTAACCAAACAATATCTGCACGTGCAAAGACAACATGTTTTCTAGCCTTATCTCCAACAAGTTTATATTTAGCATTCCTATGCTCTATGTTTTTCTTAGTTAACTCATGCATCTTTAAGATCAATTAAGCACGTTGCTTAGCATCAAAATTAACATTCTCCGAAGATGGAAGAGGCAACAAATCAATAGGTGCACGCGGTAGAAAACCATACACAATTTCAAAAGGGCACATCTTAGTAGTAGAATGCAATGAACGATTATAAGAAAATTCAATATGAGGCAAGCATTCTTCCCACATGAAAGCACAAGTGCTCCCTGGGTGATTTTAGTAATTAATGTCAACATTTCTCTTATTGGACTAATACTTTTATCTAGTATATTTACGATAAGTTCAACAGTGGAGTGGCATGGACAAGAGGATGTGGAACCCCTTCAAGATGCTAAGGACAAAGGATTGGCTCAAGCTCAAAGCTCAGGAGTCTACATTTTCTATTTTAGTGATCCAAGATCACATTGAGTCCATAGGAAGCCAATACTATTAAAGGGGATGAGGTGTTGTTTAATGGGTTACTTGCTCAAAGTGCTTAGTGATATGCTCCAGAGCCCTCAACTACTTTCTCATATCCACATATGTCCCAAACCAAAAGTCAAACTCGGCCCCACCGATCTGATCTATCCGGCGCCACCGAGTTCATTGGACATAGCCATTGCCAGAAACCCTAATCAATTAGGTCTCACTGATGGGATCTTGGTCTCACTGAGTTGGGCATACAAACTCGCTGTTGCCTATTGCAATAATTTTAGTCTCACCGAGAATATGCAATTGGTCCCACCGAGTCTTCTTGACCAACTCTCTATTTTGCTTATTACCAAAATCGGTTCCACCGAGTTTGTGTAATCGGTCTAACCGGGATGAGGTTTTGCCCTAACCCTTGCACATCGGTTCCACCGAGTTGACATGTCGGTCCCACCAAAATGCCTAACGGTCACATTATGAACTAAATCGGTCCGACCTAGTTTTCTGATTCAGTCCCACTGAGTTTGGTAAATTGTGTGTAACGGTTAGATTTTGTGTGGAGTCTATATATGCCCCTCCACCCTCTCCTCATTCGTGAGGGAAGCCATCAGAACATGCCTACACTTCCAGCATCCATTTTCTGAGAGAGAACCACCTACTCATGTGTTGAGGCCAAGCTATTCCAATCCAACCATATGAATCTTAATCTCTAGCCTTCCCCAAGTTGCTTTCCACTCAAATCATCTTTCCACCACATCCAATCCTATGATAGAGAGTTGAGTGTTGGGAAGACTATCAATTGAAGCACAAGAGCAAGGAGTTCATCAACAACACACCAACTATTACCTTTTGGAGAGTGGTGTCTCCTAGATTGGTTAGGTGTCATTTGGGATCCTCCGTCAAGATTGTGGAGTTGAACTAAGGAGTTTGTACGGGCAAGGAGATCGGCTACTTCGTGAAGATCTACCCTAGTGAGGCAAGTCCTTTGTGGGCGATGGCCATGGTGGGATAGACAAGGTTGCTTCTTGTGGACCCTTCATGGGTGGAGCCCTCCGTGGACTCGCGTAGCCGTTACCCTTAGTGGGTTGAAGTCTCCGTCAACGTGGATGTACGATAGCACCACCTATCGGAACCACGCCAAAAATCTCCGTGTCAATATTGCGTTTGCTCCCTCCAAACACCTCCATTTACCTTCATATGCAATGATTTACATTCTGCTGCTATACTCTTAGAATTGCATGTGTAGGTTGATTTCTTGACTTGTGCTAAGTTGCTAAAATCTTCCAAGAACTAAAATTGGGAAAGGCTAGATTTTTATTTGGTTAAGTAGTCTAATCACCCCCTCTAGACATACGTTCAATCCTACAAGTGGTATCAGAGCTATGATCTCCATTTGCCTTGATTTCCATAGCTTTTGGTTATCATAGCCTTGGTTTCACAACCTAGGAGATTATGGCGTCTAGCGAGGGAAATTACCACCGTAGAGGTCCTTACTTTAATGGTACTAATTTTGCTAGTTGGAAGCATAAGATGAAAATGCATATTCTTGGACATAACCCTGCCGTTTGGGCTATTGTGTGTATTGGCTTGCAAGGTGAATTCTTTGATGGGAGAGAACCAAACCGTGAAGATACAACAAAATCATCCGCCTTGAGAATGCAAAGGAAATTTGGGATACTTTGATTTATATGCACGAAGGTACCGACTCCGTCAAAGAATCCAAATAGGATGTGCTTCAAAGTCAACTTGACAAGTTCAAAATGAAGGATGGTGAAGGTGTCGCTGAAATGTACTCTAGGCTTGCTCTCATCACAAATGAGATTGCCGACTTAGGAAGTGAAGAGATGACCAATAGAATCATCATCAAGAAAATCCTAAGAGCCTTGGATGGAAAATATAATACCGTGTGCACACTGATCCAAATGATGCCCAATTACAAAGGTCTCAAGCCAACGGAAGTCATTGGAAGAATTGTTGCTCATGAGATGTCACTCAAGGATAAAGAAGAGCTTCACAACAAGTCCAGTGGTTCTTACAAAGCATCATGTGATGCTCCTAAATCATCAAGTGAGAAACAAACCTTCAATGAAGAATTGAGCCTAATGGTGAAGAACTTCAACAAATTCTACAAGAGTAGAAGCAAGGAAAGAAGTTCCAAGTCAAGGTCCTACAATGACAAAAGATCTTCAAGTCGTGAACGTAATTGCTAAAATTGTGGATGACCCGGACACTACTCCAATGAGTGTACGGCTCCCTACAAAAGAAGACAAGATTCACCTAAAAGAAGTAGAAGAGAGGAATCACCACAAAGAGAGAGAAGGAGTAGAGATGATCGTTACGAACGAAGAACATCCCAGAGAAGCAAGGATTCAAAAAGGAAGGACAAATCATCAAAGAGCTACACAAAACTAAGACATCAAGCTCACGTTGGTGAATGGGTATCCGGCTCCGACTCCGACCATCACTCCGAAAGAAGTTATCACCCCGACTCCGAATATACTCAAGATGAAGGTGTTTCCGGTCTAGCTCTTGTGTCAACAAACTCCTATGACATATTTGACTCACCAAATGAAGGAATTGGAAGATACTTCATGGCTAAAGGCCCAAAGGTATCACATCCCGAGTATGTTGATTTCAATAGTGACGAAGATGATTTGCTAGGTGATGATGATTTACTTGTTGACAACTCTAATGATGAATACTATGATGATACGTCAATTAATCATGCTAATCAAGATAAAATGAATGACAATGATAAGGAGAAAATTGAGTGTCTAACTAAAGAGCTAAATACTCTTAAGTTAGCTCATGAAACTACCTTGTAAGATCATTGAGAACTTTTAAAGACTCATGAGAAGTTACGCTTTGAAAAGCTCAACATTGAGCAATAGCATGAGCTTTTAAAGGCAATCAATGATGATCTTCGCAAGAAAATTTCTTCTTACATTGCCAAGTTACTCTTGTCTTCTTACATGCCACAAGTAAAATCTAGCAACAAAAGTAAGAAAGATTCTTCCTCTAGTAGTAACAATAATCATGTTAAATCCAATGTTGTTGCTTCTAGTAGTTCTCTTGATTACACTAATGATTCTCTTAGCCAAGTTACACTTGAGCAAGAAAATAGCTTATTGCAGGGAATTATAGAGAAAGGCGTTTACAAGAGCCTTGCCGGAAGTAAGCAATTTGAGGAAATTGTACACAAGCAAGGAAGGCACCGAAAGAATCAAGGTGTTGGTTCTGAACGGAAGTTCAATGCCAATGGAGTTGATTGGGAAGAAGATCAATACCCCAAGACGAAGTTTGTTCCTCAATAAGAGAAGTATGATCCTACTTCTTTCCAAGGGACACATGCTCAAGATGATCTTCCACCACAAGACCACAAACAAAAAGGCATGGATAAGCTTCAAGATGAGATTGATGCATTTAAAGAAGCACACAAGGCCTTGGTCAAGTGGGTTCCCAAGACTACATCAAGTTCTACTTCATCAAGTACGACTACAACCCCAAGGATTCCCATAAAGATGATGTGGATCCCAAAGAAGAACAACTAGAGAGTTCTTGAGAGTGACTCCGCCAACACACTTCACTCATATTATTTTGGCGAGGACAAGTGCAAACAACTTCCACATCTTGCACTAGTTCAAGGAGTCACAAACCCTCTTGTTGGTAAGACAAGGGACAAGTTAATTAATGCTTTCATGGACATCATCTTGTGTGTGCATCATTCTATGTCTATGGATATCCTTGTTTGTTCCTTGTGGGACTAACCCGTGTAGGTATTGAAAGAGCAACTCACTCCAATGGATTGCTCCGAATGATCTACATCAACATTGAGCGTCCACATCTTCAACACCTACATGAAGTCATCATCGACAAAACCCAAGGTTAGTTCATCCCTCTTAGGGGGGATATCACATCTAGGGGGAGATTTACTCTAAGACTTCAGCTAAAGCAACTCTAACGGTGTGAACACAACAATGCTTTATGTAAAAGTGGTAACCCCGCTTGTGCTTAAACGATGAGTATGACCTATGATCAAATGTTCTCATTTGACTCCTAAGTCAATATACTCTAACATAGGTGACTTTGTCGCCGACCAATTCTAGATGAAGTTCTCTAGTGTTTCTCATTGTTCTTTCATTTGTCTTTTACATATTTGTTTCCCTTTTCAAGAAAAAACTTCATCTAGATATCCTTTCTTTTCTCTGATACTTTCTGCATTTCCTCCATCCAATTCATTGCAAATCCTTGTGAGATCTTATTTTCTTAGTGAGTTGAGGTGACAAGTGCTTTGTCTCTGTAATGAACTCGGACACGCCGGCTTATTTCTTTCCGTCAAACCGAATTATCTCGGTGCCACCAATGATAACAACTCGGTGTTACCGATTTCACATGCTGAGGAGACACTTTGTCATTTTCATCCTGCACATTTTGTTTCAGCTCCACTCGATGATTCTTATCCTCTATCAGCACCTTATTTTTCCCTGCTACTTTTCTATGTGACTCAAGGACAGAACCTATTTTGACTCACACTCCAGAAGATCCCTTCTTGGAAATTGATGTCAAAGGGGGAGAGAGAGCTCACATCAAATCTTAATCATATCAAAAGGGGAAAGAGAGATAAAAATAATCACATCAAAGAGATACCCCACTTGCTTGGTATTCAAAGAGGAGAGAAGTCACGTGTCTTTAGAGGGGAAAGACATGTTCATGTTGTTTGTATTGTTTGTGTGTTCGCTTTGCTCTGATTTTCTATTCCTTATCTTCTCCCAGTATCCCATATAAGATTTAGGGAGAGCAAGACATGTAAGGGAGCTTTGAATTCAATGCATATCTCTACCTTTGGGGACATGTCTACACTCAAATAGAGTACCTAGTACTCACTCTATACATGTCATCCCAATCTCGGTACCTTTGTGGTTTGCTGCTTGCTCTATTTAATAGATGTTTCTGTGTTGTCTAACCTTGTTTACTCAGGTTCATCTCTTCTAAGATAGCCCAAGACCACAAGGTAAGTATATGCATCACACTCATGTGCATGAGGATCTCTTGCTTATGTACATATTGTTTGCAAGAAGGACTCATGAGCATGAAGGTACATTTCCTATATTCACACCATTTGCTCTGATGCATATAGCCAAGATACATGTAACTCATTGCTTGCTCTGTCATGATTATGCACTCACATGATCTTATGTTCCATATTTCCATGATTGCATACATGTAGGGGGAGCCTATGCATGTTACATGTCCTTCCAAAGCTTTACCTGCCTTTCTCTATATCTTTATCTAAAGCTTTCATGTATGTTGTCATAAATTACCAAAAAGGGGGAGATTGAAAGCACAAGTGCTCCCTGGGTGATTTTGGTAAATAATGTCAACATATCTCTTGTTGGACTAATACTTTTATCTAGTATATTTCAGATATGTTCAACAGTGGAGTGGCATGGACAAGAGGATGTGGAACCCCTTCAAGATGCTAAGGACAAAGGATTTGCTCAAGCTCAAAGCTCAGGACTCTACATTTTCTATTTTAGTGACCCAAGATCACATTGAGTCCATAGGAAAGCCAATGCTATTAAAAGGGGATGAGGTGTTGATTAATGGATTACTTGCTCAAAGTGCTTAGTGATATGCTCCAAAGCCCTCAACTACTTTCTCATATCCACATATGTCCCAAACCAAAAGTCAAACTCGGCCCCAGCGATTTGATCTATCCGGCGCCACCAAGTTCATTTGACATAGCCACTGCTAGAAACCCTAATCGATTAGGTCGCACCGATGGGATCTCGGTCTCACCGAGATGGGCCTGCAAACTCTCTGTTGCCTATTGCAATAATTTCGGTCTCATCGAGAATATGCAATCGGTCCCACAACATCTGCTTGACCAACTTTCTGTTTTGCTTATTACCAAAATCGGTTTCACCGAGTTTGTGTAATCGGTCAAACCGGGATGAGGTTTTACCCTAACCCTTGCACGTCGGTTCCACCGAGTTGACATGTCGGTCCAACCAAAATGCCTAATGGTCACATTATGAACTAAATCGGTCCGACCGAGTTTTCTAATTCGGTCCCACCGAGTTTGGTAAATTGTGTGTAATTGTTAGATTTTGTGTGGAGGCTATATATACCCCTCCACCCTCTCCTCAGTCATGAGGAGAGCCATCAGAACAAGCCTACATTTCAAGCATCCATTTTCTGAGAGAGAACCACCTACTCATGTGTTGAGGCCAAGATATTCCAATCCAACCATATGAATCTTGATCTCTAGCCTTCCCCAAGTTGCTTTCCACTCAAACCATCTTTCCACCAAATCCAATCCTATGAGAGAGAGTTGAGTGTTGGGGAGACTATCATTTGAAGCACAAGAGCAAGGAGTTCATCAACAACACACCATCTATTACCTTTTGGAGAGTGGTGTCTCCTAGATTGGTTAGGTGTCACTTGGGAGCCTCCGTCAAGATTGTGGAGTTGAACCAAGGAGTATGTACGGGCAAGGAGATCGCCTACTTCGTGAAGATCTACCCTAGTGAGGCAAGTCCTTCGTGGGCGATGGCCATGGTGGGATAGACAAGGTTGCTTCTTCATGGACCCTTCGTGGGTGGAGCCCTTCGTGGACTCGCGCAGTCGTTACCCTTCATGGGTTGAAGTCTCCATCAACGTGGATGTACGATAGCACCACCTATCGGAACCACGCCAAAAATCTCCGTGTCAACATTGTGTTTGCTCCCTCCAAACTCCTCCATTTACCTTCATATGAAATGATTTACATTCCGCTGCTATACTCTTAGAATTGCATGAGTAGGTTGATTGCTTGACTTGTGCTAAGTTGCTAAAATCTGCCAAGAGCTAAAATTGGGAAAAGGCTAGATTTTTATTTGGTCAAGTAGTCCAATCACCCCCTAGACATACTTTCGATCCTACACCATATTTTCTTATTATTCTTCAAAATAGCCCTAAGCATAGTAGACAATGTTCTATTGACTACTTCAGTTTGTCCATCAGTTTGGGGGTGACAAGTAGTAGTAAAAAGCAGTTTAGTCCCCAACTTAGCCCATAAAAATCTCCAAAAGTGGCTAAGAAATTTAGTATCATGATCTGAAACAATAGTATTTGGCACACCATGCATGCGAATAATTTCACGAAATAACAAATCAGCAACATTAACATCATCGTCGCTTTTATGACATGGTAGAAAGTGTGCCATTTTCGAGAATCTATCCACGACAACAAATATGCTATCCCTCCCCTTCTTTGTTCGAGGTAAACCAAAAACAAAGTCCATACATATATCCTCCCAAGGAACACTAGGTACAGGCAAAGGAATATATAAACCATGAGGATTGAGTCGTGACTTAGCTTTTTGACATGTAGTGCAGTGAGCAACAAAACACTCAACATCCCGTCTCATCTTTGGCCAAAGGAAATGTGTAGCAAGTATATCCTCTGTCTTCTTCACGCCAAAGTGTCTCATTAATCCTCCTCCATGCACCTCCTGCAACAACAAAAGACAAACAGAGCTAGCTGGAATGCATAGCTTGTTAGCACGAAACACAAATCCATCGTTAACGATGAACTTGTTCCATGTTCTCCCTTCTTTGCAATTCTGCAATACATCTTTAAAATCAGCATCATGCACTTATTGATCTTTGATGGTCTCCAAACCAAATATCTTGAAGTCAAGTTGTGAAAGCATAGTATAGCGACGAGACAAAGCATCAGCAGTAACATTTTCTTTACCCTTCTTGTGTTTAATGACATAAGGGAAAGTCTCAATGAATTCAACCCATTTAGCATGTCTACGATTCAGTTTGGCTTGACTTTTAATATGTTTCAAAGATTCATGATCAGAATGTATAACAAATTCTTTGGGCCATAAATAATGTTGCCATGTTTCTAAAGTCCGAACAAGAGCATATAATTCTTTATCATAAGTAGAATAATTCAGACTAGGCCCACTCATTTTTTCAGAAAAGTATGCAACAGGTTTGCCATCTTGTAATAAGACACCTCCTAATCCAACTCCACCAGCATCACATTCAAGCTCAAAAGTCTTATTAAAATCAGGAAGTTGGAGTAAAGGAGCATGTGTCAACTTATCTTTCAATACCGTGAAGGCTTCTTCTTGTGTGGTACCCCAAACAAAAGGCACATCTTTCTTTGTAAGCTCATTGAGAGGTGCAGCAATGGTGCTGAAATCTCTCACAAAACGCCTATAGAATGCAGCGAGGCCAAGAAAAATCCTCACTTGTGTGATCGTTTTGGGCTGCAGCCAACTCTCAATAGCTTCAATCTTGGATTTATCAACATCAATTCCCCATGGAGTAACAACATAGCCAAGAAATGATACTCGGTCGGTGCAAAATGTGCACTTCCCAAGGTTACCAAACAAACGTGCATCACGTAGAGCAATAAAAACATCACATAAATGTTCCAAATGTTCCTCCAAAGATCTGCTATAAATTAGTATGTCATCATAATAGAGTACCACAAATCGTCTAATGAAAGCACGTAAAACTTCATTCATTAATCTCATGAAAGTACTAGGTGCATTAGTTAAGCCAAAGGCATGACTAACCACTCATATAATCCAAACTTAGTTTTAAATGTTGTTTTCCATTCATCCCCCAATTTCATACGAATTTGATGGTATCCACTACGCAAATCAACTTTAGAGAATATTGTAGAGCCACTCAATTCAATATCAAGCATATCATCTAGCCTACGAATAGGATGACGATAACGAATAGTAATATTATTAATGCCTCTACAATCAACACACATACGCGATGTACCATCCTTTTGTGGCACTAGAATAATAGGAACATCACAAGGACTAAGGGATTCACGTATATAACCTTTGTCGAGAAGCTCATGTACTTGACGCATAATCTCCTTCGTCTCCGCTGGATTGGTATGGTATGGCGCACAGTTTGGCAGTGAAGCACCGGGAATTAAGTCAATCTGATGCTCAATCCCTTGAATAGGCGGTAATCTCGGTGGCACGTCTTGTGGACAGACGTCAGTGAAATCCTGCAAAATGTTAGTGATAGCAGGAGGCAAAGAGGAAGGCACGTCCTCGAATCAAAATACTGCCTCTTTGCACACAAAAGCATAGCAAACAGATTTGCCGAAATCTAGCTCATCAATATCAAATTTGGTGGCAAATAAACATGCACTTTTTAATTTAATTTATGAAGCAACACTAGATGGTTTATCATTAGGCTTCATTTGTTTCTCAAATTCTTTTGCCACAATCTAATTTTCACTCTTATTCTTCTCCTGTTTTGCTTTATTAGCTCTATTAATATCATCTTTCAAAATGGAATCAGGAGTCATAGGAAGGAAAGTAATATTTTTATCCTTATGAAAAAGAGTATACTGATTGTTTCTATCATGGTGTACAAATTTTTTATCAAATTGCTATGGTCGACCAAGTAATAAGGAACATGCTTGCATAGGTACCACATCACAATAAACATAATCAGCATATGTAGAGACTCTAAAATGCACATGAACAGTACATGTTACCTTAACCTTGTCGCTGTTGTTGAACCATTGGATGTAGTAAGGATGTGGATGTGGTCTTGTGGTGAGAGATAGCTTCTCCACCATCTACATGCTAGCCAAGTTGTTGCAGCTCCCTCTGTCTATGATGACACGCACAGAACGTTCCTTCACAACTCCCTTTGTATGGACAAAATTATGCCTCTGATTTTTCTCAGCTTGTGTGACCCGCACACTCAAAACACGTTGAGCAACTAAACATTCATACCTGTCAGCGTCCTCAGGAGCCATGTATTGCGTCTCATGATCAGAATCATCTCCACCATGTTCTTCACGTGTAATAAGAGCCAAAGTCTCCTCATCATAGTCATTAGCGGACTCATACCCACCATCCTCTGTAGCAATCATCACACGCTGAGATTTGCATTCTCTCGCATAATGACCTCTTCCCTTACAACGACGACAAATAATATCACTTGTGTGCGCTGTTGATGCCATGGAAGAAGAGCTCTGTGCAGGCCCGACAAGTGCGCTCTTGGCAGATAGTGGTGGTTGTGCCTGCTTTCTTGTATCGCGGCTGGAGGTGGCACCTAATGGAGGTGCTGGTGCAGTTGAAGTAGAAGATGCACGCGGTGTCCATGATGAAGGTCGACCTGCATAAAAGTTAGTTCGCGACAATGCTTGTCGATCCTGCACTTCACGTTCAGCTTTACAAGCAAGCACTACTAGGGAAAAGCCTAGCAGCAGCGCGGGTTCTAGGTATATCAGTAGCGTTTGACACGGCTCTACTAATAAGCCGCTATAGCTAACCCGTAGTAGCAGCGCGTGCGTGCCCGTGCTACTGATATACAAGTGTAGCAGCAGCGTTCTTCTCGGGAGCTCGCTACTGCTAATAGCTATAGCGCGCTTCTCCTGTGCGCGCTACTGCTACTGTCGCTCTGCTGCTAACTTTTCTCCACTCGCTACTGCTAATTTTAGTAGTTTTTGTTTTTTCTGCATATTTGTTTTGTATTTGAACAAGCTTTATAGAAGAATCTTTAGCACATACAAATGTCATCATGATACACATACAAATGGCTGCGAGACCACAAATGTAATCATAGCATATACATACAAATAGTCTCATCATAATCATCATCCAACACAAAGTGGTATCTTGTCATCATCTCAAAAATAGCGATTCATGCAAGTCTCGAATACTTGCAACTACAATGTCATCCATCTAAACAAAGGTATACGCGAGAAGAGCTATCACTATGAGTGAGAGCGGAACTATGCAGTACATGGGATGGCGGTTACGAGTCCTCTCTTGCGCTAGCGTGAACCTCAAGTAACTAGCTTCTCTTTCTTGTCTGCTTTTGAAGCCTTTATGGCTGGCGCCCGAGAACCCATTCACTCGCGCCTGACACTCAAGCCACTCGTTGTACACCCCCGGAACCTTCCCTTTGTACACGACATAGCACTGCCATCTCGCCATCAAGAAACTAGGTACCTGTTAGAGATGCATCTTCATGAAGAGGATGTACAATCATATGCAAAAAAATATACTAGAGCAACACGAAAAAGAAAGGGTTAGCAACTAGATGCAACATACAGTACGCAAACTAATTAACTAGAGGTACGCAGGTCATCATACGCAAACTAACAAAGTAGCGTTACGCAAGTTCGGCAGGGACTGTGGACATCACAAAGTTTCATCGCTACAAAAAGTATACAAGTTCAACCGACGCATATCATCATCATCGGCATCATAAATCACTAGAAGTTCCATCCTTCCATATTTTCGAGGATGGACCCTAGATTCTTGAACGGCGTGAGGTCTAGACGTTGCATGCCTATGCGAGTTCGGACGTCGGCTCGCGATATAGGGTCGTGGTGGAACATCCCCTTCTCATCGATGACTTCTTTCATGATGATCGTCGCAATGTCCCTTTGGATGCGAAAGAAGTCATCTCTAAGTTTATAATCCGCTTCTCCATGAGATTCTAGCCACTTGTGGATATGATCATCATTTCTGCTTGTCATGCGAAGCTTTTGGTGATCCGTGTTGAACTCAATCATGAGATGGATGATGTAGAATCCATCCTTCTTGCTTGGTTTTGGGACATGGATGTAGGAGAAGTTAGTTTTATGCATGAAACCCATCTTCTTGTTCCCTTGTTTCCTGATCTGCATGTGGTCACCTCTAATGCTGAAGCCTTGGAGAGCATCATCTAGAATATTCATTATGTGGGTGTAGTCCTTTTTCTCGTAGTCTCTGGAAGGGTCAAAATACATGGCGTGGGAGACTCGCAGGTAAAGAACGATAAGGACGGCGCGCCCGTTGCTGCAGGGAAAAGACACCTCAAATTATTCTCCATATGAGCGAGAAGGAATGATTGAAATGTACGAAAGGGTTGTCCAGAACTGACTTACTTTGGATGATAAGGCACGAGGACAATTACCTGGTCCTTATTCTGTACCATGAAGTTTTGGAGGTAGTCCCTAGCAGTTTCACGCTCAAATTCACCGAGACTCAAGAAAGACTCGTGCATGTAGTACGGATCCGCCACATAGATTTGCGAGACTTCTTCACTCTTCATGACGAAGCTCATATGTATCGTAAAAAGGCGGACTATTGTAGAATCGAGCCACCTTGTCAGAAACATCTCAAAGATATGGTCAAACCGCAGGAAGAACACCTCCGTGGGCCATGTGTCTACGTAGCACTTCCCCTCAGGCACACGAGCCGCGTATGTCGGATATCCTGGATCCTTTGAGGCTAGTAGGCTTTTCTCAGTGGATAACACATGGTCGTGCAGTCTCCTGAGATCCCCTGATAGTGCCTCTAGCGGTTTCGGCGGTAGCATCGGATCGCGTGTGAGATGGAACATGGACGCACCTTTCACGGGTACACGCTCTTCAGAATCCATCGTCTGGCTGCTATGTGCTCTGGCTTGTTTGGAGGCAGTTATCTTCGCCGATCACTTCCTCTCCTTTTTCTTGGGCACACCTTCCAGACCCTTCCTTAACCCCTGCCCCAGGGTTCCCGGGCTAAGCACTGTACGACCCCCGGCTAGTTGAGCCTGTGTTGAGGCGGCATCTTCAGGCGTGTCCTGTGAGGAATTCATGAAGAGAGACTTTTTGCAATCCTTCCAACGACCTTCCTGCTCGGGCATATCATCCATATCCTCATTAGCATGCTGATAGCCCGACTCGCCATATGGTTGACTCATCATATCTATGTCACAGTCATATGCGTATGTATTGAGGAAACCCATAGGGTCGATCTCCGTCTCATCATCCATTCTCTGATCTACAGGACCGATTACATCAGCCAGTACTATTGCACCCCCTTCATCACGTCGTCCGCCGCTCTCACCCGGCACTACAGGAGCTGGTAATTGCATAGGCGGGGTGGTGGTCTCCGCACATGCTTGTTGATGTGTGGTTATTGGTGTGCTCTCGGCCGGCTCCAGACGAATAAGATTCTTAGACCAAATGCGCTACTACTATTACAAGCAACTATAGCTGTTTTATGCGGAAACCGCTACTGCTACCTTGACTAGCTGTAGCTCTTTTTCAGTAAACCACTACTACTATAACCAATTTTCCTTTTTATTTTCCTTTATTTTCTCTCACTTTTCTTTTTTCCCGAGAGCAATGAACGAAGGGAAGGCGATATATATTGCATCATTTGACGGTTAAATATGTATACAAAATACATCATTTGACCGATAACATACGGTTCCTCAGGGTTGACATTTTCGTTTTTGAGTCAGCTTCTTTCCTTTCTTATTCGTTGAAGAATAATTGGGCCCCTCATTGTGACTTTGCCTTTTCCATGGAGTACGATTTTTCTTAGGTAATGTAGTATTGATTCTTCTTTTGACGTATACTTCATCGTCATCGTCATCTTCCCTCATTGGGTTGCCGTACTGATCGTAGTCTTCCTTGTTGGCGACTCCATCCATTCCAATGACTCCACACACGCGCTACTGCTAATTGGGACCAACAGTGTGCCCAATTTGAAAATTAGCAGCAGCGACCTCAGAAAAAGTGCGCTACTGCTACAACTTTAACAGTAGGGCGTGTCGTGACAACGCGCTACTGCTAAATGTAGGTTGGTGGACAATGTCGGTCGATATTTGTAGCAGGGAAGGTTGTTCCAAGCACGCTACTGCTAACGCCGTGTCAGTAGCGAGTTTTGCATGCACGCGCTACTACTAATTAGCAGTAGCGCTTCTTTTTGAGCCGCGCTGCTGCTAAGATTCTGTGTATAAGGTTTTGCCTAGTAGTGAAGATGGAATAAACGAGTGATATTAGTATACTCCTTATACTTTAGAATAGTCTGAATCTCTCTATTTAATTCACTCATAAAACGTGCAAGCATAGCTTCATTCTCCTCAACAATACCACATCTAATCATGCTAGTTTGTAATTCCTGATAATATTCTTCTACAGAATTTTTTCCTAGTCTTAAACGCTGCAGTTTTTGAAGCAATTCACGTTAATAATATGGTGGAACCCAACGAGTATGCATAGCAGTTTTCAAAGCAGCCCAAGTAGCTGGAATAAGATATAATCTACAATGTTCAGACCACCATACACATGCAAAACTAGTGAAAGCACAAACAGCAGCAGCAACCCGTCTCTCCTCGGGATATTGTAAACATGTAAAACGTTGTTCAGGTTCTAACTCCCAAGTAAGATATATATCAGGAACATATCTACCCTCAAATGGTGGAATATTCAATTTCAGTTTAGGAACATGGTCATGATCTCGTACCTGAGGTGGTGGTGCAGGCCTACCATTGCGATTATTTGCATGTGGACGACCTGGTGCTGGAGCTGGTGGTTGCACGTAGTTTTGATTTTCATCAAACTCATCCTTATAATCGCCCGCATAATCGTCATCCTCCTCAGCACCAGTAGTAGCAGAAGCAGGAGCCACAGAAGCATCAACAGTAGGTGCAGCGGCACCAGAATTTTGACCAAGCTCAAGGGGAACGCGTTGTGCTCGTCCCACTTTATTTGGAAGGCGACGTTGTAGTTGATGTTGGTGTTGTTGTTGTAGAGGTGCGAAAGGTGCAGTCGGCGGTGGTTGTGGAAGATGCGCGAGCAATTCATTAAACTTGTTATCGAGCTTTGTTTCGAACGTCTTCTCAATGCCATCTATCTTCTCCATGGCCTCTTCAAATCTGTTTAGCATGTCTTGCACCTGTCCACTCATCATTTGCTGAAATTTATCATGTAGCTGTTTGTTTGTCATGTTCTCCCAGTCAGTCTCATCGGCTTGTGATCCTGCCATGGTTAGTAGCAATAGAAACACAAAAGAACACGATTTGATAGACTACTAGGAAGTGGTGGTGGTGGTGGTATGTCACAAATCCTTCAAGCGAATCTCAAATTCTTACCAGTTCTTACCCAGCAGCAGGTGGTGATTGGCAACCGTTGTAGTCAAAACTCTCAAAGCTTGGATAGAGCGATTACCAGGGAAAGTCAAACGCACGACGTAGATGTATGTGGAGTTGGAAGACTTATAATATGGTAGCAAAAAGGGTCAGTAATAATCAATTCACAGATGCAAAGTTGAATAAACGCTCAATTACGATACTGTGCTGGTCCTAGGCTAGACCGTGCTAGAGACGCGAGCCTAGACCACTAACAAAATCACAGCGCGGCACGTAATCAAGGGAGGAGCACACTCTGAATTTATTTATCTCTTTTTTTCACTTTTTTGCACCTTTTCCTCTTTTTTTTGCTCCACAACAAAAAAATTCGAAAAAGTCTACAAATGGTCTAAAAACTGCCTAGCCAGTATTTTGCAGACTTAGTTTTTTTTGAGTTTGGAACTATGTTTCTACTGCGGCTGGCACAGAAGTTGGGGAGTCTGACTTGGTCACGACTCATAGTATCGCGTGATCTGGAAATCAAAAACAAAGGAACAAATACTGGACTTGGACTAGGACTGGTGGCGGAGATGAATCTGGTGGAAACTCGGACTTCTGGCGGATATATGTAGGGCGGTGGAACATAGACTGGTGGGAAATCTCTGATGAAGGTGGACTCGGATTATCGTGATGGCGGTGAATATGTGGTATATGGCAGCGGTGATGACGATGGTGGTATATGGCAGCGGTGATGACGATGGTGGTATATGGCAGCGGTGATGACGATGGTGGTATATGGCAGCGGTGACGATGATGGTGGTATATGGCAGTGGAGATGACGGTGATGCGGCGGCGGCATGACAACTTGTGAACAGAACTCGAAACTCTAAAGGACTAGACACTAAGACCAACAACTAGACACGATGATGCAACCACAAATTCAACAATGTAAAACACTAAAAAGATTATGCAAAGGCTCAGATTGGTTCGGATATGATGAATTAACCTTTTTTTGCTTTTTCGTGGACTGTAGGTATGAAGAACAGACTCGATCTAAACTACAAAAAACTGTAAAATCTCACCGAGCAACCTAGAAATCTGATACCTCTTGATAGAGGCAAAGATGTCCCGTCTTTCGATGAGATGGTGATTATCGTTTCGGAGGAGTAGACTTTGACGATCTGACTACGTACGTGCAAGGATGTTGCGCCTTAGCAATCGCTAAACCAACTCCGAGAGGTTATTGACCATGCCGGAGCACGATCAACCTGACCACGAGGGTCTATTTCGTGCGAGCAAACAAAGAACAAGCAAGAATCTGAGATTGCAATCTGGATATTGCAAATATAAGATGAAAGCATTATTGGTCAACATGGGCTTCTGTGACATCTTGCGCTGGTTGTTGAACACAAACGAAGTACGCGAAGTTGCAGCTATGGCGAACTTTTAATCTAAACAAAACCCAAAGTCTAAACGGTGCCCTAAGGGTTGTATATATGGAGGAAGAGGTGATAACCCACAAGTGTAGGGGATTGTAATAGCTTTCGAGGGTAAAGTATTCAACCCAAATTTATTGATTCGACACAAGGGGGGCCAAAGAATATTCTTGAGTATTAGCAGTTGAGTTGTCAATTCAACCACACCTAGATAACTTAGTATCTGCAGCAAAGTATTTAGTAGCAAAGTAGTATGATAATAAAGGTAACGATAGCAAAAGTAATATTTTTGGGTTTTGTAGTGATTGTAACAATAGCAACGGAAAAGTAAATAAGCGAAACACAAGATGTGAAAAGCTCGTAGGCATTGGATCAGTGATGGATAATTTTGCCGGATGTGATTCCTAATGTAATAGCTATAACATAGGGTGACACAGAACTAGCTCCGGTTCATCAATGTAATGTAGGCATGTATTTCGTAAATAGTCATACGTGCTTATGGAAAAGAACTTGCATGACATCTTTTGTCCTACCCTCCCGTGGCAGCGGGGTCCTAGCGGAAACTAAGGGATATTAAGGCCTCCTTTTAATAGAGAACCGGAACAAAGCATTAGCACTTAGTGAATACATGAACTCCTCAAACTTGTGTCATCACCGAGAAGTATCCCGATTATTGTCACTTCGGGGTTGTCGGATCATAACACATAATAGGTGACTATAGACTTGCAAGATAGGATCAAGAACACACATATATTCATGAAAACATAATAGGTTCAGATCTGAAATCATGGCACTCGGGCCCTAGTGACAAGCATTAAGCATAGCAAAGTCATAGCAACATCAATCTCAGAACATAGTGGATACTAGGGATCAAATCCTAACAAAACTAACTTGATTACATGGTAAATCTCATCCAACCCATCACCGTCCAGCAAGCCTATGATGGAATTACTCACGCGCGACGGTGAGCATCATGAAATTGGTGATGGAGGATGGTTGATGATGACGACGGCGACGAATCCCCCTCTCCGGAGCCCCGAACGGACTCCAGATCAGCCCTCCCGAGAGAGATTAGGGCTTGGCGGCGGCATCGTGTCGTAAAATGTGATGAAACTTTCTCTTTGGTTTTTTTCTCTGCGAGACGGAATATATGGAGTTGGAGTTGAGGTCGGTGGAGCCTCAGGGGGCCCAGGAGACAGGGGGCGCGCCCAGGGGGGTGGGCGCGCCCCCCAACCTCGTGGACAGGGTGTGGGCCCCCTAGTCTTGATTCTTTCACCAGTATTTTTTATATTTTCCAAAAAGTACCTCCGTGGATTTTCATGACATTCCGAGAACTTTTGTTTTCTACACATAAAACAACATCATGGCAGTTCTGCTGAAAACAATGTCAGTCCGGGTTAGTTTCATTCAAATCATGCAAGTTAGAGTCCAAAACAATGGCAAAAGTGTTTGGAAAAGTAGATACGTTGTAGACGTATCAACTCCCCCAAGCTTAAACCTTTGCTTGTCCTCAAGCAATTCAGTTGATAAACTGAAAGTGATAAAGAAAAACTTTTACAAACTCTGTTTGCTCTTGTTGTTGTAAACATGCAAAGCCAACATTCAGGTTTCAGCAAATATTATGAACTAACCATACTCACAATAACACCTAGGTCTCACAATTACTCATATCAATAGCATAATCAGCTAGCGAGCCATAATAATAAAACTCGGATGACAACACTTTCTCAAAACAATCATAACATGATATAACAAAATGGTATCTCGCTAGCCCTTTCTGAGACCGCAAAACATAAACGCAGAGCACCTTTAAAGTTCAAGGACTGACTAAACATTGTAATTCATGGTAAAAGAGATCCAGTCAATTCATACCCAATATAAACTAATAATAATTAATGCAAATGACAGTGTGCTCTCCAGCGGGTGCTTTTTAATAAGAAGGGTGATGACTCAACTTAAAAGTAAATAGATAGGCCCTTCGCAGAGGGAAGCAGGGATTTGTAGAGGTGCTAGAGCTCGATTTTAAAATAGAGATTGAATAACATTTTGAGCGGCATACTTTCGCTGTCAACGCAAAAATTATGAGATGTCTGTATCTTCCATACTACATGCATTATAGGCAATTCCCAAACAGAATGGTAAAAGTTTATACTCCCCAACCACCAACAAGCATCAATCCATGGCTTGCTCGAAACAACGAGTGCCTCCAACTAACAACAGCCCTGGGTGAGTTTTGTTTAATTATCTTGATTTGCTTTGATCTTTTTGGATCATGGGACTGGGCATCCCGGTTACCGGCCCTTTCTCGTGAATGAGGAGCGGAGTCCACTCCTCTTGAGAATACCCCACCTAGCATGCAAGATATAGGCAGCCCTAGTTGTAACATGAGCTGCTCAAGCATACAAAACAGAATTTCGTTTGAAGGTTTGGTGTTTGGCACATACAAATTTACTTGGAACGCCAGGTAAATACCGCATATAGGAAGGTATGGTGGACTCATATGGAACAACTTTGGGGTTTAAGGAGTTTGGATGCACAAGCAGTATTCCCGCTTAGTACAGGTGAAGGCTAGCAAAAGCCTAGGAAGCGACCGACTGAGAGAGCGACAACTGTCATAAACATGCATTAAAATTAATTCACACCGAGTACAAGCATGAGTAGGATATAATCTACCATGAACATAAATATCATGAAGGCTATGTTGATTTGTTTCAACTACATGCGTGAACATGTGCCAAGTCGAGTCACTCAATTCATTCAAAGGAGGATACCATCCCATCATACCACATCATAATCATTCTAATAGCATGTTGGCACGCAAGGTAAACCATTATAACTCATAGCTAATCATGCATGGCACAAGAAACTATAATCTCTAGATGTCATTGCAAATATGTTTACCTCATAATAAGCTGAATCAGAAACGATGAACTCACCATATTTACAAAAACAAGAGAGGTCAAGTTCATACCAGCTTTTCTCATCTCAATCAGTCCATCATATCGTCATTACTGCCTTTCACTTGCATGACCGAACGATGTGTATAATAATAATAATGCACGCGCATTGGACTAAGCTGGAATCTGCAAGTATTCAACTCAAGAGAGAAGACAAGATAATATGGGCTCTAAGTTAAATAAATAATCATACATATGAGAGCCACTAAACATTTTCAATATGGTCTTCTACTCTCGACCCCCAAAGGAAAGAAAAGAAAATAAAATTATTTACACGGGAAAGCTCCCAACAAATAAAAAGAAGAACGAGAAATCTTTTTGGGTTTTCATTTTAATTCTACTAAAAGCATGGAAATTAAAGTAACTAATTTTTTTGGTTTTTCTTAAGGTTCATCAAACACACAAGAAGAAAAATAGAAAAAGAAATTCAAACTAGCATGGATAATACAATGAAAGAGAGCACCGACGGCTAAAATAGTGTGTGAAAATATACTAGAGCAACACGAAAAAGAAAGGGTTAGCAACTAGATGCAACATACAGTACACAAACTAATTAACTAGAGGTACGCAGATCATCATACGCAAACAAACAAAGTAGCGTTACGCAAGTTCGGCAGGGACTGTGGACATCACAAAGTTTCATCGCTACAAAAAGTATACAAGTTCAACCGACGCATATCATCATCATCGGCATCGTAAATCACTAGAAGTTCCATCCTTCCATATCATCGAGGATGGACCCTAGATTCTTGAACGGCGTGAGGTCTAGACGTTGCATGCCTATGCGAGTTCGGACGTCGGCTCGCGATATAGGGTCGTGGTGGAACATCCCCTTCTCATCGATGACTTCTTTCATGATGATCGTTGCAATGTCCCTTTGGATGCGAAAGAAGTCATCTCTAAGTTTATAATCCGCTTCTCCATGAGATTCTAGCCACTTGTGGATATGATCATCATTTCTGCTTGTCATGCGAAGCTTTTGGTGATCCGCGTTGAACTCAATCATGAGATGGATGATGTAGAATCCATCCTTCTTGCTTGGTTTTGGGACATGGATGTAGGAGAAGTTAGTTTTATGCATGAAACCCATCTTCTTGTTCCCTTCTTTCCTGATTTGCATGTGGTCACCTCTAATGCTGAAGCCTTGGAGAGCATCATCTAGAATATTCATTATGTGGGTGTAGTCCTTTTTCTCGTAGTCTCTGGAAGGGTCAAAATACACGGCGTGGGAGACTCGCAGGTAAAGAACGATAAGGACGGCGCGCCCGTTGCTGCAGGGAAAAGACACCTCAAATTATTCTCCATATGAGCGAGAAGGAATGATTGAAATGTACGAAAGGGTTGTCCAGAACTGACTTACTTTGGATGATAAGGCACGAGGACAATTACCTGGTCCTTATTCCGTACCATGAAGTTTTGGAGGTAGTCCCTAGGAGTTTCACGCTCAAATTCACCGAGACTCAAGAAAGACTCGTGCATGTAGTACGGATCCGCCACACAGATTTGCGAGACTTCTTCACTCTTCATGACGAAGCTCATATGTATCGTAAAAGGCGGACTATTGTAGAATCGAGCCACCTTGTCAGAAACATCTCAAAGATATGGTCAAACCGCAGGAAGAACACCTCCGTGGGCCGTGTGTCTACGTAGCACTTCCCCTCAGGCACACGAGCCGCGTATGTCGGATATCCTGGATCCTTTGAGGCTAGTAGGCTTTTCTCAGTGGACAACACATGGTCGTGCAGTCTCCTGAGATCCCCTGATAGTGCCTCTAGCGGTTTCGGCGGTAGCATCGGATCGCGTGTGAGATGGAACATGGCCGCACCTTTCACGGGTACACGCTCTTCAGAATCCATCGTCTGGCTGCTATGTGCTCTGGCTTGTTTGGAGGCAGTTATCTTCGCCGATCACTTCCTCTCCTTTTTCTTGGGCACACCTTCCAGACCCTTCCTTAACCCCTGCCCCAGGGTTCCCGGGCTAAGCACTGTACGACCCCCGGCTAGTTGAGCCTGTGTTGAGGCGGCATCTTCAGGCGTGTCCTGTGAGGAATTCATGAAGAGAGACTTTTTGCAATCCTTCCAACGACCTTCCTGCTCGGGCATATCATCCATATCCTCATTAGCATGCTGATAGCCCGACTCGCCATATGGTTGACTCATCATATCTATGTCACAGTCATATGCGTATGTCTTGAGGAAACCCATAGGGTCGATCTCCGTCTCATCATCCATTTCTGATCTACAGGACCGATTACATCAGCCAGTACTATTGCACCCCCTTCATCACGTCGTCCGCCGCTCTCACCTGGCACTACAGGAGCTGGTAATTGCATAGGCGGGGTGGTGGTCTTCGCACATGCTTGTTGATGTGTGGTTATTGGTGTGCTCTCGGCCGGCTCCAGACGAATAAGATTCTTAGACCAAATGCGCTACTACTATTACAAGCAACTATAGCTGTTTTATGCGGAAACCGCTACTGCTACCTTGACTAGCTGTAGCTCTTTTTCAGTAAACCACTACTACTATAACCAGTTTTCCTTTTTCTTTTCCTTTATTTTCTCTCACTTTTCTTTTTTTCCCGAGAGCAATGAACGAAGGGAAGGCGATATATATTGCATCATTTGACAGTTAAATATGTATACAAAATACATCATTTGACCGATAACATACGGTTCCTCAGGGTTGACATTTTCGTTTTTGAGTCAGCTTCTTTCCTTTCTTATTCGTTGAAGAATAATTGGGCCCCTCATTGTGACTTTGCCTTTTCCATGGAGTACAATTTTTCTTAGGTAATGTAGTATTGATTCTTCTTTTGACGTATACTTCATCATCATCGTCATCTTCCCTCATTGGGTTGCCGTACTGATCGTAGTCTTCCTTGTTGGCGACTCCATCCATTCCAATGACTCCACACACGCGCTACTGCTAATTGGGACCAATAGTGTGCCCAATTTGAAAATTAGCAGCAGCGACCTCAGAAAAAGCGCGCTACTGCTACAACTTTAACAGTAGGGCGTGTCGTGACAACGCGCTACTGCTAAATGTAGGTTGGTGGACAATGTCGGTCGATATTTGTAGCAGGGCAGGTTGTTCCAAGCACGCTACTGCTAACGCCGTGTCAGTAGCGAGTTTTGCATGCACGCGCTACTACTAATTAGCAGTAGCGCTTCTTTTTGAGCCGCGCTGCTGCTAAGATTCTGTGTATAAGGTTTTGCCTAGTAGTGAAGATGGAATAAACGAGTGATACTAGTATACTCCTTATACTTTAGAATAGTCTGAATCTCTCTATTTAATTCACCCATAAAACGTGCAAGCATAGCTTCATTCTCCTCAACAATACCACATCTAATCATGCTAGTTTGTAATTCCTGATAATATTCTTCTACAGAATTTTTTCCTAGTCTTAAACGCTACAGTTTTTGAAGCAATTCACGTTGATAATATGGTGGAACCCAACGAGTACGCATAGCAGTTTTCAAAGCAGCCCAAGTAGCTGGAATAAGATATAATCTACAATGTTCAGACCACCATACACATGCAAAACTAGTGAAAGCACAAACAGCAGCAGCAACCCGTCTCTCCTCGGGATATTGTAAACATGTAAAACGTTGTTCAGGTTCTAACTCCCAAGTAAGATATATATCAGGAACATATCTACCCTCAAATGGTGGAATATTCAATTTCAGTTTAGGAACATGGTCATGATCTCGTACCTGAGGTGGTGGTGCAGGCCTACCATTGCGATTATTTGCATGTGGACGACCTGGTGCTGGAGCTGGTGGTTGCACGTAGTTTTGATTTTCATCAAACTCATCCTTATAATCGCTCGCATAATCGTCATCCTCCTCAGCACCAGTAGTAGCAGAAGCAGGAGCCACAGAAGCATCAATAGTAGGTGCAGCGGCACCAGAATTTTGACCAAGCTCAAGGGGAACGCATTGTGCTCGTCCCACTTTATTTGGAAGGCGACGTTGTAGTTGATGTTGGTGTTGTTGTTGTAGAGGTGCGAAAGGTGCAGTCGGCGGTGGTTGTGGAAGATGCGCGAGCAATTCATTAAACTTGTTATCGAGCTTTGTTTCGAACGTCTTCTCAATGCCATCTATCTTCTCCATGGCCTCTTCAAATCTGTTTAGCATGTCTTGCACCTGTCCACTCATCATTTGCTGAAATTTATCATGTAGCTGTTTGTTTGTCATGTTCTCCCAATCAGTCTCATCGGCTTGTGATCCTGCCATGGTTAGTAGCAATAGAAACACAAAAGAACATGATCTGATAGACTACTAGGAAGTGGTGGTGGTGGTGGTATGTCACAAATCCTTCAAGCGAATCTCAAATTCTTACCAGTTCTTACCCAGCAGCAGGTGGTGATCGACAACCGTTGTAGTCAAAACTCTCAAAGCTTGGATAGAGCGATTACCAGGGAAAGTCAAACGCACGACGTATATGTATGTGGAGTTGGGAAGACTTATAATATGGTAGCAAAAAGGGTCAGTAATAATCAATTCACAGATGCAAAGTTGAATAAACGCTCAATGACGATACTGTGCTGGTCCTAGGCTAGACCGTGCTAGAGACGCGAGCCTAGACCACTAACAAAATCACAGCGCGGCACGTAATCAAGGGAGGAGCACACTCTGAATTTATTTATCTCTTTTGTTCACTTTTTTGCACCTTTTCCTCTTTTTTTTGCTCCACAACAAAAAAATTCGAAAAAGTCTACAAATGGTCTAAAAACTGCCTAGCCAGTATTTTGCAGACTTAGTTTTTTTTGAGTTTGGAACTATGTTTCTACTGCAGCTGGCACATAAGTTGGGGAGTCTGACTTGGTCACGACTCATAGTATCGCGTGATCTGGAAATCAAAAACAAAGGAACAAATACTGGACTTGGACTAGGACTGGTGGCGGAGATGAATCTGGTGGAAACTCGGACTTCTGGCGGATATATGTAGGGCGGTGGAACATAGACTGGTGGGAAATCTCTGATGAAGGTGGACTCGGATTATCGTGATGGCGGTGAATATGTGGTATATGGCAACGGTGATGACGATGGTGGTATATGGCAGCGGTGATGACGATGGTGGTATATGGCAGCGGTGATGACGATGGTGGTATATGGCAGCGGTGACGATGATGGTGGTATATGGCAGTGGAGATGACGGTGATGCGGCAGCGGCATGACAACTTGTGAACAGAACTCAAAACTCTAAAGGACTAGACACTAAGACCAACAACTAGACACGATGATGCAACCACAAATTCAACAATGTAAAACACTAAAAAGATTATGCAAAGGCTCAGATTGGTTCGGGTATGATGAATTAACCTTTTTTTGCTTTTTCGTGGACTGTAGGTATGAAGAACAGACTCGATCTAAACTACGAAAAACTGTAAAATCTCACCGAGCAACCTGGAAATCTGATACCTCTTGATAGAGGCAAAGATGTCCCGTCTTTCGATGAGATGGTGATTATCGTTTCGGAGGAGTAGACTTTGACGATCCGACTACGTACGTGCAAGGACGTTGCGCCTTAGCAATCGCTAAACCAACTCCGAGAGGTTATTTACCATGCCGGAGCACGATCAACCTGACCACGAGGGTCTATTTCGTGCGAGCAAACAAAGAACAAGCAAGAAACTGAGATTGCAATCTGGATATTGCGAATATAAGATGAAAGCATTATTGGTCAACATGGGCTTCTGTGACATCTTGCGCTGGTTGTTGAACACAAACGAAGTACGCGAAGTTGCAGCTATGGCGAACTTTTAATCTAAACAAAACCCAAAGTCTAAACGGTGCCCTAAGGGTTGTATATATGGAGGAAGAGGTGATAACCCACAAGTGTAGGGGATTGCAATAGCTTTCGAGGGTAAAGTATTCAACCCAAATTTATTGATTCGACACAAGGGGGGCCAAAGAATATTCTTGAGTATTAGCAGTTGAGTTGTCAATTCAACCACACCTAGATAACTTAGTATCTGCAGCAAAGTATTTAGTAGCAAAGTAGTATGATAATAAAGGTAACGATAGCAAAAGTAATATTTTTGGGTTTTGTAGTGATTGTAACAATAGCAACGGAAAAGTAAATAAGCGAAACACAAGATGTGAAAAGCTCGTAGGCATTGGATTAGTGATGGATAATTATGCCGGATGTGATTCCTCATGTAATAGCTATAACATAGGGTGACACAGAACTAGCTCCGGTTCATCAATGTAATGTAGGCATGTATTTCGTAAATAGTCATACGTGCTTATGGAAAAGAACTTGCATGACATCTTTTGTCCTACCCTCCCGTGGCAGCGGGGTCCTAGCGGAAACTAAGGGATATTAAGGCCTCCTTTTAATAGAGAACCGGAACAAAGCATTAGCACTTAGTGAATACATGAACTCCTCAAACTTGTGTCATCACCGAGAAGTATCCCGATTATTGTCACTTCGGGGTTGTCGGATCATAACACATAATAGGTGACTATAGACTTGCAAGATAGGATCAAGAACACACATATATTCATGAAAACATAATAGGTTCAGATCTGAAATCATGGCACTCGGGCCCTAGTGACAAGCATTAAGCATAGCAAAGTCATAGCAACATCAATCTCAGAACATAGTGGATACTAGGGATCAAACCCTAACAAAACTAACTTGATTACATGGTAAGTCTAATCCAACCCATCACCGTCCAGCAAGCCTGCGATGGAATTACTCACGCACGATGGTGAGCATCATGAAATTGGTGGTGGAGGATGGTTGATGATGACGACAGCGATGAATCCCCCTCTCCGGAGCCCCGAACGGACTCCAGATCAGCCCTCCCGAGAGTTATTAGGGCTTGGCGGCAGCACCGTGTCGTAAAATGCGATGAAACTTTCTCTCTGGTTTTTTTCTCTGCGAGACGGAATATATGGAGTTGGAGTTGAGGTCGGTGGAGCCTCAGGGGGCCCAGGAGACAGGGGGCGCGCCCAGGGGGGTGGGCGCGCCCCCAACCTCGTGGACAGGGTGTGGGCCCCCTAGTCTTGATTCTTTCGCCAGTATTTTTTTATATTTTCCAAAAAGTACCTCCGTGGATTTTCATGACATTCCGAGAACTTTTGTTTTCTACACATAAAACAACATCATGGCAGTTCTGCTGAAAACAACGTTAGTCCGCGTTAGTTTCATTCAAATCATGCAAGTTAGAGTCCAAAACAATGGCAAAAGTGTTTGGAAAAGTAGATACGTTGTAGACGTATCAACTCCCCCAAGCTTAAACCTTTGCTTGTCCTCAAGCAATTCAGTTGATAAACTGAAAGTGATAAAGAAAAACTTTTACAAACTCTGTTTGCTCTTGTTGTTGTAAACATGCAAAGCCAACATTCAGGTTTCAGCAAATATTATGAACTAACCATACTCACAATAACACCTAGGTCTCACAATTACTCATATCAATAGCATAATCAGCTAGCGAGCCATAATAATAAAACTCGGATGACAACACTTTCTCAAAACAATCATAACATGATATAACAAAATGGTATCTCGCTAGCCCTTTCTGAGACCGCAAAACATAAACGCAGAGCACCTTTAAAGTTCAAGGACTGACTAAACATTGTAATTCATGGTAAAAGAGATCCAGTCAATTCATACCCAATATAAACTAATAATAATTAATGCAAATGACAGTGTGCTCTCCAGCGGGTGCTTTTTAATAAGAAGGGTGATGACTCAACTTAAAAGTAAGTAGATAGGCCCTTCGCAGAGGGAAGCAGGGATTTGTAGAGGTGCTAGAGCTCGATTTTAAAATAGAGATTGAATAACATTTTGAGCGGCATACTTTCGCTGTCAACGCAAAAATTATGAGATGTCTGTATCTTCCATACTACATGCATTATAGGCAGTTCCCAAACAGAATGGTAAAAGTTTATACTCCCCCAACCACCAACAAGCATCAATCCATGGCTTGCTCGAAACAACGAGTGCCTCCAACTAACAACAGCCCTGGGTGAGTTTTGTTTAATTATCTTGATTTGCTTTGATCTTTTTGGATCATGGGACTGGGCATCCCGGTTACCGGCCCTTTCTCGTGAATGAGGAGCGGAGTCCACTCCTCTTGAGAATAACCCACCTAGCATGCAAGATATAGGCAGCCCTAGTTGTAACATGAGCTGCTCAAGCATACAAAACAGAATTTCATTTGAAGGTTTGGTGTTTGGCACATACAAATTTACTTGGAACGCCAGGTAAATACCGCATATAGAAAGGTATGGTGGACTCATATGGAACAACTTTGGGGTTTAAGGAGTTTGGATGCACAAGCAGTATTCCCGCTTAGTACAGGTGAAGGCTAGCAAAAGCCTAGGAAGCGACCGACTGAGAGAGCGACAACTGTCATAAACATGCATTAAAATTAATTCACACCGAGTACAAGCATGAGTAGGATATAATCTACCATGAACATAAATATCATGAAGGCTATGTTGATTTGTTTCAACTACATGCGTGAACATGTGCCAAGTCGAGTCACTCAATTCATTCAAAGGAGGATACCATCCCATCATACCACATCATAATCATTCTAATAGCATGTTGGCACGCAAGGTAAACCATTATAACTCATAGCTAATCATGCATGGCACAAGCAACTATAATCTCTAGATGTCATTGCAAATATGTTTACCTCATAATAAGCTGAATCAGAAACGATGAACTCACCATATTTACAAAAACAAGAGAGGTCAAGTTCATACCAGCTTTTCTCATCTCAATCAGTCCATCATATCGTCATTACTGCCTTTCACTTGCACGACCGAACGATGTGTATAATAATAATAATGCACGCGCATTGGACTAAGCTGGAATCTGCAAGTATTCAACTCAAGAGAGAAGACAAGATAATATGGGCTCTAAGTTAAATAAATAATCATACATATGAGAGCCACTAAACATTTTCAATATGGTCTTCTACTCTCGACCCCCAAAGGAAAGAAAAGAAAATAAAACTATTTACACGGGAAAGCTCCCAACAAATAAAAAGAAGAACGAGAAATCTTTTTGGGTTTTCATTTTAATTCTACTAAAAGCATGGAAATTAAAGTAACTAATTTTTTTGGTTTTTCTTAAGGTTCATCAAACACACAAGAAGAAAAATAGAAAAAGAAATTCAAACTAGCATGGATAATACAATGAAAGAGAGCACCGACGGCTAAAATAGTGTGTGAACATGAATGTAAAGTCGGTGAGAAATACGTACTCCCCCAAGCTTAGGCTTTTGGCCTAGGTTGGTCTAGTACCAAGGACCGCCTGGCTTATATCCATAGTTGTAACTGGGGTCGTACTGAGATGCAGTAGCAATTGCCTCCTGAGTTGTGGCCTGTTGGCGAGCAGCCTCCGCTCTTCCCTCGTGTTCAACTGCTTCCTCCCTAGTAACAACATATCTTCCTTTTGACTGTTAATCAAAAAGGAGAGGAGCAGGAAGAGTAACATGGACGACGTTGCGTCTGTCATAGATTAGTCGATATTGGAGGAATTGTTCATTCCTCCTAAGAAAATGATGGTTGACCATAGCGTCATAATCTAAATAAGCAGGAGGTAACATCATATCCCCCTCTCGTGGGGCTATTCCAAGATAATTTGCCACACGGGTTGCATAAATTCCTCCAAATAAATCTCCATCTCTACCATTATTCTGCAACCTATGCGCAACTATTGCCCCCAAGTTATAACATTTATAACCTAACATAGCACTCTTGAGGACACAAAGATCAGGGACACACATATGACATGCTTCGTCTTTACCGTTAATGCATCTACCAATGAAGAGAGCAAAATAATGTATAGCAGGAAAATAAATGCTCCCTATGGTAGCTTGTTCTATGTCCCTAGATTCTCCCATAGTAATACTAGCAAGAAAGTCTCTAAATTCAGATTTGTGGGGATCATTAATATTGCCCCACTGTGGAAGTTTGCAAGCAGTTGTAAAATCCTCTAAGTCCATGGTATAAGATGTATCATAAATATCAAATAGGACACTAGGAGAATTACGTGTACAGTTATATTTAAACCTCTGCACAAAGGAATCAGTCAATTGATAGTACTGAGGATACTTATCTTGTAAGAAGTCCTCCAGATTAGCATTACGCACATACGCGTCAAGTTCCTCCTTAAAGCCTGCTTCGACCATAAAATCATCAGATGGCCACTCACAAGCTCAAACATCTGCATCCCTCGGTAATTCAACGTCTTGCTCACGTATAGCAATCCTGGGTCCTTTCTTTACCGAGGAACCACATTGGTACACTCTCCTAGACATAATTCTTTTTCTGGAAAATTTCTGAAATTTTAGTAAGTTCAAAATAAAAGTGAATAAAACTAAATAAGATTGATAGCAACTACTCCTACAAGTGCCTAGAGCCTATATCATGCATTAGAATTGCTTGGGACCTCATAAGTTCAACATGCAAGCTCAAGAACATGGTCACCTATGCAGCAAAAATATGCAATGAATAAAGCACTAGAACAAAAACTGATTGGACCAATGGAGGAGTCACATACCAAGCAACAATCTCCCAAAGCAGTTTTGTGAATGGAGCTTTGAGCAAGGAGATCGAAAATCGCAGCAAAATGAGCTATAACTCATGCTTGAGCTGGATGGGGATTTTTTTGGGAAGAAGATGGAGTGTGTGGGTTCTGGCATAAGTGGAGGGGGGCCACCAGGGGCCCACGAGATAGGGGGCGCGCCCAGGTAGGGGTGGGCGCGCCCTCCACTCTCGTGGCCTGGTGCTTGCCTCTCCTGCAGTGATTTAAGTGCCTAAAATCCTCAAATATTCCATAAAAAACATACTAAATTTGCAGGGCATTTGGATCACTTTTACTTTCGGGATATTTTCTATTGCATAGATAATTCAGAAAACAGACAGATAATACTATTTTTGCTTTATTTAATTTAAATAACAGAAAGTAAAAGAGGGTACAGAAGGTTGTGCCTTCTAGTTTCATCCATCTCATGATAATTAAAATGAATCCACTAACAAGGTTGATCAAGTCTTGTTAACAAACTCATTCCGAATAACACGGAATCGGAGAAATTTCAAATAACACTAAGTTACCTCAACGGGGATATGAACATCCCCAACAATAGGAATATCATACTTTTTCTTGACAGTAGGGAGAGGAAATTCAAAACCTCCAATAATGATAGTTGGAACTTTTCCAATAGAATTGATGCTATGAACTTGAGATTGTTTCCTCGGAAAGTGTACCGTATGCTCATTACCATTAACATGAAAAGTGACATTGCCTTTGTTGCAATCTATAACAGCCCCTGCAATATTCAAAAAGGTTCTACCAAGGATAATTGACATACTATCGTCCTCGGGAATATCAAGAATAACAAAGTCCATTAAGATAGTGACATTTGCAACCACAACAGGCACATCCTCACAAATACCGACAGGTATAGCAGTTGATTTATCGGCCATTTGCAAAGATATTTTAGTAGGTGTCAACTTACTCAATTCAAGTCTATGATATAAAGAGAGAGGCATAACACTAACACCGGCTCCAAGATCACATAAAGTAGTTCTAACATAATTTCTTTTAATGGAGCATGGTATAGTTGGTACCCCCGATCTCCAAGTTTCTATGGTATTCCACCCTTAAAAGTATAATTAGCAAGCATGGTGGAAATTTCAGCTTCCGGTATCTTTCTTTTGTTTGTAATGATATCCTTCATATACTTAGCATAAGGATTTACTTTAAGCATATCAGTCAAGCGCATACGGAAGAAGATAGGTCTAATCATTTCAACAAAGCGCTCAAAATCCTCCTCATCCTTTGTCTTGGATGGTTTAGGAGGAAAGTGATACGGAGCATCCTTCGGTCATCCCCATGGACCTTCCATCGTCTCACCAAGCACCAAGAGGACCCATGGCTAGAGCCCGAGCTAGAGCTCTCGAGACTGAGGTGACTTCTCTCCTTAGTGATATATCACATGATCCTCTAGAGACATGGCTACCACCTCAATCCGGAATGTTGTGCATGATTAGGTACCAAGAGGACCCTCCCGAGGATGCACATGAAGATGGTCAAGACCCCAAGTCCATGGAAGAAGAGAACCAATGGAAGAAGGCAAGAACAACCCCTAGGCACCAGACATCCGGCCAGGACCCTGGACATCCGGCCCCTGGAAATCTACACGGCCAGCCCTCTGCAGAAGAAACTACAGCGACCGGACATCCAGCACCCAGCTCGGACATGCGGCCCCCTCCGGAAATCCGGCCAAAATCCCGGACATCCGACACCTACGTCCAGGGAGCACAGAGGCTTGCCCTGTCAGCCCGGACATCCAGCGACCGCCCCGGACATCCGGCACCTCCTGAAGTAGCGGACATCCGGCCCCTCCGAGCGGACATCCGGCGTCGCCCAGCCATAGAACAGGAGAGTCAACTCCACTGGCCCAGACATCCGGCACCTCGTGAGCGCCTGGACATCCGGCCCGTCGCCCAGACTTCCGGCGCCCTCTGCCTGCGCGCAGCTCCTTTGGGCCGTGACCCATTTACCCCTTCACCCTTTGACTATATATACTCCCTCATCCCGTACGTTTTAGGGTTAGCATTGTGATAGCTCATTTAGAGATAGAGCTCTGCTCATCCATACCGGATCTACTCCACGTGAGGGATCGTGCCTCCTCGGAGAAGATCCATTCGGATTCAAGGCCTTCATCCGGAGAAGACAATCAAGACCTCCTTACGGAGAAGAACGGTTCCCTTTGTATCCTCCCCTTGTTGATTTTGGATCATGTGTTACCTTATGCTTTCGGTGAGCTAGCCCTTGTGCGATCGATTACTTGTCGGTTTAGTGATTCTCTCGTTTCTCCCCGTGTTTTCCCTTGTGTTTTCCGCGCGTTCTTCGTGTTCCCCCGTAGGATCCACTCCAAACGTGAAAGATTGGCCCCTTAGTGTTCCACCCTACATCATCTTGGTATCATGGGCCACGTTGATCATGTTTTTGGAGCCCGTACCCCGTGTTTTCTAGTTTGATTTTGTTAATTTTGTCCAAAATCCGAAAATCCCCACCAAAAATAGCCCCCAATTTTTTTTGTGATTTGTTGGTGTGATGAAGTTTTGTTGGATTTGATCCACGGATCTGATTTGCATCTAGTTGATCTAGATTTTCCCCATCTCTCCCGCGATTTCCATCCACCAATTCGTTCGAATTTTAGCCCGGAGTTGCAATTTTTCCCATGGAGTTCATCATGTTCGTCCCTGATCCAGAGCCCGGACATCCGCCCCGTGTCCACCGGACATCTGCCCCGTGTCCACCGGACATCCGGCGCCCCGGACATCCGGCAGATGGCCCGGACATCCGGCCCTTGGCAGCAGGAACTCCATCCACCGCACCCATTTCCGCATACTTTTGCCAAATTTTGCCCCGGTGCCCACGCTTACTTCCGCATACCCCCACCGCTTTCCACAAACACCACCACCGCTCACCGCTACCTCCTATGTCGATTTTGACACGTTTTGGTCTTTGAGATTTTGAGTTATGATTCCCGTGTCCTATTGTGTTTCGGCTATATAGGTACGGTTCGACGTCACCATCACCACCGCTCATCTACATCGACTATTCATCATCGCCAAGGACGGTAACTTCGACGACATCTTTGTCATGCCTTGCAATTGCATTGATACCCCACATGGCCTTACTTTTGCGTAGCTTACCGATCGAGACTAGCCATTGAGTATTGCCGGCAATGTGACTTGTGCATATTAGTGATCATACTCCATAGCATACATACCATACCATCGTGGTGCATATCTTGGCATCAATTTGTGTGTCACAAAGTTGTCATAGCATACACAATTGCAATCTTGGTTCGTGAAGTTTTGCATGAGAAAAGAGCTCAAAAGTGAAAGAGCCACCCAAGCTTTTAAGCAAAGAGATTATAAGCAAGAACCATAGCATCATACTACATTAAGATTGTCATATAAGATCATCTTGGATCATAGCACCGAAATACCATACATATAGCATACTTGGGATAGAGATCGTTGCATTTTTGCCTAGTAGGTTGTGCACAAGCTCCATATCCGCCTATTATGCAATCGTGCTAGCGTCTCTCTAGTATTGTGCAACAAGAGCATTTTCATGGATTCCACATTTTGGCTTGCTTTTGGTTTGCACAATCCCATTTATCTATTTGCGTGTGTGTTTCCATGTACCAGTACTTGCTTGGTCTACTTGTTGCATTTGCAAATTTGTGAATCTTTTCCAACATTATTGAATCTCACTTTCAATTGCATCAAATTTTGTACCACCATCCTAACCAAGCTCCACCATAAGCTTTTACTTGTGTAGGTGTGAGAACCGACAAGAATTGGTACCAATAGTGCTATTTCATTGTCCGCATTTGAGTGAACTTGATTCATCATAAACATCGGTCAAGGTACATTGGTATAAGTTCTTCTCCTTCTACCACTCACATCTTTGCTTGGAATGATGGATAGGCCGAGTACTTCTACCAACCCACTCTTCGTCGAGCAAGATGATGACATGTCATCATACGTCACCAAGAGCCACCTCTTTGGTGCACAACGAGAGTTGCATCAAGAGCAACAAGCAATGAACGACCGCATCGACAACCTCGCCACCGACTTGCGACTCTCCGAGAAACGTACAAGAGACTACTTCGACAACAAGCTCGACGCGCACAAGAAAGAGAACGATGCAAGAATGGACGAGATCCGTGCCTTGTTGGTGAACCGGCCTCCTTCTACATCGTCATACTCAAGACGAAGCCACTCAAGTCAACACTTCGACGACTCCTCCGGTTCAAGTACACCATCATCGAACACTCTTCGACGAGCCGCGCGTCAAGACTGTCATGCATCTCGCAACCCGCTACACGTCAAGCATTCACAAGAGCATGTCGATGAGCAAGTCCCTTGTCCTCACTCAAACCAAGACGCTTTTGCTCAAGCTCAAGAACGACAACGACTACGGCGCCAAGAAGAAGAACAAGCACATCTACACTAAGAAAAACAAGACGCCGAGGTTCAACGTCTTCAACAACAACAACGAGAAGCACAAGCTCTTGAGGCGCAACGTGCCCTTCAAGAATCAAGTCGAGCTATCACCAACCGCAATCGCGAACGGCGCAATCAAGAGGAAGCCCTTCGAGAAGAAATCCAAGAGAGGAACTACCAACCGCGTTTGCAACGACAAGCTCCTTCACAATCTCATCAAGCTCCACCTCCACCTCAAGTTCAACAAGAGCAAGTTGATCATGGACTTCCTCCATGCCAAAGAGCAACATGAGGATGATTACCCTCACCGTCAAGGGCGTCATCATCACCATCGCCAACAACACAATGAAGAGCAACGCTATGGCAAGCTCAAATTCACAATGCCCAAGTTCAATGGAAGCAATGATCCAGAAGAATACTTCTCATGGGCATTGAAGGTCGACAAAATCTTTCGTTTGCACAACTATGAGGAAGAGAAGAAGATCGCTATGGCATCACTAGAGTTCCAAGACTATGTGCTCATATGGTGGGAACAAGTCCTTGAGCACCTACAAGCAAGAGGTGAACCTCCAATCACCACTTGGGCTCAAATGAAGGATGTCATGCGAGCATGTTTTGTGCCAACCTACTACAACCGTAATCTCTTCAAGAAGCTACAACTCCTCAAGCAAGGAACAAAGAGTGTTGAAGAATACTACAAGGAAATGGAGATTGCCATGATTCGAGCCAATGTCACGGAGGATGATGAGCAAACTATGGCACGATTCTTGAATGGACTCAATCATCCCATCAAGAAGATCGCCGACTTCCAACCCTACTCCAACCTCATTGAACTCGTGCATCAAGCGACCAAGGCGGAATGTAAAGTGCAAGATGACTTCAAGTACGCCAAGTAATCATCCAAGACCTACGGCTTCTCCAACAATCAAGCTTTAACAACTCCTCCAACATCTACATCAACCAAGCCTTCTCCAAGCAACGACGACAAGTCAAGTTACAAGAAAACTTCGGCAAGTTCAAGTCGTCTTCCTCCTACTACAAGCAGCTTCAAGCCGCATGCTTCGTCATCTACTCCGAACGATGAGACCGTCAAGACAAGCTCCTTCAAGTGTTTCACTTGCGGCGGCCGAGGCCATAAGTCCTATGAATGCACAAACAAGAGCACCATGATCCTCAATGACGATGGCACCTACGACTCCATGAGTGATGAGGAGATGGAAGCTCTTGAGCAAGTGGCCATGCACCGGCGAGTGAACAACGATGAAGATGATCAAATCTTTTGTGATGAGGATTCGAGCCCCGCTCTCGTTGTCTCCAAAGTCTTGACTCTTCAACATCAACAAGAAGAAGACCAAAGATGCCAAATCTTCCTCACAAAGGCCGACATCAATGGAAGGTCCGTCAGGGTCATCATCGATGGAGGTAGTTGCCACAACTTGGCAAGTGAAGAATTATGCTACAAGCTTCAATTGGTCAAGAGGAAGCACCCGCACCCCTACAAGGTTCAATGGCTAAGTGACTTCGGCACTATATGAGTTGAGCATACGGTCCAAGTGTCCTTCAAAATTGGTGCATATGAAGACACTTTGGAGTGTGATGTGGTCCCCATGACCGTTTGCCACCTCCTTCTTGGTAGGACATGGAAATTCGACCGTGGTGTCATCCATAATGGGCGCACCAATCACTATAGCTTCAAGATGAAAGGGAAGGAATATGTGCTACGACCTATTTCTCCTAGTCAAGTGATAGCCGACAAGCAAGCCATCCATCGTGGCGATAAGAGTGAGAAAGTGATCCACCCAAAAGTGAGTGAGAGCCACAAGCCAAACTTGAGCGCCTCTTCGCCTAGAGAGAAAAACTTAGTCCTATTTGCCACAAAAAGTGAGATCAGAGAAGTGTGTGAGAACCCATCGACTGTTATGCACTTTGTCCTTGTGTGCAAGGATGGAGAACCAAAAACTAACACCTCTCACGAGCTACCTTTAGTGTTTCAATCTCTTTTGCAGGAATTCCAAGATGTTTTCCCCGATGAGCTACCTCCGGGTCTACCTCCTCTACGAGGCATTGAGCATCGAATCAACCTCATCCCCGGAGCGCCCCTACCAAACAAAGCTCCATACCGCGTCAACCCAGAAGAAACTAAGGAGATCCAACGGCAAGTACAACAACTAATCGACAACGGTCATGTACGTGAAAGCCTAAGCCCTTGTGCCATTTCGGTTATACTTGTGCCTAAGCCCGATGGAAGTTTCCGCTTGTGTTCCGATTGTAGACCTATAAATGCTATTACCGTTCGCTATAGGCATCCCATTCCTCGCTTAGATGATATGCTTGATGAACTTAGTGGAGCCAACTTTTTCTCAAAAATTGATCTTAAAAGTGGCTATTATCAAATCCGCATGCAAGAGGGTGATGAATGGAAAACTGCTTTCAAAACCAAATTTGGCTTATATGAGTGGTTAGTCATGCCTATGGGTTTATCGGAGGCTCCCGGTACTTTCGTGCGTCTCATGCATTATGTGCTTCGCCCTTATATTGGAGTCTTTGTTGTGGTTTACTTTGATGATATTCTTTTGTTTAGCAAAACCACGAAAGAACATCTTAATCATGTTAGGGCTGTTTTGCAAACCCTTCGCAAGGAACGTCTTTATGCCAACATGAAAAAGTGCACATTTGGTGTTGACAAAGTGGTTTTCTTGGGTTTTGTTGTATCTTCAAAGGGTGTCCATGTTGATGAATCTAAAATTCAAGCAATTAAAACTTGGCCCCAACCCACCAATTTTAAACAAGTGCATAGTTTTCTTGGCCTCGCAGGTTTTTATCGTTGCTTTGTGAAAGAATTTAGCACTATTGCCGCTCCTTTGCATGCTTTGAGTAAGAAGAATGCTCCTTTTGTTTGGGGATCTTTTCAATCCACCGCTTTTGATGAGCTCAAGTCTTTGCTTACTCATGCTCCGACTCTTGCTTTGCCCAACTTTGACAAAACTTTTGAGGTTCATTGTGATGCAAGTGGTACCGGAATTGGCGGAGTTTTGATGCAAGAAAAATGAGCCATTGCATATTTTAGTGAAAAACTCTGTGGTGCTCAACTTAACTATCCCATCTATGACAAAGAATTGTATGATTTAGTGCGTGTGCTAAATGTTTGGGAACATTATCTTAGACCTCATGAGTTTGTCATCCATACCGATCATGAAACGCTTAAGTACTTAAAAGGCCAAACTAAGTTGAACAAGTGTCATGCCAAATGGAGTGAATTTATTGAATCTTTCCCCTATGTGATCAAGTACATTAAGGGTAAGGAAAATGTAGTTGCGGATGCACTTTCACGCATATGCACGCTTGTCACTGAACTTGAGTTGAATGTTATTGGTTTTGAGCACATCAAAGACTTGTATGCTAATGATCCATCTTTTGCTATTCCTTTTGCTAAGTGTTTGACACATACTTCTTGGGAACAATATTACATCAAGGATGGTTAACTTATGAGAACTAACAAACTATACATTACCGTGTCTTCTCTTCGTTTGCTCCTTTTGCAAGAGGCTCATGGAGGCGGACTCATGGGACATTTTGGATGCGACAAGACTTTCGCCACGCTCTCCAAGAACTACTTTTGGCCCAAGATGTTCCGCGACGTCTCACGCTTCACCACCCGATGCTCTACATGTCGCAAAGCTAAGTCTAAAGCTCAATCACATGGTATTTGCATGCCTCTTCCTATTCCTTATCAACCTTGGGAAGACATTAGCATGGATTTTGTACTTAGTTTGCCTATAACTCAAAATAGCAAGGATTCCGTGTTTGTTGTTGTGGACCGATTTTCTAAGATGGCACATTTAATTCCTTGCAACAAGATAGACGATGCTTCACACATTGCACATCTCTTTTGTAGGGAAATCTTGCGTCTACATGGTGTACCAAAGACAATCGTCTCCGACAGCGATGTCAAGTTCTTGAGTTACTTTTGGAAGACCCTATGCACCAAGCTCAGAATCAAGCTCTTGTTCTCATCCGCATACCATCCTCAAACCGACGGCCAAACAGAGGTGACGAACCGTAACTCTCCACTCTACTTCGCGTGTTGTTCAAGAAGAACATCAAGGAGTGGGAGGAGTGTCTACCCATCGCAGAGTACGCCTACAACCGTGCAAGACATTCAACGACCGACAAGTCCCCATTCGAGGCCGTCTACGGCTTCAACCCGTTGTCCCCATTGGACATTCTACCTCTTCCTCTACAAGAGCGCACCAACCTCGACGCAAGTGCCCGTGCAAGCTACATCAAGAAGATGCATGAAGATACAAGGCACACCATCGAGCGCCAAGTACAATGACTCGCGACCAAGCTCAACGTCAACAAGCATCCCATGATATTCAACATTGGATACCTCGTGTGGCTACACCTTCGCAAGGACCGCTTCCCCAACGAACGCAAGTCCAAGCTTCTCCCTCGAGCCGACGGACCCTTCAAGGTGCTAGCATGCTACAACAACAACGCTTACAAGATCGACCTCCCACACGACAAGTATAACGTGAGCGACATCTTCATCGTCTCCGATCTCTCCCCGTACCATGGTGATGAGGATTTTGATCCGAGGTCGGATCTTTCCCAGGGGGGGGGGGGAGAAGATGCGGATCATCCTTCGGTCATCCCCATGGACCTTCCATCGTCTCACCAAGCACCAAGAGGACCCATGACTAGAGCCCGAGCTAGAGCTCTCGAGACCGAGGTGACTTCTCTCCTTCGTGATATATCACATGATCCTCTAGAGACATGGCTACTACCTCAATCCGGAATGTTGTGCATGATTAGGTACCAAGAGGACCCTCCCGAGGATGCACATGAAGATGGTCAAGACCCCAAGTCCATGAAAGAAGAGAACCAATGGAAGAAGGCAAGAACAGCCCCCAGGCACCGGACATCCACCCCCTGGAGATCTACACGGCCAGCCCTCTGCAGAAGAAACTACAGCGACCGGACATCCGGTGCCCAGCCCGGACATCCGGCCCCCTCCGGAAATCCGGCCAAAATCCCGGACATCCGGCACCTGCGTCCAAGGAGCACAAAAGCTTGCCCCGTCAGCCCGGACATCCAGCGACCGCCCCGGACATCCGGCGCCTCCTAAAGCAGCGGACATCCGGCCCCTCCGACCGAACATCCGGCGTCTCCCATCCAGAGAACAGGAGAGTCAACTCCACTAGCCCGGATATCCGGCCCCTCCAGCCCGGACATCCGGCACCTTGTGAGCGCCCGGACTTCCGGCGCCCTCTGTCTGCGCGCAGCTCCTTTCGACCGTGACCCATGTACCCCTTCTCCCTTTGACTATATATACTCCCTCATCCCGTACGTTTTAGGGTTAGCATTGTGATGGCTCATTTAGAGATAGAGCTCTGCTCATCCGTACCGGATCTACTCCACGTGAGGGATCGTGCCTCCTCGGAGAAGATCCATTCGGATTCAAGGCCTCCATCCAGAGAAGACAATCAAGAACTCCTCACGGAGAAGAACGGTTCCCTTTGTATCCTCCCCTTGCTGATTTTGGATCATGTGTTACCTTATGCTTTCGGTGATCTAGCCCTTGTGTGATCAATTACTTGTCGGTTTAGTGATTCTCTCGTTTCTCGCTGTGTTTCCCCTTGTGTTTTCCGCACGTTCTTCGTGTTCCCCTGTAGGATCCACTCCAAACGTGAAAGATTGGCCCCTTAGGGTTCCGCCCTACATTAGAAAGGTCATGGGTTTTTGAACCCATGGTTCTCTTTCTCTACCGTGATTCCTAGCAATAAAATCTCTCTTATCATAACGTTGATCCTTTGATTGTGGGTTATCAAGATCAACAACAGGTTCAATCTCTACTTCATTGTTTTTGCTAGGTTGAGCATCAACATGAACATTATCTTTAACATTATCACTAGGTTCATGTTCATCACCTGATTGTGTTTCAGCATCAGAGATAGAAATATCATTGGGATTCTTAGTTGTGTCTACAGCAGGTTCACTAGAAGCATGCAAAGTCCTATCGTTTTTATTTTACTTCTTTTTATAAGAACTAGGTGCCTCCAAATTATTTCTCTGAGAATCTTGCTCGATTCTCTTAGGGTGGCCTTCAGGATACAAAGGTTCCTAAGTCATTCTACCACTTCTAGTAGCCACTCTAACAGAAAAGTCATTTTTATTATTTAATTCATCAAGCAAATCATTTTGAGCTTTAAGTACTTGCTCAGCTTGAGTAGCAACCATAGAAGCATATTTGCTAATGAGTTTGAGTTCACCTTTAACTCTAGCCATATTATCGCTCACACGTCCTATCACGAAAGCATTATTCTTTAATTCTCTACCAACATAAGCATTAAAACTTTCTTGCTTAGCCATAAAATCATCAAATTCATCTAAGCATGGGCTATAAAATTTAGTAGAGGGGATTTCAACTTTATCATATCTATAGAGAGAATTTACCTTTACTACCTGTGTCGGGTTATCAAGACAATGTGGTTCTTCAATAGGCGGTATATTTAGACCATGTATTTCTTCAATAGGTGGTAAATTTTAAACATCTTTAGCTTTAATACCTGATGAGGACATGGCTACCACAGTTACACCCATATTCCCTACTGTTTTACCTCTTGAAACAGTTGCTAGAGCTCAGATAAGCCAATTAAATTATCAGGGACTTTCGTTTCTTGGTAATGTTTCTAGTGTTCATGAGAATATGATGCTGCCTAACTTAGATACATTTGTGTTGCTTGCAATTGAAGGGCCTAGCATGGACAAGAAGGTTGAACATTGGAGCATGATCAAGCACAGAGATGAAGGTGGGTGCGAAGAGAACAAGAACGGAGGTTCAAGTGGAGATTTCCGGACATTGAAGCCACCATGATGACATACAAGAAGATGGCCGAAATATACAAGATGGCCTTTCATAAATTTCGTCCATATCTATTTATTGGTGTTGCGCCACCTTATTTTGGGTCAGGCCCATGTAATCTATTTTTAGCTTCCATATTGTAGGGGAAACGACTTAGGAGGTATTTTAGTCCCACCTTGCCAAGGGTGGACCAAATCCCCCCTCTTTTCCCTATAAATATAAACCTTAAGGCATCGTTTAGACTTGGGTTTTATTTAGTTAAAAGTTAGCCATCGCTGCAACTTCGTGTACTTCGTCTGTGTCCAATGACCAGACCAAGACCGCTTATGAAACCCCACTTTTATCAATACTTCATCCATATTCGCAATATTCAGATTGCTTAATCATATTCTTGCTTGTTCTTCGACTACTTGCAGGAATAGACATTTGTGGTCAGGTTGATTGTGCTCCGGCGTGGTCAATAACCTCTTGGAGTTGGTTTAGCGATTGCTAAGGCGCAACGTCGGTGCATGTTTGTAGTCGGATCGTCAAAGTCGTCTCCACCAAATCGATAGTTATCATCTCATCGAAAGATCAGGCCGCTCGCCTCTATCAAGTGGTATCAGTTTTCAGGTTGCTCGGTGAGATTTTACAGTTTTTCATAGCTTAGATCGCATCAGTCATTCATACCTACAGTCCACGAAAAGCTAAAAAAAGGTTAGATTAATTTATCCGTGTCCCAGACAGTCTGAGCCTTTCGCTATTGTCACTTAGTTTTTGCATTGTTGAACTTTCGGTTGCATCGTGTGTCAAGTTGCTGGGTTTTAGTGTCTAAACTTTTAAAGTTTCGAGTTCTAGTCACGTTTTGTTCACGCCGCGTCCGCTAGAAATATCATTCACTTTATTGACATGTTCCGCTGCCACGCTGCTGTTGTTACCATCACCACCATCCATCCATCTGTTATTATCATTCATCGCCATTGTTTATTCTCCACTACCGCCACCGCTGCCATCCATTAGTTTTTCCGCTATTCCGCTTTGCATGTGTCACGTAGAAGAAGAAAAATTAAGAAGAAAGAGTTTGGTTGATTCTGTTTGAACGGTTTTTTTGAGAAAAGGAGAGATCGGCAGAAATCGAGGTAAACGTTGGGACTTGTTCTCCATGAACGTGGCTCTCGTTGTTGCTGAAAAGGAGAAGAAACGGTTGAAAGTAACTTGGACGTCAATCAAAGGATTTTTCACGTTTGGGGAAGTTTGTTGATCCGTTTCTTTTCCTTGGACTAGGTCCTTTTCGTCATAAACAAGGAGGGACAGAAGAAACGAAGGAAGAGAGAGAAAAAGGAAGGTCTGTTCGGTCAAAAAACAAACTGCCGATATTTTGGAAAGTTAAGATTCGGCCACGCATAGTTGTTGGGACCGGTTTCCCTAAGGACGCATCAAATTTCGTGGTAGGTGCAGATTGGAAGGTTTTAACCGCAAACAAAAAGTGCAGATTTGGACCCTGATTGCCAACGTGGTTATTTCCTTTTGCAAATCATGAATCAGATCACGTGGCACCTATTTTGAGGAAGGGGAGATCTTCGGTTTCCTTGTTTGCTTTCTACGGGAGATTTGTTTTGGAAAGTTTGATGGTTCTTTCATTCGGATTCACAAGGCAACTTCGGATCAGGCAAATAAAATAAAAGGGCAGACGTCGATCTCAGTTTTCTTTGGAAAGTTTTGCTGGTCCATATATGGCTGATACGTGGAGACGGATAATATTTGAAAGGAAAGAGATCACGTGATTAGAAGGGAAGGTATAAAATACAGATCTGTTTGATTCGGTTGTGTTCGACAAAAAAAAGAGCAGATTTCTGACGGAAGAAGTGGAGGTCGCAGCAACGAAAAAAAAGTATAGAAAAAGAAGGGAAGTGTTGATCCGAATCTGGAAGGAAATTACATGAGTTGTTAAAGGAGAAAAAAATAAATGAGGAAGTGTCCAGATTCATTGCCCCACTTCAAAAAAAATCAAGACCCGGTTGGAGGTTTCCCACTTCTGGATGTGTCCTTGAAAAAAAAAATCAATTCCATACGTGTGGGGATTTTCCGTTGGAAAGAGAGAGAGAGTGTTGAAAAAAAATCAATCACGTTTACAGTTGGAAAGTGTTGATCGGGCAACAAAAAAAAGAAGCCAACCGTTCCTTCTTTCAGAGGCTCTCCCGTGAGTGGCTTTGTTAATTATGTGCCTGTACATTTGAAAAGCAAAGAAAGCAAGCACATACCAAATATTTGATATGGTGTCTGAATAAAAAAGGGGATTATCCGGTTGTTGAAGAGAAGAGTCATACTAGTGCTAGTACTAGTTTTCGAGTTGTTGTGTCACGTATATACTTGTTGCCACCGTGTGTGAATTCCTTTTGTGTTTTAGGCTCGCGTCTCTAGCACGGTCTAGCCTAGGACCAGCACTCGACTATTTTGAACGAATTTTCAGCTTGCATTGATTATTGTGGTTGTAGCATTTTTCACACACATATAAAGCCAACCCAACTCCACATATTTCTACACTGGGTATACACCCGTTCACCTGGCAATCGTTTTATCAACTTTTGGAGTTATTTGACACCGCTGGTTGCCGGTCACCACCTGCTGCATGGTAAGAACTTGTAAGACTTTGATTTGCTATACTGTGAGTGTTTTACCATCACTTCCCAGTAGTTTATAGGAACATTATTTTTGAATTTTTCTTGTTTCTACTAATCATGACAGGATCTAGAGTCAATTCATGGGGTTTGTCAATCGTGGGAGACATGCCATCACCTATGCAAATACCACAACTGTCACGAGAGGTGCACAAACATTCAAATGCACATGATCAGGTTAATGTTTCTATACCACCATTTAATGGCCGTTTTAGATCTCCTTTATATATTGAATGAGAGTTTGACATAAATAATATATTTGCTTCCAATAATTTTGATGAACGTAAAAAAGTTAAGGTTGCTGTTGGTTCTTTCACTGGTTATTCTATAGTTTGGTGGAGTGAATATTGTCGGTTACACCCTAATGATATACCTATTACTTGGGATGATTTGAAACTTGCCATGCGGCATACATTCGTTCCCGCTTATTATACTCGTGACATGATTAAAAAGTTGCAACATTTAAAACAAGGTAGTGACACCGTAATGAAATATTATGATACTTTACAAACTACCTTGTTGCATTCCTCTTTAGAAGAAAGTGAAGAATATTTTATGGATAGATTTTGGGGAGGATTAAATCATGACATTCAGGAGATACTAATTCATGAAGAGTGTTATCCTATGGACCATTTGTTTCATCTTGCTTGCAAAGCTGAACAGGAAATAAAACTATGTGTTGCCCACAAGGAGAACAAGCGCAAGATGCACATTCCAAGAGTTGATACGGTTGTCCCTTCAACTACTAGGCATATTATGACAACCACATCCGTTGTTGTGATGACTACATCACCTCTATCATGTGACACATCATCACCGAGAGTGACTACATCATCTGAGTTGATCATAAGAGGTAATGACAAATGTACTAATCTTCCACCTCCACATGAGTATGATGAATTTCTTGTCAATTTAAATGCACCATGCAGTGAGCTACCCACTACTTTGATCACACGAGCTATTTTAGAGGACTATGTTGATGATTTGACTTTGCCATGTGATCAAATAATTTTGAATGAACCCATTGAATTAACTATCGATGCAAAAGAATCAAGTGAATCATGGTATAAATCAGATTTGGATCAAATACGTTTGAAAATAATTGTGCCAATGTTTAATCATTTTGATATGACCTCTAATCTTGGTGATGGTTCATCAATGTTGGGATGGTTTAATGATAAGCATTGTCAATCTTTTAATGTGAAAAAGAGCTTCACTTATATGTGGAAACTGAGTTGCAATATTTTCATGCCTTTGACTTCTTGTGATAATATATTGGCTTTATATTTCACGACTTTTGAAGGGTGCTCTTGTATAACTGTGTCACATGTGCCCCAAATGAGATTAGTAAAAACGGATGACATATACATATACAACGTGTACACCTTGTCTCTTTTGTAAGCCAGATTTCAGATTAAGCAACGCCGAGGACGGCTTTGTTTTCAAGAAGGGGAGGATGATGAGGACATGGCTACCATAGTTACACCCATATTCCCTACTGTTTTACCTCTTGGAACAGTTGCTAGAGCTCAGATAAGCCAATTAAATTATCAGGTACTTTCGTTTCTTGGTAATGTTTCTAGTGTTCATGAGAATATGATGCTGCCTAACTTAGATACATTTGTGTTGCTTGCAATTGAAGGGCCTAGCATGGACAAGAAGGTTGAACATTGGAGCATGGTCAAGCACGGAGATGAAGGTGCGTGCGAAGAGAACAAGAACGGAGGTTCAAGTGGAGATTTCCGGACTTTGAAGCCACCATGATGACATACAAGAAGATGGCTGAAATATACAAGATGGCCTTTCATAAATTTCGTCCATAGCTTATTTATTGGTGTTGCGCCACCTTATTTTGGGCCAGGCCCATGTAATATATTTTTAGAGTCCATATTGTAGGGGAAACGACTTAGGAGGTGTTTTAGTCCCACCTTGCCAAGGGTGGACCAAATCCCCTCTCTTTTCCCTATAAATATAAACCTTAAGGCATCGTTTAGACTTGGGTTTTATTTAGTTAAAAGTTAGCCATCGCTGCAACTTCGTGTACTTCGTTTGTGTCCAACGACCAGACTAAGATCACTTATGAAACCCCACTTTTATCAATACTTCATCCATATTCGCAATATTCAGATTGCTTAATCATATTCTTGCTTGTTCTTCGACTGCTTGCAGGAATAGACCTTCGTGGTTAGGTTGATCGTGCTCCAGCGTGGTCAATAACCTCTCGAAGTTGGTTTAGCGATTGCTAAGGCGCAACGTCGGTCCACGTTTGTAGTCGGATCGTCAAAGTCGTCTCCACCAAATCGATAGTTGTCATCTCATCGAAAGATCGAGCCCCTCGCCTCTATCAATACCTTTTTCTTTCATTGATTTCTTTGCCTCTTGCATATCTTCAGGACTGAGAAATAAAACACCTCTCTTCTTTGGAGTGGGTTTAGGAATAGGCTCTTGAGTTGGCTCAATTGGTTCAGGAATTGGCTCAAGAATTGGCTCAGGAAGAGTCCAATTATTTTCATTAGTCAACATATTATTCAACAGTAATTCAGCTTCGTTGACTGTTCTTTCCCTGAAAACACAACCAGCACAACTATCCAAGTAGTCCTTGGAAGTATCGGTTAGTCCATTATAAAAGATATCAAGTATTTCGTTTTTCTTAAGAGGATGATCAGGGAAAGCATTAAGTAATCGGAGAAGCCTCCCCCAAGCTTGTGGGAGACTCTCTTCTTCGATTTGCACAAAATTATATATTTCCCGCAAGGCAGCTTGTTTCTTATGAGCAGGGAAATATTTAGCAGGGAAGTAATAAATCATATCCTGGGGACTACGCACACAACCAGGAGCAAGAGAATTATACCAAGTCTTAGCATCACCCTTTAATGAGAACGGAAATATCTTAAGGATATAATAATAACGAGATTTATCATCATGAGTAAACAAGGTGGCTATATCATTCAACTTGGTAAGATGTGCCACAACAGTTTCAGATTCAAGGCCAAAAAAAGGATCAGATTCAACTAAAGTAATAATCTTAGGATCAACAGAGAACTCATAATCCTTATCAGTAACACAGATAGGTGAAGTAGCAAAAGCAGGGTCAGGTTTCATTCTAGCATTAAGAGACTGTTGCTTCCATTTAGCTAGTAATTTCTTAAGATCATATCTATCTTTACAGGCAAAGATAGCTCTAGCAGCTTCCTCTTCCATAACTAACCCTCAGGAACAACAGGCAATTCATAATCATTGGGAGAACCTTCATCATCACTATCATCAATAATAGCATCTTCAATAATTTCATTCTCTCTAGCCCTAGCAAGTTGTTCATCAAGAAATTCACCTAATGGCAAAGTAGTATCACGCACAGAAGTAGTTTCATCATAAGTATCATGCATAGCAGAAGTGGCATCATTAATAACATGCGACATATCAGAGTTCATAGCCATAGCAGGTTTAGGTGTCGCAAGCTTACTCAAAACAGAAGGAGAATCTAGTGCAGATCTAGATGCCAGTTCCTTACCTCCCCTCGTAGTTGAGGGATAAATCATAGTTTTCGCGTCTTTCAAGTTCTTCATAGTGATCAACAGATATAAATCCCAAGTGACTCAGAGAATAGAGCTATGCTCCCCGGCAATGGCGCCCGAAATTAGTCTTGATAACCCACAAGTGTAAGGGATCGCAACAACTTTCGAGGGTAAAGTATTCAACCCAAATTTATTGATTCGACACAAGGGGAGCCAAAGAATATTCTTGAGTATTAGCAGTTGAGTTGTCAATTCAACCACACCTGGATAACTTAGTATCTGCAGCAAAGTATTTAGTAGCAAAGTAGTATGATAAAAAAGGTAACGGTAGCAAAAGTAATATTTTGGGTTTTGTAGTGATTGTAACAATAGCAACGGAAAAGTAAATAAGCGAAACACAAGATGTGAAAAGCTCGTAGGCATTGGATCAGTGATGGATAATTATGCCGGATGCGATTCCTGATGTAATAGCTATAACATAGGGTGACACAGAACTAGCTCCAGTTCATCAATGTAATGTAGGCATGTATTCCGTAAATAGTCATACGTGCTTATGGAAAAGAACTTGCATGACATCTTTTGTCCTACCCACCCGTGGCAGCGGGGTCCTAGCGGAAACTAAGGGATATTAAGGCCTCCTTTTAATAGAGAACCGGAACAAAGCATTAGCACTTAGTGAATACATGAACTCCTCAAACTTGTGTCATCACCAAGAAGCATCCCAATTATTGTCACTTCGGGGTTGTCGGATCATAACACATAATAGGTGACTATAGACTTGCAAGATAGGATCACGAACACACATATATTCATGAGAAACATAATAGGTTCAGATCTTAAATCATGGCACTCGGGCCCTAGTGACAAGCATTAAGCATAGCAAAGTCATAACAACATCAATCTCAGAACATAGTGGATACTAGGGATCAGACCCTAACAAAACTAACTTGATTACATGGTAAATCTCATCCAATCCATCACCGTCCAGCAAGCCTACGATGGAATTACTCACGCACGGCGGTGAGCATCATGAAATTGGTGATGGAGGATGGTTGATGATGATGACGGCGATGAATCCCCCTCCCCGGAGCCCCGAACGGACTCCAGATCAGCCCTCCCGAGAGAGATTAGGGCTTGGCGGCGGCTCCGTGTCGTAAAATGCGATGAAACTTTCTCTCTGATTTTTTTGTCCGCGAGACGGAATATATGGAGTTGGAGTTGAGGTCGGCGGAGCCTGAGGGGGCCCACGAGACAGGGGGCGCGCCCAGGGGGGTGGGCGCGCCCCCCACCCTGGTGGATAGGGTCTGGGCCCCCTGGTCTTGATTCTTTCGCTGGTATGTTTTATATTTTCCAGAAAGTACCTCCGTGGATTTTCAGGACATTCCGAGAAATTTGTTTTCTACACATAAAACAACATCATGGTAGTTCTGCTGAAAACAGCGTCAGTACGGGTTAGTTTCATTCAAATCATGCAAGTTAGAGTCCAAAACAAGGGCAAAAATGTTTGGAAAAGTAGATACGTTGGAGACGTATCAAGAGGGGGGGGGGGATTTCATGGCCCTTGGTGGATGGGTCCAAAACCAACCCTATCTCTTGTTTCCCCACACATACGGACCCTAAAAATAGCCTATACTTATGTATTTCGAAATTACATGGGTGTGGCCCAATAAAAAGGTGACGCAACACCTAGAATAGCCTCTGGATGAAATTTATGAAGTGGCATCTTGTACATTTCGTCCAAGGCTTCATGCACTAATTATGGTGGCTTCAAAGTCCTGAAATCTTGTAACTCCATTCTTGTTCCCCTTGCACATGCCATCATCTCCATGCTTGGTCTTGCTTCAGTGTTCACCCCTCTTATCCATGCCATGCCCTTCATTTGTAAGCAAAACAAATGTATCCAATTTAGGCAGCATCATATTCTCATGAACATTAGAATTATTACCAAGAAACGAAAGTACCTGACAATTTAATTGGTGTGCGTGAGCTCTAGTAATTGGTCCAGTATATGTAGCAATAGGGGCTGTGGGTGTAACAATGGTATTGATGTCCTCATCAAGCGTGGAATAGGTTATCTATAATGAACGATGATAGCATTGATGGATCTATAATCAGAACACATGCAAAAACTACTGTCTTTCTTAGGCACTAGTATGACCGGTACGACACAAGGACTTAAGCTTTCATGTACATGCCCATTGTTAATGAGTTGTTGTACTTGCCTTTGGATTTCTTTAGTTTGTTTGGGGTTGACGCGGTAGGGTGCCTTGCTAGGTAGCGATACGCCGGGGATGAGGTAGATTTGGTGTTCAATGCCTCGTAGTGGAGGTAGTCTCGGAGGTAGCTCATTGATACATCCATTTTTCATCATGCTTTTATATTGATATTTATTGCATTATGGGTTGTTATTGCACGCTATATCACAATACTTATGCCTATTCTCTCTTATTTTATAAGGTTTACATGAAGAGGGAGAATGCCGACAGCTGGAATTCTGGACTGGAAAAGGAGCAAATATTACAGACCAATTCTGCAGAACTCCAAAAGTCCTAAAACTTCACGGAGAATATTTGGAATATATAAAAAATATTGGGCGAAGAAAGCACTAGAGGGGGCCACCTGCCATCCACAAGGGTGGAGGGCGCGCCCTACCCCCCGGGCACGCTGTCCGGTCTTGTGGGCCCCCTGGCAGGCCCCCGATGCCCATCTTGTGCTATATGGTGTGTTTTTACCTAGAAAAAAATGAGAAGGAAGCTTTCGGGACGAAGCGTCACCGTCTTGAGGCGGAATCGGTGTAGAACCAATCCAGGGCTCCGGCGGAGCTGTTATGTCGTGGAAACATCCCTCCGGGAGGGGGAAATCGAAGCCATCATCGTCATCACCGATCCTCTCATCGAGAGCGGGTCAATCTCCATCAACATCTTCACCAGCACCATCTCCTCTCAAACCGTATTTCATATCTTGTATTTGATATCTTTCTCAAAACCTTAGATTGGTACCAATGGGTTGCTACCAGTGTTGATTACTCCTTGTAGTTGATGCTAGTTGGTTTATTCGGTGGAAGATCATATCCTCAAATCCTTAATGATAATTAATACTCCTCTGATTATGAACATGAATATGCTTTGTGAGTAGTTACGTTTGTTCCCGAGGACATTAATCATGTGAATTTGGTATTCGCTCGATATTTTCATGAGGTGTATGTTGTCTTTCCTCTAGTGGTGTTATGTGAACGCCGACTACATGACACTTCACCGCGATTTGGGCCTAGGGGAAGATATTGGGAAGTAATAAGTAGATGATGGGTTGCTAGAGTGACAGAAGCTTAAACCCTAGTTTATGTGTTGCTTCGTGATGACCCACAAGTATAGGGGATCTATCATAGTCCTTTCGATAAGTAAGAGTGTCGAACCCAACGAGGAGCAGAAGGAAATGATAAGCGGTTTTCAGCAAGGTATTCTCTGCAAGTACTGAAATAAGTGGTAACAGATAGTTTTGTGATAAGATAAATTGTAACGAGCAACAAGTAACAAAAATAAATAAAGTGCAGCAAGGTGGCCCAATCCTTTTTGTAGCAAAGGACAAGCCTGGACAAACTCTTATGATAGTAAAAGCGCTCCCGAGGACACATGGGAATATCGTCAAGCTAGTTTTCATCACGCTCATATGATTCGCGTTCGGTACTTTGATAATTTGATATGTGGGTGGACCAGTGCTTGGGTGCTGCCCTTACTTCGACAAGCATCCCACTTATGATTAACCTCTATTGCAAGCATCCGCAACTACAACAAAAGTATTAAGGTAAACCTAACTATAGCATGAAACATATGGATCCAAATCAGCCCCTTACGAAGCAATGCATAAACTAGGGTTTAAGCTTCTGTCACTCTAGCAACCCATCATCTACTTATTACTTCCCAATGCCTTCCTCTAGGCCCAAATAATGGTGAAGTGTTATGTAGTCGATGTTCACATAACCCCACTAGAGGTTAGACAACATACATCTCATCAAAATATCGAACGAATACCAAATTCACATGACTACTAATAGCAAGACTTCTCCCGTGTCCTCAGGAACAAACGTAATTACTCACAAAGCATATTCATGTTCATAATCAGAGGGGTAATAATGTGCATAAAGGATCTGAACATATGATCTTCCACCAAATAAACCAACTAGCATCAACTAAAAGGAGTAATCAACACTACTAGCAACCTACTAGCACCAATCCCGGACTTGGAGACAAGAATTGGATACAAGAGATGAACTAGGGTTTGGAGATGAGATGGTGCTGGTGAAGATGTTGATGGAGATTGCCCTCTCCCGATGATAGGAGCGTTGGTGATGACGATGATTATGATTTCCCCCTCCCGGAGGGAAGTTTCCCCGGCAGAACAGCTCTGCCAGAGCCCTAGATTGGTTCCGCCAAGGTTCCGCCTCGTGGCGGCGGAGTCTCATCCCGAAAGGTTCCTTCCTATTTTTTTCTCATCGAAAGACTTCATATAGGAGAAGATGGGCATCGGAGAGCCACCAGGGGGACCACGAGGTAGGGGGGCGTGCCCATGGGGGGGCGCCCCCACCCTCGTGAGCAGGGTGTGGCCCCCCTGGCCTTCATCTCTAGCGACAATTTTTCTTTATTTATTTCAAGGTATTCTGTGGAGTTTCCGGACTTTCAGAGTTGCATAGAATAGGCCTCCAATATTTTCTCCTTTCCAGCCCAGAATTCCAGCTGCCGACATTCTCCCTCTTCATGTAAACCTTGTAAAATAAGAGAGAATAGCCATAAGTATCGTGACATAACGTGAAATAACAGCCCATAATGCAATAAATATTGTCATAAAAGCATGATGCAAAATGGACGTATCAACTCCCCCAAGCTTAGACCTCGCTTGTCCTCAAGCGAAAAGCCGATAACAATAAATATGTCCTCATGTTTAGAGGTAGAGGCGTCGATAAAAACAAAATACGAACATGAAGGCATCATGATTATTTCATAATAGCAACATAAATAGATTTTGTCATACGATTACTCATGTTCAAGTGATGATCTATTCACAAAGCCAGAGCATGAATCAGAAACCTTATTGGGCACTAACAATTATAGTCTCAGTCATTGAAGCAATTTCAATTTATCATAACATCGGAAAGAGTCTATGTCAGAGCTTAAAAGCAAGTCCACATACTCAACTATCATTTAGTCCTTCATAATTGCTAGCACTCACGCGATACTTGTGGTTACGGAGTTTTAATTGGACACAGAGAAAGATAGGGGCTTATAGTTCTGCCCCACAACCTTTAACCTCAAGGGCAATGTCAACAATAATAATTCATGCTCCCCCACATCCAATTAGATATGTATATCATACTCTTTCCAACATGCTGAGCTTGCCAAAGGATAAAATGAAAAAGGAAAGGTGAGGATCACCATGACTCTTGTATAAGGTAGAGGACAATAATAAAAGATGGGCCCTTCGCAGAGGGAAGCAGAGGTTGTCATGCGCGTTTAGGGTTGATGCACAAAATCTTAATGCAAAAGAATGTTACTTTATATTGCCCCTTGCATGTGAACCTTTATTATGCAGTCCGTCGCTTTTATTGCGTCCACAACAAGTTCGTACAAAGCTTATTTCTCTGCACTAATAAGTCATGCATATTTAGAGAGCAATTTTTATTGCTTGCACCGATGACAACTTACTTGAAGGATCTTACTCAATCCATAGGTAGATATGGTGGACTCTCATGGCAAAACTAGTTTAAGGGTATTTGGAAGCACAAGTAGTATTTCTACTTGGTGCTAAGAATTTGGCTAGCATGAGGGGGAAAGGCAAGCTCAACACGGTAGAGGATCCATGACAACATACTTTATCTCGGATGTAAGAAAACACAACTCATTATGTTGTCTTCCTTGTCCAACTTCAACTCTTTTAGCATGTCATATTTTAATGAGTGCTCCCAATCATAAAAGATGTCAATGATAATATATCTATATGTGAAACCTCTCTTTCCTCCTATTAATTGCAACGATGACCAAAGCTATATTTGCCAATTCCCAACAACTTTTAATCATCATACTCTCTCTATGTGAAGTCATTACTTTCACTAAGATCAATATGAACTCTTTGATTCTTTTTATTCTTTTTCTACTAATCACCCAAGATCATGGCAAAAATACTCAAGCCCTTGACTCAACACTAATCTTTATTATATAGCTCACGGACTCGATTCCAAAGAAGGATCGTAAAGCAAAACTCAAAACTAGATCATGCCATGACTTTATTCTACTAAATCAAGATACTACTAATAGGATCGAACTAAGGAAAACGGTAAAGATAGGAGTTGTGATGGTGATACGATACCAGGGCACCTCCCCCAAGCTTGGCAGTTGACAAGGGGAGTGCCCATACCAATGTGATTATTTCCTCGGAGGTGATGGAGGTGGTGAAGATGACGGTGGCTTCTTCCTCAATTTATGCTTGAGTATAATGTTTTGCTCTTTTAGGTCTTCGATCTCCCGATCAAGACTTAATACTCTTTTGCATAGTTCTTGCTTATTTTCCTGCAAGAGACAAAAAGGGATAAAATCGATCTTTGGCTTCTTCGCTCTATCAGGTAGACTTGACTTTTTAAACTCCACATGCATATCCCCTGGTTGAGGTAGCAGAACTTCATCTTCGTCTGAGCTTGCTTCCTCCTTCTCATTAGGCTCATAGTCTTCTTCTTCTTCTGTGGTCCAGCCACTATGGTCCAAGTCCCCGTAGACCTTAGGGTCTGCAAGGAAATCAGCCACATAGCTTTCTCCCTGCGAATCTTGAGATGACATCTTGTTTTAATCTGCAGCAGCAACAACTCGAAACGAAAACAGAGGATATTTGCGTGATACGGTTGTCAAAACCTTCGGGAGTATATATAATAAATTTTTACCGACCAAAATACGTATCATGCAAGGAAACAGAGTCCGGAGGCCACACGAGGTGCTCACGAGGTAGGGGGCACGCCTAGGGGGGTAGGGCACGCCCTCCACCCTCGTGGAGGCCTCGTGTCCTCCCCGGACTGCTACTTATTTTTCTATTTTTCTAAATATTCCAAAATGGAGAAATATTGCCTTAAAAAAATTTGGAGTCGGTTTACTTACCGTACCACATACCTATTCCTTTCCGGAGTATGGAACATTCTGGAAAGTGTCCTTTATGTATTCCTCCGGGGTTACGGTTTCAATAATATTGGTTTCAACATTTATTGGATTACCTAAGATATAGTGTTTGATCCTTTGACCGTTTACCACTTTCGGATTTGTGCCTGTGAACTTGTGGATTTTTATGGCACTGGAACGATAGACCTCCTCGATAACGTAGGGACCTTCCCATTTAGAGAGAAGTTTTCCTGCAAAAAATCTTAAATGAGAGTTGTATAGCAATACATAATCACCTAAATTAAACTCACGCTTTTGTATCCTTTTGTCATGCCATCTTTTAACCTTTTCTTTAAACAACTTGGCATTTTCATACGCTTGGGTTCTCCATTCATCAAGTGAGCTAATATCAAATAACCTCTTCTCACTGGCAAGTTTGAAATCATAGTTGAGCTCTTTAATAGCCCAGTATGCCTTGTGTTCTAGTTCGAGAGGTAAGTGACAATCTTTTCCATAAACCATTTTATACGGAGACATGCCCATAGGATTTTTATATGCAGTTCTATAGGCCCATAATGCATCATCAAGTTTCTTGGACCAATTCTTCCTAGACCTATTAACAGTCTTTTGCAAAATTAATTTGAGCTCTCTATTGCTCAACTCTACTTGACCACTAGACTACGGGTGATAAGGAGATGCAATCCTATGATTAACGTCATATTTAGCAAGCATCTTACGGAAAGCACCATGAATAAAATGTGAACCACCATCAGTCATTAAATATCTAGGGACTCCAAACCTCGGAAAATAACTTCCTTAAGCATTTTAATAGAAGTGTTATGATCAGCACTACTAGTTGGAATAGCTTCTACCCACTTAGTAACGTAATCAACAACAACTAAAATATGATTATATCCATTAGAGGCAGGAAAAGGTCCCATATAATCAAAGCCCCAAACATCAAATGTTTCAATAACGAGTGAATAATTCATAGGCATTTCTTGACGTCTACTAATATTACCAATTCTTTGACATTCATCGCAAGATAGAACAAACTTACGGGCATCCTTGAAGAGAGTAGGCCAATAAAAACCAGATTGCAATACCTTATGTGCAGTCCTATCTCCAGCATGGTGTCCTCCATAATCTTCGGAGTGACACTTGCGTAGGATCTGTTCCTGTTCATGCTCAGGTACGCAACGTCTAATGACACCATCTACTCCTTCTTTATAGAGATGTGGGTCATCCCAAAAGTAATGTCGCAAGTCATAGAAAAACTTTTTCTTTTGTTGGTATGTGAAGCTAGGTGGTATAAATTTAGCAACAATATAATTAGCGTAATCAGCATACCATGGAGTGCTACGAGAAGTGCTTACGACATTTAATTGTTCATCAGGAAAGCTATCATCAATAGGTAGTGGGTCATCAAGAACATTCTCTAACCTAGACAAGTTATCTGCAATGGGGTTCTCAGCTCCCTTTCTATCAACAATATGTAAATCAAATTCTTGAAGCAGAAGAACCCATCTAATAAGTCTAGGTTTTGCATCCTTCTTTTCCATAAGATATTTAATAGCAACATGATCAGTGTGAATAGTTACTTTAGAATCAACAATATAAGGTCTAAACTTATCACAAGCAAACACAACTGCTAAAAGTTCCTTTTCGGCAGTAGCATAATTTCTTTGAGCATTATCTAGAGTCTTACTAGCATAATGGATAACATTCAATTTCTTATTAACTCTTTGCCCTAGAGTAGCACCTACAGCATAATCACTAGCATCACACATAATTTCAAAGGGTAAATTCCAATCAGCTGGCTGAACAACAGGTGCAGAGACTAATGCTTTCTTAAGTATTTCAAATGCTTCTACACAATCATCATCAAAGACGAACGATATATCTTTTTGTAATAAATTAGTCAGGGACCGAGAGATTTTTGAGAAGTCCTTAATGAACCTCCTATAATATCCGGTGTGACCAAGGAAACTTCTTATACCTTTGATGTCCTTGGGACATGGCATCTTTTCAATAGCATCAACCTTGGCCTTATCAACTTCAATACCTCTTTCAGGAACTTTGTGCCCCAAGACAATACCTTCATTAACCATAAAGTGGCACTTTTCCCAATTCAAGACAAGATTAGTTTCTTCGCATCTCTGCAAAACTCGAGCAAGATTGCTCAAGCAATCATCAAAAGAGGAACCATAGATGGAAAAGTCATCCATGAAGACCTCACAAATCTTTTCACAGAAGTCAGAGAATATAGCCATCACGCATCTTTGAAAGGTAGCAGGTGCATTAAATAAACCAAAAGGCATACGTCTATAAGCAAAAGTACCAAAAGGGCATGTAAAAGTAGTCTTTGATTGATCTTTAGCTGACACATGTATTTGAGAGAAACCAGAATAACCATCTAGAAAGCAATAATGTGTACGTTTACATAATCTTTCTAGCATTTGATCAATAAAAGGTAAGGGGTAATGATCTTTCTTAGTATCTTTATTTAATTTATGGAAATCAATTACCATCCTGTAACCTGTTATAATTCTCTGCGGGATCAATTCATCTTTGTCATTAGGGACAACAGTAATACCTCCCTTCTTAGGGACACAATGGACAGGACTTACCCACTGACTATCAGCAACAGGATAAATTATACCTACCTCCAAAAGCTTGAGTATTTCCTTTCTTATCACTTCTTTCATTTTAGGATTCAAACGGCGTTGAGGGTCACAAACTGGTTTGGCATCAGCTTCCAAATTTATTTTATGTTGACATAGAGTGGGACTAATGCCCTTAAGATCATCCAGAGTATATCCAATAGCAGCACGGTGCTTATTCAGAGTTTTCAGTAATCTTTCTTCTTCATGCTCTGAAAGGTTAGCACTAATAATAACAGGATATATTTTCTTTTCATCAAGATAAGCATATTTAAGATTATGAGGCAGCGGTTTAAGCTCAAAGACGGGATCACCCTTGGGTGGAGGAGGATCCCCTAGGATTTCAACAGGCAAATTGTGTTGCAGAATAGGTTCCTGTTTAAAGAATACTTCATCTATTACCCTTCTTTCATTCATGAACATATCATTTTCATGGTCTAGCAAATACTGTTCTAAAGGATCACTAGGAGGTACGGCAATGGAAGCAAGACCAATAATTTCATCCTTACTAGGCAATTCCTCCTCACGATGATGCTTACTAAATTTAGAGAAATTAAACTCATGAACCATATCATCCAAGCCAACAGTAACAACATTCTTTTTGCAGTCTATCATAGCATTAACAGTATTCAAGAAGGGTCTACCAAATATTATGGGACAAAAGCTATCTTGTGGAGAGCCAAGAACAAGAAAATCAGCGGGATATTTGGTTTTTACACACAAGACTTCAACATCTCTAACAATTCCCATTGCAGATATAGTATCTCTATTGGCAAGTTTAATTGTAACATCAATATCTTCTAACTCAGCAGGTGCAATATCATGCATAATTTCTTTGTATAAATCAATGGGTATAACACTAGCACTAGCACCCATATCACACAAGCCATGATAACAATGATCTCCTATTTTAACAGAAATAACGGGCACGCCTACCACAGGTCTATGTTTATCTTTATCACAAGGTTTAGCAATTCTAGCAGTCTCACCCTGGAATTGAATAACATGCCCATCGATATTATCAGACAAGAGATCTTTAACAATAGCAATATTAGGTTCTACTTTGACTTGCTCAGGAGGTGTATAAGTTCTAGTATTGCTTTTACGAACAACAGTTGAAGCTTTAGTATGATCCTTCATTCTAACAGGGAAAGGTGGTTTCTCAACATAAGAAGTGGGAACGATAGGATCATTATAAGTGACAATTTTTTCTTCAACTTTAATAGGTGCAGCTACTTTTACTTCTATGGGAGGATGATATTTAAACCACTTCTCCTTGGGGGAGATCTACATAAGTAGAAAAAGATTCAGAGAAAGAAGCTACTATCTCAGAGTCAAGTCCATATTTAGTGCTCAACTTACGGAAAATATCGATATCCATAAAAGATTTAACACAATCAAACTTAGGTGTCGTACCTGACTCCTTACCTTCGTCGAGGTCCCAATCTTCACAGTTGCGTTCAATTCTATCCAATAATTTCCATCTGAATCCAATAGTCTTCATCATAAAAGGGCCATCACAAGAAGTATCGAGCATGGTGCGATTATTATCAGAAAGCCGAGCATATTTTTTTTGCATAATTACTCCTCTTGCGAGCTCATGATTGGGGCATGGATATAACATTGATTTAAGCCTCCCCAAGCTTGAGCGACGATTTCTCCTTCGTGAGGCCAAAAATTATATATATATAATTGCGATCACGATGAACAAGATGCATAGGGTAATACTTTTGATGAAATTCCAATTTCACTCTTTTATAGTTCCATGATCTCGAATCATCACATAGCCTATACCATGTCAATGCGTCTCCCTTCAAAGATAAAGGGAAAGCCTTCTTCTTAACAACATCATCGGGTATACCTGCAAGCTTAAGTAGTCCACAAACATCATCCACATAGCATAGATGTTCATCAAGATGCTTTGTTTCATCTCGTGTAAAAGTGTTAGCTAGCAGTTTTTCCATCAAACCCGAAGGAATCTCAAAAGGAGTTTCATTTTCAAAAGGTTCAGTAGGTTGAGTAGGTTGAGTAGGTTGAGGAGCAACTCTTTGCTCTACTGGACGGGGTGAAGATACCCCGAACAAGCCCCTCAGACAATTACTTTCCATAGTAACAATTGACAGAAAATTTCAGCACATTAAATAAAATTTTCCTTACCAAATTCCACCTACCAAAGGCGCTTGACTCCCTGGCAACGGCGCCAGAAAAGAGTCTTGATGACCCACAAGTATAGGGGATCTATCATACTCCTTTCGATAAGTAAGAGTGTCGAACCCAACGAGGAGCAGAAGGAAATGATAAGCGGTTTTCAGCAAGGTATTCTCTGCATGTACTGAAATAAGTGGTAACAGATAGTTTTGTGATAAGATAAATTGTAACAAGCAACAAGTAACAAAAGTAAATAAAGTGCATCAAGGTGGCCCAATCCTTTTTGTAGCAAAGGACAAGCCTGGACAATCTCTTATGATAAGAAAAGCGCTCCCGAGGACACATGGGAATATCGTCAAGCTAGTTTTCATCACGCTCATATGATTCGCATTCGGTACTTTGATAATTTGATATGTGGGTGGATAGTGCTTGGGTTCTGCCCTTACTTGGACAAGCATCCCACTTATGATTAACCTCTATTGCAAGCATCCGCAACTACAACAAAAGTATTAAGGTAAACCTAACCATAGCATGAAACATATGGATCCAAATCAGCCCCTTACGAAGCAATGCATAAACTAGGGTTTAAGCTTCTGTCACTCTAGCAACCCATCATCTACTTATTACTTACCAATGCCTTCCTCTAGGCCCAAATAATGGTGAGTGTTATGTAGTCGATGTTCACATAACCCCACTAGAGGTTAGACAACATACATCTCATCAAAATATCGAACGAATACCAAATTCACATGAGTACTAATAGCAAGACTTCTCCCTTGTCCTCAGGAACAAACGTAATTACTCACAAAGCATATTCATGTTCATAATCAGAGGGGTAATAATATTCATAAAGGATCTGAACATATGATCTTCCACCAAATAAACCAACTAGCATCAACTACAAGGAGTAATCAACACTACTAGCAACCTACTAGCACCAATCCCGGACTTGGAGACAAGAATTGGATACAAGAGATGAACTAGGGTTTGGAGATGAGATGGTGCTGGTGAAGATGTTGATGGATATTGCCCTCTCCCGATGAGAGGAACATTGGTGATGACGATGATGACGATTTCCCCCTCCCGGAGGGAAGTTTCCCCGGCAGAATAGCTCTGCCAGAGCCCTAGATTGGTTCCGCCAAGGTTCCGCCTCGTGGTGGCGGAGTCTCGTCCCGAAAGGTTCCTTCCTATTTTTTTTCATTGAAAGACTTCATATATGAGAAGATGGGCGTCGGAGAGCCACCAGGGGGCCCACGAGGTAGGGGGCGCGCCCGGGGGGGCACCCCCCACCCTCGTGAGCAGGGTGTGGGCCCCCTGGCCTTCATCTCTGGAAACGATTTTTCTTTATTTATTTCAAGGTATTCCGTGGTGTTTCAGGACTTTTGGAGTTGCGTAGAATAGGCCTCCAATATTTGCTCCTTTTCCGGCCCAGAATTCCAGCTGCCGGCATTCTCCCTCTTCATGTAAACCTTGTAAAATAAGAGAGAATAGCCATAAGTATCGTGACATAATGTGAAATAACAACCCATAATGCAATAAATATTGTCATAAAAGCATGATGCAAAATGGACGTACCACTTCAAAAGGGGCTGATTTGGATCCATATGTTTCATGCTATGTTTAGATTTAACTTAATTCTTCTTTCGTAGTTGCGGATGCCTACGAGAGGGGTTAAACATAAGTGGGAGGCTTGTCCAAGGAAGGGCAGCACCCAAGCACTGGTCCACCCACATATCAAATTATCAAAGTAACGAACGCGAATCATATGAGCATGATGGAAAGTAACTTGACAACAACTCCCATGTGTCCTCGGGAGCGCTTTGCTTTATATAAGAGTTTGTCTAGGCTTGTCCTTTTCTACAAAAATGATTGAGCCACCTTTCTGCACCTTGTTTACTTTTGTCACTTGTTACCTGTTACGAATTATCTTATCACACAACTATCTGTTATCAATAATTTCAGAGCTTTGCAGAGAATACCTTGTTGAAAATTGCTTGTCATTTCCTTCTGCTCCTCGTTGGGTTCGACACTCTTACTTAACGAAAGGACTACGATAGATCTCCTATAGTTGTGGGCCATCAAGACTCTTTTCTGGTGTCGTTGCCGGGGTGTGAAGCGCCTTTGGTAAGTGGAATTTGGTCAAGAAACATATAGAAAGTGTGCTGAAATTTACTGTCACTTGTTACTATGGAAAATAATCTTTGAGGGGCTTGTTCAGGGTATCTTCACCTCGACCGGAAGAGCAAAGTGTTTCTCCTCAACCTACCGCACCTACTGAAAATATTTATTATGAAATTCCTTCAGGTATGATAGAGAAACTGCTAGCTAATCCTTATGCAGGAGATGGAACATTACATCCCGATATGCACCTGATCTATGTGGATGAACTTTGTGGATTATTTAAGCTTACAGGTATGCCCGAGGATGTTGTCAGGAAGAAGGTCTTCCCTTTATCTTTGAAGGGAAAGGCATTGACATGGTTTAGGCTATGTGATGATATTGGACCATGGAACTACAACCTATTGAAATTGGAATTTCATCAGAAGTTTTATCCTATGCATCTGGTTCACCATGATCGGAATTATATATATATATATAATTTATGGCCTCGTGAAGGAGAAAGTATCTCCTCAAGCTTGGGGAATGCTTAAGTCAATGTTATATTCATGCCCCAATCCTGAGCTCTCAAGAGAAATTATTATTCAAAAAATTTATGCTCGGCTTTCTCATAATGATCGATCCATGCTCGATACTTCTTGTATTGGTTCTTTTATGAAGAAGGATATTGAATTCATATGGGATTTATGATGAGGACATCAATACCATTGTTACACCCACAACCCCTACTGCTACATATACTGGACCAATTACTAGAGCTCGCGCACGCCAATTAAATTATCAAGTACTTTCGTTTCTTTGTAATGATTCTAATGTTCATGAGAATATGATGCTGCCTAAATTGGATACATTTGTTTTTCTTACAAATGAAGGGCCTAGCTTGGAGAAGGATGAACATTGGGGCAAGAACAAGCATGGAGATGATGGCATGCACAAGGGGAACAAGAACAGAGTTACAAGTGATGATTTGAGGACTTTGAAGGCTCCATAATGGGTGCATGAAGCCTTGGACGAAATATACAAGATGCCACTTCATAAATTTTGTCCCGGAGCTATTCTAGGTGTTGCGTCACCTTATTATTGGGCCAGGCCCATGTAATTTCTAAATACATAAGTATAGGCTATTTTTAGAGTCCGTATGTGTGGGGAAACAAGAGACAGGGTTGATTTCGAACCCCTCCACCAAGGGCCACGAAATTTCCGCCCTCTTCCTCCATATATACAACCCTTAGGGCACCGTTTAGACTTTGGGTTTTGTTTAGATTAAAGTTTGCCATAGCTGCAACTTCGCGTATTTCGTCTGTGTTCAACGACCAGACAAATGCATCACAGAACCCCACCTTGATCAATAAAGCTTTCATCTTATATTCGCAATATCCTGATTGCAATCTCAGTTTCTTGCTTGTTCTTTGTTTGCTCGCAGGAAACAGACCCTTGTGGTCAGGTTGATCATGCTCCGGTCTGGTCAATAACCTCTCGGAGTTGGTTTAGCGATTGCTAAGGCGCGACGTCCTCACACGTTCGTAGTCGGATCGTCAAAGTCGACTTCCAACAAAGCGATATCCATTAGCTCATCGAAATATGGGAAACCTTTGCCTCTATCAAGTGGTATCAGATTTTCAGGTTGCTCGGTGAGATTTTACAGTTTTTCGTAGTTTATATCGAGTCTTTTCTTCATACCTATAGTCCACGAAAAAGCCAAAAAAAATTTAGGGTTAGTTCATCCTATCCGAACCAATCTGAGCCTTTGCATAATCTCTTATGTATTTGCTTTGTTGAATTTGCGGTTGCATCGTCGTGTCAAGTTGCTGGTCTTAGCGTCTAGTTTCCCTTAGAGTTTCGAGTTCTGTTCACAAGTTGTCACGCTGCCGCCGCACCATCGTCATCGCTCTTGCCATCTACCACCATCGCTGATCCGCCACCGCGCTGAATCCATATCCATATTCCACCACCAATCCGTATCCATATACCACCACCGATCTGTATCCATATACCACCACTGCTACCATATACCACCACTGCTGTCATATCCTACCACCATATATCCACCACCAATCCGAGTTACTTTCATATTAGGTTTGTTTTCGAGATCCGTCTAATTTCCGATTCGTGTTTCCTTGCCTGAGTAGGTTTCCGGAAACCACCCTTCGTTTAGGCCCAAAATTTTCCAAAAACGCACTAGACAAAAAGTTTTCTGGCTATCATATTTTTAGGTGCTTCCAAGCTTATTGAGACAGTCGTCGTTATAGAAAGTTTTTTGACCCATTTCCAGTTTTTGGGTCCGGGCAGTCAAAAAAAAATTGGTCAATTTTTTTTTCGTGCCTATCATGTCAGTTTGACCTGGGAAGAGTTTTGAGACACTCGCCATTATAGTGATTTTTTGCAAAAAAAAGAGGAGCACAAAAAAAGGAGCGCAAAAAAAAAACAGAGCAATTTTTTTCCAGAGTGTGCTTTTCCCTTGTTTACGTCCAGCGTCGTGATTTTGTTAGTGTTCTAGGCTCGCGTCTCTAGCACGGTCTAGCCTAGGACCAGCACAGTACCGTCGTTGAGAGTTTATTCAACTTTGCATCTCTAAATTGATTATTGCTGACCCCTTTTGCTACCATATTATAAACCTTCCCAACTACACATACATCTACGTCGTGCGTTTGACTCTCCCTGGTAATCGCTCTATCCAAGCTTTAAGAGTTTTGACTACAACGGTTGACGATCACCACCTGCTGCTGGGTAAGAACCGGTAAGAATTTGAGATTCGCTTGAAGGATTTGTGACACAACACCACCACCACCGTTTCCTAGTAGTATGTAGGATCATATTCTTTTGTGTTTCTGTTGCTGCTAACCATGGCAGGATCACAAGACGACAAGATTGACTGGGAGAACATGACAAACAAGGCGCTTGATGATAAGTTTCATCAAATGTTGGGTCAACAGGTGGAAGACGTGATGGCCAGTTTTGGAAAGGCATTGGAGAGGATGGATGACATTGAGAAGACAATTGACACCAAGTTGGACACCAAGTTTGATGAATTACTCAAACGTCTCCCACAACCAGTTCTACGCTGCGATACAGTAGGGCGAGCACAGCGTGTTCCTATTGAGCCAGGACAAAATTCTGGTGCCGCTGCTACTGTTGTTGGTGCTTCTGTAGCTCCTGCTGCTACTGCAGAGGTGGAGGACTATTACGAGGATGAGGTTGATCAAAATCAGAACTACGTGCAGCCACCAGCACCACCACCAGCAGGTCGACCTCAGGTATTTATTCGCAATGGTAGGCCTGCACCACCACCTCAGGTACGAGATAATGACCATATTCCTAAACGGAAGTTGAATATTCCACCATTTGAGGATAGATATGTTGCTGATATATATCTTACTTGGGAGTTAGAAGCTGAACAGCGTTTTACATGTGTACAATATCCCGAGGAGAGACGGGTTGCTGCTGCTATTTGTGCTTTCACTAGTTTTGCATGTGTATGGTGGTCTGAACATTGTAGATTATATCCTATTCCAACTACTTGGGCTGCTTTGAAAACTGCTTTGCGTACTCGTTGGGTTCCACCATATTATCAACGTGAATTGCTTCAAAAATTGCAGCGTTTAAGACAAGGAAAAAATTCTGTAGAAGAATATTATCAGGAATTACAAACTGGCATGATTAGTTGTGCTATTGTTGAGGAGAATGAAGCTATGCTTGCACGTTTTATGGGTGGATTAAATAGCGAGATTCAGACCATTCTAGAGTATAAGGAGTATACTAATATCACCTATTTATTCCATCTTGCCTGTAAAGCTGAACGTGAAGTGCAGGATCGACAAGCATTGGCGCGAACTAACTTTTCTGCAGGTCAGCCTTCATCATGGACACCGCGTGCATCTTCTACTTCCACAGCACCAGCACCTCCACCAGGTGCCACCTACAGCAGTGATACAATAAAGAAGGCACAACCACCACTATCTGCCAAGAGCACACCTGTCGGACCTGCATAGAGCTCTTCTTCTTCCATGGCATCAACAGGGCACACAAGTGATATTATTTGTCGTCATTGTAAGGGAAGAGGTCATTATGCGAGAGAATGCAAATCTCAGCGTGTGATGATTGCTATTGAGGATGGTGGGTATGAGTCCGCTAGTGACTATGATGAGGAGACTTTGGCGCTTATTACAAGTGAAGAACACGGTGGAGCTGATTCTGATCATGAGACGCAATACATGGCTCCTGAAGACGCTAACAGGTATGAATATTTAGTTGCTCAACGTGTTTTGAGTGTGCAGATCACACAAGCTGAGCAAAATCAAAGGCACAATTTGTTCCATACAAAGGGAGTTGTGAAGGAACGTTCTGTGCGCGTCATCATAGATGGAGGGAGCAGCAATAACTTGGCTAGCATGGAGATGGTGGAGAAGCTATCTCTCACCACAAGACCACATCCACATCCTTACTACATCCAATGGTTCAACAACATCAGCAAGGTTAAGGTAACACGTACTGTTCGTGTGCATTTTAGTATTTCTACATATGCTGATTATGTTGATTGTGATGTGGTACCTATGCAAGCATGTTCCTTATTACTTGATCGACCATGGAAATTTGATAAATATTCTATACACCATGGTAGAAACAATCATTATACTCTAGTTCATAAGGATAAAAATATTACTTTGCTTCCTATGACTCCTGATTCCATTTTGAAAGATGATATTAATAGAGCTAATAAAGCAAAACAGGAGAAACATAAGAGTGAAAATCAGATTGTGGCAAAAGAATTTGAGCAACAAATGAAGCCTAATAGTAAACCATCTAGTGTTGCTTCTGAAATTAAATTGAGAAGTGCATGTTTACTTGCCACTAAATCTGATATTGATGAGTTAGATTTCAGCAAAGCTGTTTGCTATGCTTTTGTGTGCAAAGAGGCATTATTTTCATTTGAGGACGTGGCTTCCTCTTTGCCTCCTGCTATCACTAACATTTTGCAGGAGTTCGCTGACGTCTTTCCACAAGACGTGCCACCGGGATTACCTCCCATTCGAGGGATTGAGCATCAGATTGACTTAATTCCCGATGCATCATTACCCAACCGTGCACCATACCGTACCAATCCAGAGGAGACTAAGGAGATTATGCGTCAAGTACAATAGCTTCTCGACAAAGGTTATATACGCGAATCCCTTAGTCCTTGTGCTGTTCCTATCATTCTAGTGCCGAAAAAGGATGGTACATCACGTATGTGTGTTGATTGTAGAGGCATTAATAATATTACTATTCGTTATTGTCATCCTATTCCTAGGCTAGATGATATGCTTGATGAATTGAGTGGCTCTACAATATTCTCCAAAGTTGATTTGCGTAGTGGATACCATCAAATTGTATGAAATTGGGAGATGAATGGAAAATGGCATTTAAAACTAAGTTTGGATTATATGAGTGGTTAGTCATGCCTTTTGGGTTAACTAATGCACCTAGTACTTTCATGAGATTAATGAATGAAGTTTTACGTGCTTTTATTGGATGATTTGTGGTAGTCTATTTTGATGATATACTGATTTATAGTAGATTTTTGGAGGAACATTTGGAACATTTACGTGTTGTTTTATTGCTTTACGTGATGCACGTTTGTTAGGTAACCTTGGGAAGTGCACCTTTTGCACCGACTGAGTATCTTTTCTTGGCTATGTTGTTACTCCACAGGGAATTGAAGTTGATAAAGCCAAGATTGAAGCTATTGAGAGTTGGCCGCAGCCCAAAACGGTCACACAAGTGAGGAGTTTTCTTGGCCTCGTTGGATTCTATAGGTGTTTTGTGAGAGATTTCAGCACCATTGTTGCACCTCTCAATGAGCTTACAAAGAAAGATGTGCCTTTTCTTTGGGGTACCGCACAGGAAGAAGCCTTCACGGTATTGAAACATAAGTTGACACATGCTCCTTTACTCCAACTTCCTGATTTTAATAAGACTTTTGAGCTTGAATGTGATGCTAGTGGAATTGGATTAGGAGGTGTGTTATTACAAGATGGCAAACCTGTTGCATACTTCTCTGAAAAATTGAGTGGGCCTAGTCTGAATTATTCTACATATGATAAAGAATTATATGCTCCTGTTCGGACTTTAGAAACATGGCAACATTATTTCTGGCCCAAAGAATTTTTTATACACTCTGATCATGAATCTTTGAAACATATTAGAAGTCAAGCTAAACTGAATTGTAGACATGCTAAATGGGTTGAATTCATTGAGACTTTCCCTTATGTCATGAAACACAAGAAGGGTAAAGAAAATGTTGTTGCTGATGCATTGTCTCGTCGATATACTATGCTTTCACAACTTGACTTCAAAATATTTGGTTTGGAGACCATCAAACATCAATATGTGCATGATGCTGATTTTAAAGATGTAATGCAGAATTGTAAATAAGGAAGAATGTGGAACAAGTTCGTCGTTAATGATGGATTTGTGTTCCGTGCTAACAAGCTATGCATTCCAGCTAGCTCCGTTCGTCTTTTGTTGTTGCAGGAGGCGCATGGAGGAGGATTAATGGGACACTTTGGCGTGAAGAAGACGGAGGACGTACTTGCTACACATTTCTTTGGGCCAAAGATGAGATGAGATGTTGAGCGTTTTATTGCTCGCTGCACTACATGTCAAAAAGCTAAGTCACAACTCAATCCTCATGGTTTATATATGCCTTTGCCTGTACCTAGTGTTCCTTGGGAGGATATATCTATGGACTTTGTTTTAGGTTTACCTCACACAAAGAAGGGGAGGGACATCATATTTGTTGTCGTGGACAGATTCTCGAAAATGGCACACTTTATACCATGTCATAAAAGCGATGATGTTGTTAATGTTGCTGATTTGTTCTTTCGTGAAATTATTTGCTTGCATGGTGTGCCAAATACTATTGTTTCAGATCATGATACTAAATTTCTTAGCCACTTTTGGAGATGTTTATGGGCTAAGTTGGGGACTAAACTGCTTTTTAAAACTACTTGTCACCCCCAAACTGATGGACAAACTGAAGTAGTCAATAGAACATTGTCTACTATGCTTAGGGCTGTTTTGAAGAATAATAAGAAAATGTGGGAGGAATGCTTGGCTCATATTGAATTTTCTTATAATCGTTCATTGCATTCTACTACTAAGATGTGCCCTTTTGAAGTTGTGTATGGTTTCCTACCTCGTGCACCTATTGATTTGTTGCCTCTTCCATCTTCGGAGAAGGTTAATTTTGATGCTAAACAATGTGCTGAATTGATTTTAAAAATGCATGAGTTAACTAAGGAAAACATTGAGAGTATGAATGCTAAATGTAAACTTGCTGGAGATAAGGGTAGAAAATATGTTGTGTTTGCACCTGGAGATCTTGTTTGGTTACATTTGCGTAAGGATATATTTCCTAATTTGCGCAAATCAAAGCTAATGCCTCGTGCTGATGGTCATTTTAAGGTGTTGGAGAAAATAAATGATAATGCATATAAACTTGAGCTGCCTGCAGATTTTGGGGTTAGTCCCACTTTTAACATTGCAGATTTGAAGCCTTATTTGGGTGAGGAAGATGAGCTTCCGTCGAGGACGACTTCATTTCAAGAAGGGGAGGATGATGAGGACATCAATACCATTGTTACACCCACAGCCCCTACTGCTACATATACTGGACCAATTACTAGAGCTCGCGCATGCCAATTAAATTATCAGGTACTTTCGTTTCTTGGTAATGATTCTAATGTTCATGATAATGATGCTGCCTAAATTGGATAAATTTGTTTTGCTTACAAATGAAGGGCCTAGCTTGGCGAAGGATGAACATTGGAGCAAGAACAAGCATGGAGATGATGGCATGCGCAAGCGGAACAAAAACGGAGTTACAAGTGATGATTTCAGTAGTTTGAAGCCTCCATAATGGGTGCATGAAGCCTTGGACGAAATATACAAGATGCCACTTCATAAATTTCGTCCCGAGGCTATTCTAGGTGCTGCGTCACCTTATTATTGGGCCAGGCCCATGTAGTTTCGAAATACATAAGTATAGGCTATTTTTAGAGTCCGTATATGTGGGGAAACAAGAGATAGGGTTGATTTCGGACCCCTCCACCAAGGGCCAAAGCTGCAACTTCGCGTACTTCGTTTGTGTTCAACGACCAGACAAAGGCGTCACAGAACCCCACCTTGATCAATAAAGCTTTCATCTTATATTCGCAATATCCTGATTGCAATCTCAGTTTCTTGCTTGTTCTTTGTTTGCTCGCAGGAAACAGATCCTCGTGGTCAGGTTGATCGTGCTCCGGCGTGGTCAATAACCTCTCGGAGTTGGTTTCACGATTGCTAAGACGCGACGTACTCGCACGTTCGTAGCTGGATCGTCAAAGTCGACTTCCACCAAAGCGATATCCATCATCTCATTGAAAGACGGGACACCTTTGCCTCTATCAATTTATTGCAAAGAATTAAACGCAACTCTGAAGATTGGGAACTCGACCAAGGTAAGGAGTCAGGTATAAACCTTTAGTTTGATTGTGTTAAATCTTTTATGGATACCGATGCTTTTCGTGATTTTAGCACTAAATATGGACTGGACTCTGAGATAGTACCTTCTTTTTGTGAATCATTTGCTACTCATGTTGTGTTGGAAATATGCCCTAGAGTCAATAATAACTTAGTTATTATTATTATATTTCCTTGTTCATGATAATCGTTTATTATCCATGCTATAATTGTATTGATAGGAAACTCAGATACATGTGTGGTACATAGACAACACCATGTCCCTAGTAAGCCTCTAGTTGACTAGCTCATTGATCAATAGATGGTTACGGTTTCCTGACCATGGACATTGGATGTCGTTGATAACGGGATCACATCATTAGGAGAATGATGTGATGGACAAGACCCAATCCTAAGCCTAGCACAAAGATCGTGTAGTTCGTATGCTAAAGCTTTTCTAATGTCAAGTATCATTTGCTTAGACCATGAGATTGTGCAACTCCCGGATACCGTAGGAATGCTTTCGGTGTACCAAACGTCACAACGTAACTAGGTGGCTATAAAGGTGCACTACAGGTATCTCCGAAAGTGTCTGTTGGGTTGGCACGAATCGAGACTGGGATTTGTCACTCTGTGTAAACAGAGAGGTATCTCTGGGCCCACTCGGTAGGACATCATCATAATGTGCACAATGTGACCAAGGGGTTGATCATGGGATGATGTGTTACGGAACGAGTAAAGAGACTTGCCGGTAACGAGATTGAACAAGGTATCGGTATACCGACGATCGAATCTCGGGCAAGTACAATACCGTTAGACAAAGGGAATTGTATACGGGATCGATTGAGTCCTTGACATCGTGGTTCATCCGATGAGATCATCGTGGAACATGTGGGCGCCAACATGGGTATCCAGATCCCGCTGTTGGTTATTGACCGGAGAACGTCTCGGTCATGTCTGCATGGTTCCCAAACCCGTAGGGTCTACACACTTAAGGTTCGATGATGCTAGGGTTATAGGGAATAGATATACGTGGTTACCGAATGTTGTTCGGAGTCCTGGATGAGATCCCGGACGCCACGAGGAGTTTCGGAATGGTCCGGAGGTAAAGATTTATATATGGGAAGTCCTATTTTGGCCACCGGAAAATGTTTGGGATTTTTCGGTATTGTACCGAGAAGGTTCTAGAAGGTTCCGGAGTGGGGCCCACCTGCATGGGGGGGCCCACATGAACGTGGGTAGTGGGGGCAAGTCCCCACACCCCTGGTCAAGGCGCACCAAGATCCCCCCTTAGAAGGAATAAGATCATATCCCGAAGGGATAAGATCAAGATCCCTAAAAAGGGGGGATAACAATCGGTGGGGAAGGAAATGATGGGATTTCTTTCCTCCCACCTTTGCCAAAGCCCCAATGGACTTGGAGGGCAAGAAACCAGCCCCTCCACCCCTATATATAGTGGGGAGGTGCATGGGAGCTTCACACGAAGTTCTGGCGCAGCCCTCCCCCTCTCCCAAGTCCTCCTCCTCTCCCGCGGTGCTTGGCGAAGCCCGGCAGGATTGCCACGCTCCTCCACCACCACCACGCCGTCATGCTGCTGCTGGATGGAGTCTTTCTCAACCTCTCCCTCTCTCCTTGCTGGATCAAGGCATGGGAGACGTCACCGGGCTGTACGTGTGTTGAACGTGGAGGTGTCGTCCGTTCGATACTAGGATCTCTGGTGATTTGGATCACGACGAGTACGACTCCTTCAACCCCGTTCTCTTGAACGCTTCCGCTTAGCGATCTACAAGGGTATGTAGGTGCACTCTCCTTCCCCTCATTGCTAGTCTCTCCATAGATAGATCTTGGTGACTCGTAGGAAAATTTTGAATTTCTGCTACGTTCCCCAACAGTGGCATCATGAGCTAGGTCTATTGCGTAGATTCTTTGCACGAGTAGAACACAAAGTAGTTGTGGGCGTTGATCTTGTTCAATATGCTTACCGTTACTAGTCCAATCTTGATTCGGTGGCATTGTGGGATGAAGCGGCCCGGACCGACCTTACACGTACACTTACGTGAGACAGGTTCCACCGACTGACATGCACTTGTTGCATAAGGTGGCTAGCGGGTGCCAGTCTCTCCCACTTTAGTCGGATCGGATTCGATGAAAAGGGTCCTTATGAACGGTAAATAGCAATTGACATATCACGTTGTGGTTTTTGCGCAGGTAAGAAACGTTCTTGCTAGAAACCCATAGCAGCCACGTAAAACATGCAAACAATAATTAGAGGACGTTTAACTTGTTTTTGCAGGGTATGCTATGTGATGTGATATGGCCAAGAAGAATGTGATGAATGATATGTGATGTATGAGATTGATCATGTTCTTGTAATAGGAATCACGACTTGCATGTCGATGAGTATGACAACCGGCAGGAGCCATAGGAGTTGTCTTTATTTATTGTATGACCTGCGTGTCATTGAACAAACGCCATGTAATTACTTTACTTTATTGCTAACCAGTAGCCATAGTAGTAGAAGTAATAAGTTGGCGAGACAACTTCATGGTGACACGATGATGGAGATCATGATGATGGAGATCATGGTGTCATGCCGGTGACGATGATGATCATGGAGCCCCGAAGATGGAGATCAAAAGGAGCAATATGATATTGGCCATATCATGTCACTATTTGATTGCATGTGATGTTTATCATGTTTATACATCTTATTTGCTTAGAACGACGATAGTAAATAAGATGATCCCTCATTAAAATTTCAAGAAAGTGTTCCCCCTAAGTGTGCACCGTTGCGAAAGTTCGTCATTTCGAAGCACCACGTGATGATCGGGTGTGATAGATTCTAACGTTCACATACAACCGGTGTAAGCCAGATTTACACACGCGAAACACTTAGGTTGACTTGACGAGCCTAGCATGTACAGACATGGCCTCGGAACACAAGAGACCGAAAGGTCGAGCATGAGTCGTATAGTAGATACGATCAACATGAAGATGTTCACCGATGATGACTAGTCCGTCTCACATGATGATCGGACACGGCCTAGTTGACTCGGATCATGTAATCACTTAGATGACTAGAGGGATGTCTATCTGAGTGGGAGTACATAAGATGAACTTGTTTATCCTGAACATAGTCAAAAGGTTTTTTGCAAATTATGTCGTAGCTCGCGCTTTAGTTCTACTGTTTTAGATATGTTCCTAGAGAAAATATAGTTGAAAGTTGACAGTAGCAATTATGCGGATAGTAAAAGGCTTATGTCCTTAATGCACCGCTCGGTGTGCTAGACCTCGAACGTGGTCTGTGGATGTTGCAAACATCTGACATACACGTTTTGATGACTACATGATAGTGGTAATGTTAAATGGTTTAGAATTGTGGCACCGAAGACATTTTTGAAATGTCGCAGAACATATGAGATGTTTCGAGGGCTTAAATTGGGATTTCAGGCTCGTGCCCATGTCAAGAGGTATAAGACCTCCGACGATTTTCTTAGCCCGCATAATAAGGGAGAAAAGCTCAATCTTGAGCTTGTGCTCAGATTGTCTGAGTACAACAATCACTTGAATCGAGTGGGAGTTGATCTTCCAGATGAGATAGTGATGTTTCTCCAAAGACATTGCCACCAAGCTACCAGAGCTTCATGATGAACTATAACATAACAGGGATAGATATAATGATCCTTGAGCTATTCGCAATGTTCGACACCATGAATGTAGAAATCAAGAAGGAGCACCAATTGTTGATGGTTAGTGAAACCACTAGTTTTAAGAAGGGCAAGGGCAAGAAGGGGTACTTCATGAAATGGCAAATCAGTTGCTGCTCCAGTGAAGAAACCCAAGGTTGAACCCAAACCCGAGACTAAGTGCTTCTGTAATAAGGGGAACAGCCACTGGAGCAGAATTACCCTAGATACTTGGTAGATGAGAAGGCTGGCGAGGTCGATAGAAGTATATTGGATATACATTATGTTAATGTGTACTTTACTAGTACTCCTAGTAGCACCAGGGTATTAGATACCGGTTCGGTTGCTAAGTGTTAGTAACTCGAAATAAAAGAGCTACAGAATAAACGGAGACTAGCTAAAGGTGAGATGACGATGTGTGTTGGAAGTGTTTCCAAGGTTGATGTGATCAAGCATCGCCTACTCCGTCTACCATCGAGATTGGTGTTAAAACTAAATAATTGTTATTTGGTGTTTGCGTTGAGCATAGACATGATTGGATTATGTCTATCGCAATACGGTTATTCATGTAAGGAGAATAATGGTTACTCTATTCATTTGAATAATACCTTCAATGGTCTTGCACCTAAAAGAATGGTTCATTGAATCTTGATTGTAGTGATACACATTTTCATGCCAAAAGATATAAGATAGTAATGATAGTACCACTTACTTGTGGCACTGCCATGTAAGTCATATTGGTATAAAACGCATGAAGAAGCTCCATGTTGATGGATCTTTGGACTCACTCGTTTTTGAAAAGTTTGAGACATGCGAGCCATGTCTATTGGTGTATACGCATGAAGAAACTCCATGTAGATGGATCGTTTGGACTCACTTGATTTTGAATCGCTTGAGAAATGCAAATCATACCACATGGGCAAGATGACTGAAAAGCCTCGTTTTCAGTAAAATGGAACAAGATAGCAACTTGTTGGAAGTAACACATTTTGATGTGTGCAGTCCAATGAGTGCTGAGGCATGCAGTGAATATCATTATGTTCTTACTTCACGGATGATTTAAGTAGATACTGAGTATATTTACTTGATGAAACACAAGTCTGAATTATTGAATGGTTCAAGTAATTTCAGAGTGAAGTTGAAGATCATCGTGACAAGAGGATAAAATGTCTACGATATGATCATAGAGATGAGTATCTGAGTTACGAGCTTTGGCACACAATTAAGACATTGTGGAAATTGTTTTACAATTAATACCGCCTGGAACACCATAATGTCATGGTGTGTCCGAACATCATATTTGCACCCTATTGGATATAGTGTGTACCATGATGTATCTTATCGAATTACCACTATCGTTCATGGGTTAGGCATTAGATACAACCGCACTCACTTTAATAGGGCACCACGTAATTCCGTTGAGACGACACCATTAGAACTATGGTTTGGAGAAACCTAAGTTGTCGTTTCTTAAAAGTTTGGGGCTGCGACGCTTATGTGAAAAAGTTTCAGGTTGATGAGCTCGAACCCAAAGCGGATAAAAAATGCATCTTCATAGGACACCCAAAACAGTTGGGTATACCTCCTATCTCAGATCCGGAAGCAAAAGTAATTGTTTCTAGAAACGGGTCCTTTCTCGAGGAAAAGTTTCTCTCGAAAGAATTGAGTGGGAGGATGGTGGAGACTTGATGAGTTTATTGAACCATCACTTCAACCAGTGAGTAGCAGGGCACAGGAAGTTGTTCATGTGGCACCTACACCAATTGAAGTGGAAGCTGATGATAGTGATCATGATGCTTCGGATCAAGTCACTACCGGACCTCGTAGGTCGACAAGGACGCGTACTACTTCAGAGTGGTACGCAATCCTGTCTTAGAGGTCATGTTGCTAGACAACAATGAACCTACGAGCTATGGAGAAGCGATGGTGGGCCCAGATTCCGACGAATGGCTCGAGGCCATAAAATCCGAGAGAGTATCCATGACTTTGGAAGAAATACTTGATGGTCGTAAGGCCGTTGGATACAGATGGATTTTAAAAGGAAGACAGACAATGATGGTAAGTATCGCCATTAAGAAAGCTCGACTTGTCGTTAAGATGTTTTCCGACAAGTTCAAGGAGTTGACTACGATGAGACTTTCTCACTCGTAGAGATGCTAAGAGTCTGTTGGAATTATATTAGCAATTACTGCATGATTTATGAAATCTTGCAGATAGGATATCAAAACATTGTTTCCTCGACGATATCCTTGAGGAAAGGTTGTATGTGATACAACCAGAAGGTTTTGTCAATCCTGAAGAACGCTAACAAATATGCAAAGCTCCAGCAATCCTTCTAAGGACTGGAGTAAGCATCTCGGAGTTGGAATGTACGCTTTGATGAGATGATCAAAGGTTTTGGGTTTATACAAAGTTTATGAGAAACTTGTATTTCCAAAGAAGTGAGTGGGAGCACTATAGAATTTCTGATGAGTATATGTTATTGACATACTGTTGATCAGAAATGATGTAGAATTTCTGGAAAGCATATAGGGTTATTTGAAAAGTGTTTTTCAATAGAAGACATGGAATAAGCTGCTTTAACATTGAGCATCAAGATCTATGAGGATAGATCAAAAACGCTAAATGGTACTTTCAAATGAGCACATACCTTGACATGATCTTGAAGGTGTTCAAGATGGATCAGTCAAAGAAGGAGTTCTTGCCTAAGTTGTAAGGTATGAAGTTAAGAGTTAAAGCTCGACCACGGCAGAAGAGAGAGAAAGGACGAAGGTCGTCCCCTATGCTTCAGACGTAGGCTCTATAGTATGCTATGCTGTGTACCGCACCGGAAGTGTGCCTTGCCATGAGTCAGTCAAGGGGTACAAGAAGGATCCAGGAATGGATCATTGGACAGTGGTCAAAATTGCCCTTGGAGTAAATAAAGGACATGTTTCTCGATTATGGAGGTGATAAAGAGTTCGGCGTAAAGGGTTACGTTGATGCAAGCTTTAACACCTGTCCGAATGACTCTGAGTAGCAAACCAGATACGTATAGTGGAGCAACCATTTGGAATAGCTCCAAGTGGAGCGTGGAAGCAGCATTTACAATATGACATAGAGAATTGCAAAATACATATGAATCTGAATGTTGCAGACCCAATTGACTAAAACCTCTCTCACAAGCAAAACATGATCAAACCCCAGAACTCATTGAGTCTTAATCACATGGTGATGTGAACTAGTTTAGTAACACTAGTAAACTCTTTGGATATTGGTCACATGCCGATGTGACCTGTCAATGTTAATCACATGGCGATGTGAACTAGATTATTGACTCTAGTGCAAGTGGGAGACTGTTGGAAATATGCCCTAGAGTCAATAATAACTTAGTTATTATTATTATTATTATATTTCCTTGTTCATGATAATCATTTATTATCCATGCTATAATTGTATTGATAGGAAACTCAGATACATGTGTGGGTACATAGACAACACCATGTCCCTAGTAAGCCTCTAGTTTACTAGCTCGTTGATCAATAGATGGTTACGGTTTCCTAACCATGGACATTGGATGTCGTTGATAACGGGATCACATCATTAGGAGAATGATGTGATGGACAAGACCCAATCCTAAGCCTAGCACAAAGATCGTGTAGTTCGTATGCTAAAGCTTTTCGAATGTCAAGTATCATTTCCTTAGACCATGAGATTGTGCAACTCCCGGATACCGTAGAAATGCTTTGGGTGTACCAAACGTCACAACGTAACTGGGTGGCTATAAAGGTGCACTACAGGTATCTCCGAAAGTGTTTGTTGGGTTGGCACAAATCGAGACTGGGATTTGTCACTCTGTGTAAATGGAGAGGTATCTCTGGGCCCACTCGGTAGGACATCATCATAATGTGCACAATGTGACCAAGGGGTTGATCACGGGATGATGTGTTACGGAACGAGTAAAGAGACTTGCCGGTAACGAGATTGAACAAGGTATCGGTATACCGACGATCGAATCTCGGGAAAGTACAATACTGTTAGACAAAGGGAATTGTATACGGGATCGATTGAGTCCTTGACATCGTGGTTCATCCGATGAGATCATCGTGGAACATGTGGGACCGGAGAACGTCTCGGTCATGTCTGCATGGTTCCCGAACCCGTAGGGTCTACAGACTTAAGGTTCGATGACGCTAGGGTTATAGGGAATAGATATACGTGGTTACCAAATGTTGTTCGGAGTCCCGGATGAGATCCCGGACGTCACGAGGAGTTCCGGAATGGTCCGGAGGTAAAGATTTATATATGGGAAGTCCTATTTTGGCCACCAGAAAATGTTCGGGATTTTTCGGTATTGTACCGGGAAGGTTCTAGAAGGTTCTGGAGTGGGGCCCACCTGCATGGGGGGTCCCACATGAACGTGGGTAGTGGGGGCAAGGCCCCACACCCCTGGTCAAGGCGCACCAAGATCCCCCCTTAGAAGGAATAAGATCATATCCCGAAGGGATAAGATCAAGATCCCTAAAAGGGGGGATAACAATCGGTGGGGAAGGAAATGATGGGATTTCTTTCCTCCCACCTTTGCCAACGCCCAAATGGACTTGGAGGGCAGGAAACCAGCCCCTCCACCCTTATATATAGTGGGGAGGCGCATGGGAGCTTCACACGAAGTTCTGGCGCAGCCCTCCCCCTCTCCCAAGTCCTCCTCCTCTCCCGCGGTGCTTGGCGAAGCCCTGCAGGATTGCCACGCTCCTCCACCACCACCACACCGCCGTGCTGCTGCTGGATGGAGTCTTCCTAAACCTCTCCCTCTCTCCTTGCTGGATCAAGGCATGGGAGACGGCACCGGGCTGTACGTGTGTTGAACGCGGAGGTGCCGTCCGTTCGGCACTAGGATCTCCGGTGATTTGGATCACGACGAGTACGACTCCTTCAACCCCGTTCTCTTGAACGCTTCCGCTTAGCGATCTACAAGGGTATGTAGATGCACTCTCCTTCCCCTTGTTGGTAGTCTCTCCATAGATAGATCTTGGTGACTCGTAGGAAAATTTTGAATTTCTGCTACGTTCCCCAACATGTTGATCTCCCTAAGGAGAAGTGGTTTAAATATCACCCTCCCATTGAAGTTAAAATAGTAGAACCTATTAAAGTTGAAGAAGAAACTATTACTTATAATGTTGATCCTATTGTTCCTACTGCTTATATCGATAAACCACCTTTTCCTGTTCGAATAAAGGATCATGCTAAAGCTTCAACTGTAGTTCATAAGAGTTATACTAGAACACTTACACCCCCTGAACAAATTAAATTTGAACCTAGTATTTCTATGGTTAAAGATCTCTTGGTTGATAATATTGATGGGCATGTTATTTATTTCTGTGACGAAGCTGCTAGAATTGCTAAACCCGTACTAAAGATAAACATAGACTTGTTGTTGGCATGCCCGTTTTTCCGTTAAAATTGGAGATCATTGTTATCATGGCTTATGTGATGTGGGTGCTAGTGTGAGTGCAATTCCTTTTTCCTTATATAAAGAAATTATGAATGATATTGCACTTACTGAGATAGAAGATATTGATGTTACTATTAAGCTTGCCAATAGAGATACTATGTCACCAATTGGGATTGTTAGAGATGTTGAAGTCTTGTGTGGGGAAATAAAATACCCTACTGATTTTCTTGTTGTTGCTTCCCCACAAGATGATTTTTGTCCCATTATATTTGGTAGACTTCTTGAATACTGTTAATTCTCAGATAGATTGCGAAAAGGATATTGTTACTGTTGGTTTAGGGGATATGTCTCATGGTTTTAATTTCTCTAAATTTCGTAGATAACCCCGTGATAAAGAATTGCCTAGTAGGGATGAAATTGTTGGTCTTACTTCTATTGTCACGCCTCCTACTGATCCTGTAGAACAATATTTGCTAGACCATCAAAATGATATGTTTATGAATGAAAGAAGGGAAATAGATGAAATATTCTTTAATCAGGGGCCTGTTTTGAAATACAATTTGCGTGTTGAAATCCTTGGGGATCCTCCTCCACCCAAGGCTGTTCCCGTGTTTGAGCTTAAACAATTAGCTGATGCTCTGAAATATGCTTATCTCGATGAAAGAAGATATATCATGTTATTATTAGTGCTAACCTTTCAGAGCATGAAGAAAAGAAGTTATTAAAAACTCTGAAGAAGCACCGTGCCGCTATTGGATATACTCTTGATGATCTTAAGGGCATTAGTCCCACTCTATGTCAGCACAAAATTAATTTGGAACATGATGCTAAACCAGTGGTTGATCACCAACGACGGTTAAATCCTAAGATGAAAGAAGTGGTAATAAATGAACTACTAAAGCTTCTGGAGGCATGTATAATTTATCCTAATGCTGATAGTAGATGGGTAAGTCCTGTTCATTCTGTCCCTAAGAAGGGAGGTATTACTGTTGTTCCTAACGATAAGAATGAATTGATTCCACACAAAAATGTTACAGGTTATAGAACGGTAATTGATTTTCGCAAATTAAACAAATCTACTCGAAAAGATCATTACCCTCTACATTTTATTGATCAAATGCTAGAAAGATTATCCAAACATAGACAATTTTGCTTTCTAGATGGTTATTTTGGTTTTCATCAAATACCACTTTTACTTGCCCTTTCAGTACTTTTGCTTATAGACGTATGCCTTTTGGTTTATGCAATGCACCTGCTACCTTTCAAAGATGTATCACTACTATATTCTCTGACTTTTGTGGAAAGATTGTTGAGGTTTTCATGGATGATTTCTCCGTTTATGGAACTTCTTTTGATGATTGCTTAAGCAACCTTGATCGAGTTTTGCAGAGATGTGAAGAAACTAATCTTGTCGTGAATTGGGAAAAGTGTCACTTTATGGTTAATGAAGGTATTGTCTTGGGGCATAAAATTTCTGAAAGAGGTATTGAAGTTGATAAAGCTAAAGTAGATGCTATTGAAAACATGCCATGTCCTAAATATATCAAAGGTATAAGAAGTTTGCTTGGTCATGTTGGTTTGTATAGGAGGTTTATTAAAGACTTCTCTAAAATTTCTAGGCCTCTCACTAATCTCTTGCAAAAAGATGTTCCTTTTGTTTTTGATGATGATTGTGTAGAAGCATTTGAAATACTTAAGAAAGCCTTGATTTCTGCACCTATTGTTCAACCGCCTGATTGGAATTTACCCTTTGAAATTATGTGTGATGCTAGTGATTATGCTATTGGTGATGTTCTAGGGCAAAGAGTTGATAAGAAATTGAATGTTATTCATTATGCTAGTAAAACTCTAGACAATGCCCAGAGAAATTATGCTACTACTGAAAAAGAATTTTTAGCAGTTCTTTTCGCTTCTGATAAGTCTAGATCTTATATTGTTGATTCCAAAGTAACTATTCACACTGATCATGCTGATATTAAATATCTTATGGAAAAGAAAGATGCTAAACCTAGACTTATTAGATGGGTTCTCTTGTTACAAGAATTTGATTTGCATATTATCGATATAAAGGGAGCTGAGAACCCCGTTGCAGACAACTTGTCTAGGTTAGAAAATGTTCTTGATGACCCACTGCCTATTGATGATAGTTTTCCTAATGAACAATTAGCTGCCATAAATGCTTCTCGTAATACTCCATGGTATGCTGATATGCTAATTATATCGTTGCTAAATTTATACCACCTAGTTTCACATACCAGCAAAAGAAAAAGGGTTTCTATGATTTAAGACATTACTTTTGGGATGACCCACACCTTTATAAAGAAGGAGTAAATGGTGTTATTAGACGTTGTGTACCTTAGCATGAACAGGAACATATCCTACGCAAGTGCTACTCCAAGGCTTACGGAGGACACCACGCTGGAGATAGAACTACACATAAGGTATTGCAATCCGGTTTTATTGGCCTACTCTCTTTAAGGATGCTCGTAAGTTTGTCTTATCTTGTGATGAATGCCAAAGAATTGGTAATATTAGTAGACGTCAAGAAATGCCTATGAATTATTCACTTGTTATTGAACTGTTTGATGTTTGGGGTTTTACTTATATGGGACCTTTTCCTCCCTCTAATGGGTATACACATATTTTAGTTGTTGTTGATTACGTTACTAAGTGGGTAGAAGCTACTCCAACTAGTAGTGATGATCATAACACTTGATGCTGGTTCACATTTTATTCATGGTGCTTTTCGTAAAATGCTTGCTAAATATGATGTTAACCATAGAATTGCATCTCCTTATCATCGTCAGTCTAGTGGTCAAGTAGAATTGAGTAATAGAGAGATTAAATTTATTTTTCAAAAGACTATTAATAGATCTAGAAAGAATTGGTCTAAGAAACTTGATGATTCATTATGGGCTTATAGAACTGCTAATAAAAACCCTATGGGTATGTCTCCGTATAAAATGGTTTATGGAAAGGCTTATCACTTACCTGTAGAACTAGAACATAATGCATATTGGGCTATTAAAGAGCTCAATTATGATTTCAAACTTGCTAGTGAGAATAAGGTTATTTGACATTAGCTCACTTGATGAATGGAGAACCCAAGCCTATGAGAATGACAAGTTGTTTAAAGAAAAGGTTAAAAGATGGCATGACAATAGGATACAAAAGCGTGAGTTTAATGTAGGTGATCATGTTTTGCTATACAACTCTCGTTTAAGATTTTTTGCAGGAAAGCTTCTCTCTAAATGGGAAGGTCCTTACATTATCGAGGAGGTCTATCGTTCCGGTGCCATCAAAATCAACAATGCCAAAGGCACAAATCCAAAGGTGGTAAACGATCAAAGAATCAAACATTATATCTTAGGTACTCCCATAAATGTTGAAACCAATATAATTAATACCATAATACCGAAGGAGTACATAAGGGATACTTTCTAGAATCTTTTAGACTCCAAAAAGGTATATGTATGTGGTACGGTAAGTAAACCGACTCCAAAACTATTCTAATAGCATTTTTTTCTCCATTTTAGAATATTTGAAAAATTAGGAAAATTTAAAGTAGTCCGAAAGATACACGAGGAGACCACAAGGGTGGAGGGCGCGCCCCCCTGCCTTGTGGCCAGCTCGTGTGCCCTCCGAACTCAGTTTTCTTGCACAATACTTCTTTTGGTCGGAAAAAAAATCATTATATAATCTCCCGAAGGTTTTGACCACCGTACCAAGATAAATTCTATGTTCTTGTTTCGAGTTGTTTTTCTAACGGATCTAGATCACCATGACGTCTCCAAGCGCCCCCAAGGACAAGTGTTTCAAGAAGGTCATCAACCCTTACCTAGCAGAGGTGCTGCAACACCCTCAAACAATTGAGATGCGTGAGGGGGTGCTGCACATCCGCGATGTTGAGGGACCAAAGAAGATTGGAAGCATGGAGACAAGACTCGAAGCAATGGAGCAGCAAGTTTTCAAGTGCCAAGGGATGGTGGAACATGGACTCAACGCCAATCACATGATGGTCACGGAGTTCACCAACAATCACAAGCTGGATGCCAAGAACATCGGGGAGGCCATCTTTAAGCTTCACAAGAAAATCGAGCACCTCTAGGCCCAGATCTGTGAGCTGCAAAACCAAAACTGTGAGTATGAATATAGATTCAAGGGGATGAGTTTGGCTGTAGATTTGAGGATCCCGGAGACTCGTTCATCCTTCTACGATGGTGAGCCTATGGCCTGGAAGATGGACGACAAGCCTACATCATCAACAACTCCATCATCACCACCTCCAAAGAAAGAGACATAAATACATGGGTATGGGCACTCCCCTTGGCAAGTGTCAAGCTTGGGGGAGGTGCCCCGGTATCGTATCACCATCACACCTCTATCTTTATCCTTTTTCTAAGTTCGATCCTTTTGGTTATATCTTGATCTAGAAAAATAAAGTTTTTTAGTATGATCTAGCTTTGAGTTTTGTTTTGATCTCTATCTATATAATCGAGTCTGTGAGTTATATATAATAAAGAGTAGTTTTGAGTTGAGGGCTTTGCTTTCTTGCTATGATCTTGAGGGAATTAAAGAAATAATAAAAAGAAATAAAAAGATCATATATATATATATATCTTATGGAGAGTAATGACTTCACATACAAAGAGTATGATGAGTAAAATTTGTTGAGAGTTAACAAACATAGTTTTGGTCATTGTTGCAATTAATAGGAAGAAATAAAGAAATAGAGGCTTCACATATAAATATACTATCTTGGACATCTTTTGTAATTGTGGGCACTCATTAAAATATGACATGCTAAAAAGTTGATGTTGGACAAGGAAGACAACATAATGGGTTATGTTTTCTTATATCCTAATTGAAGTTATATTGTCATGGATCATCCAACATGTTGAGCTTTCCTTTCCCTCTCATGCTAGGCAAATTCTTTGCACGAAGTAGAGATACTACGTGTGCTTCCAAACATCCCTAAACCCAGTTTTGCCATGAGATTCCACCATACCTACCTATGGATTGAGTAAGATCCTTCAAGTAAGTTGTCATCGGTGCAAGCAATAAAAATGGCTCTCTAAATATGTATGATCTATTAGTGTGAAGAAAATAAGCTTTATACAAACTTGTGATATGGAAGAAATAAAAGCAACGAACTACATAATAAAGTTCTTTATCATAAGTGGCGATATAAAGTGATGTTCTTTTGCATTAAGATTTTGTGCATCCAACCATAAAAGCGCATGACAACCTCGGCTTCCCTCTGCGAAGGGCCTATCTTTTATTTTTATCTTCTACCCTTATACAAGAGTCATGGTGATCTTCACCTTTCCATTTTACACTTTTCCTTTGGCAAGCACTATGTGTTGGAGAGATCCAGATATATATATCCACTCGGATGTAGGTTTTCATAAAGTATTATTGTTGACATTACCCTTGAGGTAAAAGGTTGGGAGGCGAAACTATAAGCCCCTATCTTTCTCTGTGTCCGATTGAAGCTTTGAACCCATAAGTATCGCGTGAGTGTTAGCAATTGTGAAATACTAAATGATAGTTGAGTATGTGGACTTGCTGAAAAGCTCTTATATTGACTCTTTCTGATGTTATGATAAATTGCAATTGCTTCAATGACTGAGATCATAGTTTGTTAGTTTTCAATGAAGTTTCTGATTCATACTTTACCTTGTGAATGAATTGTTACTTTATCATAGGAAATTATATGACAATATATGTTGCTTATGATGCCCTCATGTTCGTATTTTATTTTATCAACACCTCTATCTCTAAACATGTGGACATATTTTTTGATATTGGCTTTCGCTTGAGGACACGAGGTCTAAGCTTGGGAGTTGATACGTCCATTTTGCATCAGGATTTTGTATTGATATTTATTGCATTATGGGCTGTTATTACATGTTATATCACAATACATATGCCTATTCTCTCTTAATTTATAAGGTTTACATGAAGAGGGAGAATGCCGGCAACTGGAATTCTAGACTGGAAAAGGAGCAAATATTAGAGACCTATTCTGCACAACTCCAAAAGTCATGAAACTTCATGGAGAATATTTTTGGAATATATAAAAAATATTGGGCGAAGAAAGCACCAGAGGGGGGCCACCTGCCATCCACAAGGGTGAAGGGCACGCCCTCTGGTGTTGTGGGCCCCCTGGCAGGCCCCTGACGCCCATCTTATGCTATATGGTGTGTTTTGACCTGGAAAAAAATGAGAAGGAAGCTTTCGAGACGAAGCGCCGCCGTCTCAAGGCTGAACCTGGGTAGAACCAATCTAGGGCTCCGATGGAGCTGTTCTGCCGGGGAAACATCCCTCCAGAGGGGGAAATCAAAGCCATCATCGTCACCACCGATCCTATCATCGAGTGGGGGTCAATCTCCATCAACATCTTCACCAGCACCATCTCCTCTTAAACCGTATGTCATCTCTTGTATTCGATATCTGTCTCAAAACCTTAGATTGGTACATGTGGATTGCTAGTAGTGTTGATTACTCCTTGTAGTGGATGCTAGTTGGTTTATTCGGTGGAACATCATATGTTCAGATCCTTAATGATAATTAATACTCCTCTGATATGAACATGAATATGCTTTGTGAGTATTTACGTTTGCTCCTAAGGACATGGGAGAAGTCTTGTTATAAGTAATCATGTGAATTTGGTATTCGTTCGATATTTTGATGAGATATATGTTGTCTTTCCTCTAGTGGTGTTATATGAACGTCGACTGCATGGCACTTCACCATGATTTGGGCCTATGGGAAGGCATTGGGAAGTAATAACTAGATGATGGGTTGCTAGAGTGACAAAATCTTGAACCCTAGTTTATGTGTTGCTTCGTAAGGGGCTGATTTGGAGTTTCATGCTATCGTTAGATTTATCTTCATTCTTGTTTCATAGTTGCAGATGCTTGCAAGAGTGGTTAATCATAAGTGGGAGGCTTGTACAAGGAAGGGCAGCATCCAAGCGACGGTCCACCCACATATCAAATTATTAAAGTAACAAATGCGAATCATGTGAGCATGATGAAAACTAACTTTGTCCTCAGGAGAGCTTTGCTTTATATAAGAGTTTGTCCAGGCCTGTCTTTTTCTACAAAAAGGATTGAGCCACCTTGCCGCACTTTGTTTAATTTTTTCACTTGTTACCCATTACGAATTATCTTACCACACAACTATCTGTTACCGATAATTTCAGTGCTTGCACAGAATACCTTGCTGAAAACTGAAGAGGACATCAATATCATTGTTACACCCAAAGCCCCTGCTGTTATACATACTGGACCAATTACTAGAGCTCGCGCACGCCAACTAAATTACCAGGTACTTTGGTTTCTTGATAATGATTCTAATGTTCCTGATAATATGATGCTGCCTAAATTGGATACATTTGTTTTGCGTACAAATGAAGGGCCTAGCTTGGAGAAGGATGAAGATTGGAGCAAGAACAAGTATGGAGATGATGGCATGCGCAAGGGGAACAAGAACAGAGTTACAAGTGATGATTTCAGGGCTTTGAAGCCACCATAACGAGTGCATGAAGCCTTGGACGAAATATACAAGATGCCACTTCATAAATTTCATCCAGAGGCTATTCTAGGTGCTGCGTCACCTTTTTATTGGGCCAGGCCCATGTAATTTCGAAATACATAAGTATAGGCTATTTTTAGAGTCCGTATGTGTGGGGAAACAAGAGATAGGGTTGGTTTCGGACCGCTCCACCAAGGACCACGAAATTCCCCCCTCTAACTCCATATATATAGCCCTTAGGGCACCGTTTAAACTTTGGGTTTTGTTTCGTTTAAAATTTCGCCATAGCTGCAACTTCGCATACTTCGTTTGTGTTCAACGACCAGACAAAGGCGTCATAGAACCCCACCTTCATTAATAAAGCTTTCCTCTATTATTCGCAATATCTAGATTGCAATCTTAGTTTCTTGCTTGTTCTTCGTTTGCTTGCAGGAAATAGACCTTCGTGGTTAGGTTGATCGTGCTTCGGAGTGGTCAATAACCTCTCGGAGTTGGTTTAGCGATTGCTAAGGCGCGGCGTCCTCGCACGTTCGTAGTCGGATCATCAAAGTCGACTTCCACCAAAACGATAGCCACCATCTCATCGAAGGACGGGACACCCTTACCTCTATCAAGTGGTATCAGATTTCCAGGTTGCTCGGTGAGATTTCACAGTTTTTCATAGTTTAGATCGAGTATGTTCTTCATACGTATAGTCCACGAAAAAGCCACAAAACAAATTTAGGGTTAGTTCATCATATCCGAACCAGTCTGAGCCATTGCATAATCTTTTCTGTATTTGCGTTGTTGAATTTGCGGTTGCATCGTTGTGTCTAGTTGCTAGTCTTAGTGTCTGGTCCTTTAGAGTTTCGAATTCTTTTCACAAGTAGTCATGCCACCGCCACATCATCCTCATCACCGCTGCCATATACCACCATCATCATCACCGCTGCCATATACCACCATCGTCGTCACCGCTGCCATCTACCACCATCATCATCACCACACCCATATACCACATATCCACCGCTATCACGATAATCCGAGTCCACCTCCATCACAGATTCGCCACCAGTCCGTGTTCCACCGCCCTACATATCTCCGCCACCAGTCCGAGTTTCCACCAGATTCATATCCGCCATCAGTTATAGTCTGAGTCCAGTATTTTTTGCTTTGTTTTTGACTTCCAGATCACCCCATACTCCGAGTCGTGACAGAGAAGGACTCCCGAACTTTCGTGTTACCCGCAGTAGAAAAATAGCTCCAGTTTAAAAAAAAACTAAGTTTGGAAAATTCTGGATAGGCAGTTTCTAGACCATTTGTAGACTTTTTCGAAAAAAAATTGTTGCGGAGCACAAAAAGGAAAAAAAGTGCAAAAAAAGAGAATAAAAAAGAGAAAAAAATTCCGAGTGTGCTCCTCCCTTGTTTACGTGCAGCGCCGTGATTTTGTTAGTGTTCTAGGCTCGCGTCTCTAGTACGGTCTAGTATAGGCCAAGCACAGTACTGTCGTTCAACGTTTATTCAACTTTGCATCTTTGAATTGATTATTGCTGACCCTTTTTGCAACCATATTATAAGCCTTCCCAGCTCCACATACATCTACGTCGTGCGTTTGACTCTCCCTGGTAATCACTCTATCCAAGCTTTGAGAGTTTTGACTACAACGGTTGCCGATCAGCACCTGCTGCTGGGTAAGAACTGGTAGGAATTTGCGATTCGCTTGAGGGTTTTGTGACACCCCAACACCACCATATTCTAGTAGTCTGCAGGATCATATTCTTGTCTGTTTCTATTGCTGCTAACTATGGCAGGAACACAAGTCGACGAGATTGACTGGGACAACATGACGAACAAGGAGCTTCATGATAAGTTTCATCAAATGTTGGGTCAACAGGTGGAAGACGTGATGGTCAACTTTGGAAAGGCAATGGAGAAGATGGATCATTTTGAGAAGTCAATTGACACCAAGTTGGACGCCAAGTTTGATGAATTAATCAAACGTATTCCGCAACCAGCTCTACGCCGCGATATAGTAGGGCGAGCACATCGTGTTCCTATTGAGCCAGGACAAAATTCTGGTGCCGCTGCTATTGCTGTTGGTGCTTCTGTAGTTCCTGTTGCTACTGCAGAGGTGGAGGACTATTATGAGGATGAGGTTGATCAAAATCAGAACTACGTGCAGCCACTAGTACCACCACCAGCAGGCCGACCTCAGGTATATATTCGCAATGGTAGGCCTGCACCACCACCTCGGGTACGAGATAATGACCATATTCCGAAACTGAAATTGAATATTCCACCATTTGAGGGTAGATATGTTCCTGATATATATCTTACTTGGGAGTTAGAAACTGAACAACGTTTTACATGTTTACAATATCCCGAGGAGAGATGGGTTGCTGCTGCTGTTTGTGCTTTCACTTGTTTTGCATGTGTATGGTGGTCTGAACATTGTAGATTATATCCTATTCCAACTACTTGGGTTGCTTTGAAAACTGCTATGCATACTCGTTGGGAAAATTGCAGCGTTTAAGACAAGGGAAAAATTCTATAGAAGAATATTACCAGGAATTACAAACTGGTATGATTAGATGTGGTATTGTTGAGGAGAATGAAGCTATGCTTGCACGTTTTATGGGTGGATTAAATATAGAGATTCAGACCATTCTAGAGTATAAGAAGTATACTAATCTCACTCATTTATTCCATCTTGCTTGTAAAGCTGAACGTGAAGTGCAGGATCGACCAGCATTGGCGCGAACTAACTTTTCGGCAGGCCGACCTTCATCATGGACACCGCGTGCATCTTCTACTTCAACTGCACCAGTACCTCCATCAGGTGCCACCTCCAGCCGTGATACAAGAAAGCAGGCACAACCACCATTATCTGCCAAGCGCGCACCCGTCGGGCCTGCACGGAGTTCTTCTTCTTCCATGGCATCAACAGGGCACACAAGTGATATTATTTGTCGTCGTTGTAAGGGAAGAGGTCATTATGCGAGAGAATGCATATCTCAGTGTGTGATGATTGCTACTGAGGATGGTGGGTATGAGTCCGCTAGTGACTATGATGAGGAGACTTTGGATCTTATTACACGTGAAGAACATGGTGGAGATGATTGTGATCATGAGACGCAATACATGGCTCCTGAAGACGCTGACAGGTATGAATGTTTAGTTGCTCAACATGTTTTGAGTGTGCAGCTCACACAAGCTAAGCAAAATCAGAGGCACAATTTGTTCCATACAAAGGGAGTTGTGAAGGAACGTTCTGTGCGCGTCATCAGAGATGGAGGGAGCTACAGTAGCGACCAGACCTCAAACAGTCTGATCTCTGTGAATCAGTGTCATCCCTGGATCAGTAATGCTGACACACACAGTACTTGAAGGATTTATAACAGAGTAGCAATCACACACTTATTTCATCGAATGTCTCAAAAGAGAACTTATTACAATTAATATGGCTTAAGAACGATGACAGCGGAAGACTTGGAAGAATAGCGTGTCCATCAACTCCAACGGCATCACTGAGTATGAGACCACGACCTAAGGCACCTTACTCGTCGTCTGAAAAGTCCATAACATGAACGGTGCAGCCTGAAAACGGGTCAGCACATGGAATATGCTGGCAATGTAACACATAGAGAGTAATGAAAAGAATAATGCTATTCTACATGCATATATGGTTGGTGGAAAGCTCTATGGTTACAGTTTTGCATAAAGCCAATTTTTTCCTACAACAAAGGAATAGCTTTTATTTAACTATCATGGTGGTTGTCAAGCATTGAGAAGGTTCACCCAACTCAATCCCAAGTAAGCTTCATCATTAAACCCAACAAAATTAATTAAAGTTCTCGATGAGATTCACATGATAATCCAAGTACTAGATACTCAAAACGTCCATAACCGGGGACACGGCTAACCATGATTAGTTTATACACTCTGCAGAGGTTTGCGCACTTTTCCCCACAAGATTCGATCTCCTCCGTTGGGATTCTCGCACTACATGGCATTTGAGAAATGGATGACCGAGACATAGCCTTTCAGAAGTGTTTGCACCTTACGATGGGTAGACAGTTACACCTACTTTCCCTTACATCTGCTAGTCTACCACTGTAAGAGTTCACACGACTTACTCAACTATGCTAGAGCCCATAGTAGCTTGCGGCTGCACATGGAAGTTTCTAGCATGAATAATCTCATGATCCCTTTGAGCCTGGGTGGCGGTCCATAAAGAAAAACAGGCAATCACTGGGATCCCAGGTGCCTCAATCCACCTAGATGTGTATTAAAGTTGCCACCTTAAATAAACCGTTAAATTAACAATCTCACATCTGTCATGGATACACTCACCCAATCCACGTCTACTAGCATAGCATAGCAATATAAGCAATTGTAGAAGTAACTCCCAAAGGTTTGGTAATAAACAGGTAATAGGTTCTACCTCATCTACTCTCCCAAAACCCACATGTTAATCAGATCCTAATCATGCAATTGTTTGAGGATTGATCTAATGCAATAAAACTGGGTAGTAAAGAGGTATGATCAAAGTGTTACTTGCCTTGCTGATGATCCGTGAAACCTAGGGATTCGAAGTAGCAAGCTGCGCACTCCGGGTACTCTATCGCAAACAAACAAGCATACAATAAGCACTCATCTAATGCATAGGTAAAACTCAAATAAGAGATCTAACCAGAAATTTCAACTTAAGATCTCCGGTTTGCAAAAAGAATCAAATCAAACGAAGCAACAAAAAACAAACGGCGAAAGAAACAAGCTTCGTTTACTAATATGGACCTAAGTCAAATATTACAGTAATAAGAACTTGTTTGAGTTGGTTAAACGGAAAGAGGGTTTCGAGATGAAACTCTAGGCGCTTGAATCGCCTGATTCCGATAAACGAGCAAAAAGTTATACTGGAACGAAAATCGGATCAAAAATCGTGATCAGAAATAATCGTAGAAAATCTGAGAAAAAGAAAAATGGACGAACAGGCTAACGAACGAACGTTCGCTGTCTGCGGCTAAACGACGAAAACCATTCGTTAACACGAACGTACGGACGAACGTCCGTTAAATAACTAAACCGAGAAAAACCGATGAACCGATCTAAAAAAACGGATCTAGGTTTTTTTTAAAAAAACCGAACGGTTTTATTAAAAAAAAAGGCGGCAGCGCCGGCGGCTACCTCCTCGGGTCCGGTGAGGCTCGGGGCTCCGAGGGGCGGGGAGGCGTCGGCGGTGGCGGCAGAGGGTGGCGCGTGGTCGGGCGGCGGCGGCGGGCGCGACACTTGGCGGCGGCGGCTGCTGCTGCTGCGGGCGGCTGGCGGCGGGGCGGGATGGCGTGTGGCGGGGTATTTAAGAAGGGGGGGGGGCGTCCGACTTGGGGGAGGGGGCACCCCCGAGCGGCGGCGGCGGCGCTGACCCGGACTCAGGCAGGAGTCCGGCTCGGCCACGCTTGGGCGAGGCGGCGCGGGCAGGTGGGCCGGCTGGGCTTCGGCCCAGTTCGGTCCGTGGGGAAAGATTTAAAAAAAATTCCGCTGAAAATAAAATAAATCCTGGAAAATAAAATAAAACTCTAAAAATGCCAAAACAAATTTTCACCGTCTAAATAAAATATTTAGAACCAGATGAACATTTTCTTGGCCCTAAAATGCAATTTTGAAAAACGTGTAATTTTTCCTAAATTCAAATAAAATAGCGATAAACTCCAAAATAAAATCTTATCTGATTTTATTATTAAATCCTTAATATTTCTTTATTTTGGGAAGTCATTTTATTCCCTCTCTTTTATTTTTGTATAAGAAATATTCGGAGATAAAATAATTAAAATCAAATGATCTTTTTTTTCAAAATTTGAGAAAACTCAAATATGAAAATAACGAAATCTCCAACTCTCTTAGTGGGTCCTTGAGTTGCGTGAAATTTCTAGGATCAAGCCAAAATGCAAATAAAATATGATATGCAATGATGATTTATTGTATAACATTCCAAATTTTAAATTTGGGATGTTACAAACCTACCCCCCATAAGATGAATCTCGCCCTCGAGATTCGGGTTGGCTGGAAAATAGGTGAGGGTGGTCCTTGAGTAGATCTTCCTCTGGCTCCCAGGTGGCTTTATCCTCGGTATGGTGGCTCCACTGAACTTTGCAAAACTTGATAACCTTGTTGCGGGTGACTTGGCTGGCATATTCGAGAATCTTAACGGGTTTCTCCTCATAGGTCAAATCACTATCCAGCTGAATCGCTTCCAGTGGCACTGTATCTCTCAGTGGTATCTCAGCCATCTCTGTGTGGCACTTCTTCAACTGGGATACGTGGAACACATCATGAACTCCTGACAATCCTTCGGGCAATTTCAACTTGTACGCAACTTCTCCCATACGCTCCAAAACCTTGTATGGTCCCACAAAACGTGGTGCTAACTTTCCCTTAACTCAAAAACGCTTAACTCCTCGAAGTGGGGATACACGAAGATAAACTCCGTCTCCAACTTTGTAGACTGTCTCCTTGCGTTTTGAATCTACATAGCTCTTCTGCCTGGGCTGGGCTACCTTGAGCCTATCGCGAATCAACTTCACCTTCTGTTCAGACTCCTTAATCAAATCTGGTCCAAACAACTGACGGTCACCTACTTCATCCCACAACAATGGTGTCCTGCACCTCCTTCCGTACAAGGCTTCGAAAGGGGCCATCTTCAAACTGGACTAATAACTGTTGTTGTAAGAGAACTCTGTATATGGTAAATTGTCGTCCCAACTAGATCCATAATCTAGCGCACAAGCTCTCAACATGTCCCCTAGAATCTGATTGACTCTCTCGGTCTGTCCATCTGTTTGTGGATGAAAGGTTGTACTGAACTCTAGCCTGCTACCCAAAGTCTCATGCAACTGATTCTAGAACTTTGAGGTAAACTAGGTTCCTCTGTCTGATACAATGCTCCTCGGAACTCCATGCAGACATACGACCCTAGTCATGTATATCTTTGCCAACTTAGCACTGGTGTAAGTGGTCTTCACTGGGATGAAATGAGCTACCTTCGTCAAACGATTGACTACAACCCATATTGAGTCATAGCCTGAACGAGTCCTGGGCAATCATGTGATAAAATCCATGCCTAGTTTATCCCACTTCCATTCAGGTATCGACAATGGCTGTAACAATCCTGCTGGCTTCTGATGCTCTGCCTTCACTCTCTGACATACATCACAAACTACTACATACTTAGCAATATCTTTCTTCATTCCGGTCCACCAGAAAGTGTCTTTCAAATCCAGGTACATCTTGGTATTTCCTGGGTGAATCGAATACGGCGAATCATGGGCCTCTTGCAGAATCAACTTCCTGATCTCAGGGTCATTAGGCACATAAACACGGTCCTCAAACCATAAAGTATCGTCCTCATCCTCACGAAATCCCTTAGCCTTTCCTTTACTCATGTTCTCCTTTATCTTGTCAATCTCCTTATCAGTCTTCTAAGCTACTCTGATCTTATCCATCAAGGTAGACTGAATCTCCAATCCTGCTACATAGCCTCTCGGAACTATCTCCAAACATAGCTCACGTAGATCCTCGGCTAATTCCTTTGGTAACTCTCCAGTCATGAGCATGTTGACATGGATCTTGCAGCTCAACGCATCGGCTACTACGTTAGCCTTTCCGGGGTGATAATGCAATCTCATATCATAATCCTTGATGAGATCCAACCATCTCCTTTGTCCGAGATTCAACTCCTGCTGCATGAAGATGTACTTCAAACTCTTGTGATCCGTATACACCTCACAATGGTTTCCGATGAGAAAATATCTCCATGTCTTCAATGCGTGCACTACGGCTGCTAACTCCAAATCATGGGTAGCATAATTTAACTCATTGGGCTTAAGCTGTCGTGAGGCATATGAAACAACTCTTCCCTCTTGCATAAGCACTCCTCCAAGTCCTCGACGAGAAGCGTCGCAATATACTTCATAATCCTTGCGTTGATCGGGTAGAATCAACACTGGTGATGTAACCAAACGTTTCTTCAACTCCTGGAAACTAGCCTCACATTCCTCAGTCCATTTGAACTTGGTGTCCTTCTTCAACAACTCCGTCATGGGTTTTGCAATCTTCGAGAAATTCTCAATGAACCTCTGGTAGTATCCTGCGAGTCCAAGAAAACTCCAGATTTCTCCAACTGACGTGGGGGCTTCCCAGTTTGTCACAGTGACAACTTTGGTGGGGTCTACTGCTATTCCTTCTCCGGATATAACATGTCCGAGAAATCCAACTTCCTTCAACTAAAACTCACATTTGCTGAACTTGGCATATAACTGATGTTCTCTGAGTTTCTCAAGTACCAAACATAAATGCTCCTTATGCTCCTCTTCATTCTTTGAGTAGACCAAAATATCATCAAATGAACACCACGACAAACTTATCCAGAAACTCCATAAACACCTTGTTCATCATGTTCATGAAATAGGCAGGTGCGTTAGTCAAACCAAATGACATAACGGTATACTCATACAGCCCGTACCTGGTGGTAAAAGCCGTCTTAGGTATACCCTGCTCTCGAATCTTCAACTGGTGGTATCCTGATCGCAGATCGATCTTGGAAAATACCTTAGCTCCTTGCAATTGGTCAAACAAGTCATTGATCATTGGCAACGGGTACTTGTTATTGATAGATAATCAACAACCATCCTTAACGATCCATCCGTCTTCTCCACTAGAAGTACTGGCGATCCCCAAGGTGAAGAACTTGGGCGAATATAACACTTATCCAGTAGCTCTTTAATCTTCTTATTAATTTCCTCCAAATCTTTTGCGGGCATCCTATACGGTCTCTTAGATATCGGCCATGTGCCTAGCAAAAGCTCAATCAAAAACTCAATGTCTCTCTCCGGTGGTATGCCTGGAAATTCCTCTGGAAATACATCTGGAAAATCCTTCACCACTGGTACTTCCTCCTGTACAACTCCTGATAAGGAATTTACTTGAGTCCTCTTTGGCTCATGCCGTGATACATACTTAATCCTTCTTCCTTCTGGGGTGGTAAGCAAAATTGACTTGCTGGCAAAATCAATGTTTCCTCCATACATCGATAGCTAATCCATACCCAGAATCACATCCAAACCTTGCGATTCCAAAATGATTAAATCCGAGGGGAAAACATGCCTACCTATACTCAATGGCACTTGAAAACATCCTCTACTGGCCATATACTCTGCTCCTGGTGAGCTTACTAACATAGGGGTTCTAAGAACCTTGGTGGGAAATTTATAATTATCTACAAATCCCCTTGATATGTATGAATGCGATGCACCAGTATCAAAAAGAACGATTGCAGTAAATGACTTAACCAAAAACTTACCTATTACTGCATCTGGCTGGGCTTCAACCTCCTCCACGTTAACGTGGTTCACCTGTCCCCTGTTGAATGGGTTCGGCTTCTTCCCAGAGCTTCCATTGCCATTTCCATTCTTAGCTTTAGGACATCCATTGGCATAATGTCCAGTCTTCTGACACTTGTAGCAAGTGACTTGGCTCAGATCCCTCTTGGCTGGGGTTGATGGGTTGGTACGGTTCTGTTCGTTGCTTCCTCCATTCCCATTACCATTCTTGGGGCCACTATGGTTGTGCGAGCTCCCTCCTCCATGAGTATGCTGAAAAGGTCCTCCCAAATTCGGGGTAAAACGGGGCGTCTGATGAGCTCCAGAATTGTACTTCACTTGTCCATACTTCCTCTTGTGGTTGTCAATCTGCTGCTGCTTCCCTTCAATCATGAGAGCTCTATCTACCAACTCCTGGTAGTTGTTGAAGGTTGCTATCATCAACTGCATGCTCAGGTCATCATTCAGTCCTTCCAGAAACTTCTCCTACTTAGTTGCATCCGTAGCAACGTCATCTGGGGCATAATGTGCTAGCTTACTAAAGTCATCCACATACTGGCCAATTGTACGTCCTCATTGGTGCAAGTTGCCAAACTCGCGCTTCTTCATGGCCATAGCTCCTGCTGAAACATGGGCAGTACGGAAAGCATGCTGGAACTGATCCCATGTGACAGTGTCGATAGGATAAGTGGCTGTGAAATTCTCCCGCCATGATGTTGCGGGTCCATCAAGCTGATGTGCGGCAAAACGCACCTTCTCCGCACCTGTGCATCCTGCGGTGGTCAACTCCCTTCCCATCTTACGAAGCTAGTCATCTGCAACTATCGGCTTGGTGCTACTGGAGAACACTGGCGGATTCAGCCTCAAGAAATGGGCTAAGTGATCAATAGGTGGTGGTGGTGGGTTGTTATTGTTGTTGTTGTTCCCCTGATTCTGATTTAGAACTAGCATCTGCATCAATGCATTCTGCTGCTAGATCAACTGAGTGAGCTCCGGTGGGAAAGCAAATCCATTGTCACGTCTCGGAGGCATCTGAGGGTTTAAAAAATATGAGAATATAGAATAGAATGAGGTCTAGAGAGAAAAGACTACTCATATGCACATGAGATAAATGCAATCAATATCACTTCAATCAATTCAAACAAGGCCATACAACGGTCTAGCTATCGTTGCAAAAGTGCTCGGACTATACTATATACATGGGAGAATACTACTACTGTTATGGTGGTCGACTCGAAAAATTGATCGGTCGAAGACTCCTTGATATCTGCTCCAGCTTCATCAACATAATCATCATCGCTATCGTCTGGGTCTGAGTCGGTGTCGTCGATGACGATATAGTTCTCCAGGCAAGTGCAATCATTGTCTTCTCCTCCAGTCGTGGGAAATCCCATGAATACTTTTAGCTTCTTCTTCAGATCATCATTCTTCTCCACGAGTGTCGTCATTTCCTCCTCATATCCATCGCCTGTATGTTTGCACACGAACACGTCACCGTGTACCTCCAACGCCGAGGGTGATGCACCGCAGCTCACATCGAAGGAGACCCGGCCGGAAGCGCGGTACGCAGGCAATCCGGCGGGTGCTTTTGAGGACCCGAAACCCCACACGCCCGGGAGGGACCCCGTCTGGACGCGCGGCGGCTATGGGCTGCCCTAGGTCGACTTGATCGCCCCTAGAGCCTCGAGGTTCGCCGCCCTGCAATGAAGAAGAACGAACGAAGAACGAGGAAGAAGAAGAACTAGGGTTAAGGAGAAAAGATAAAAGATAAAAAGTGGTAGATGATTTGTTCGATTGTGTGTTGTTCAATCGGCCGTCACCTCTCATCTATTTATGAGGCGGCTGGACTTCCCGTACAAGAAAAGGACTAAAAATTCCGTCCAAAACATCAAAAACCCTAACCTAACTCGGACAGGAATCTTTGGTAATTTGTCGGACCAAATCGTCCCACCGGTTGGTTCATTTTGGTCCTACCGAGTCAACATTGCCAACTCTCTGGTAAATTTTCGGACCAACTCGGTCTCACCGATCAAATCAACTCGGTCGGTCCGAAATGACTCTGGAGCTTCTATTTCTGACCTTGTTTTGCCTCCATAGGTTGCATACGACTTTGGATTAAGACGATTTTTATATCAAAATCCACCATTTCGACGAGATGCACAACTTTACAGTTGTAACTTTTTCCATCGAGGCCATCTTAATTAGGTTTCATGACATTCTTTAATCTGGTGTCAACACAGGTATCTCCAAAATTGTCATATCTTTTGCACTTGAGCTTCGTTTTGGTCCATCTTCATATTTATTTCGATCATCTTGAAGAGGGCCATCAAATGGTGACATGAACTCATAATTTTAGCGTCATCCCATTATAGACTCAAGTCACTCTTCGCAATCATGCCATTTTTGAGCGTCAACACATGCCCCCCTGTGTTTCGGCTAAGGTAGCGTGCCGAAAAATAACTTGTACGGTGTTGGTTGTAAGGACGATGTCAACACTCCATAGGCCACTTTGCATGTGCTTAGGGCGATAAATATTTATCGGCCATTATTTGTTTGAATCCTTGATGTAAACTTGGGTGAAACCTTCTCAACTTTGTTAACAATCCGATGATGAAGTTCCATAGATATGTATCTCAGGGTCATCCTCTAAACCATATTGTTCACCCTTTTGCTAGGACTTTGCAGGTAATCAACAATGAACTTCGGTTCGGCCTGCATAAAAATTTCATTAGTGGCCGAAGAGGTGGACTTCGGTTCGGCCTTAACTCTGCTGACGAGACAAAGCATCGGCTATTGATAGAAATGCAATACACCATGATTAACATAGTAGCCGGATGCCTGCTGCGCCAACTCTCTTGAATTGTCATGTCTAGATGTGGGAATAATTTCAAAGCAACCCAAGGAGGATATTACATCTAGACGGGCCTCATGATAAATTATAAGTGATTCGTCAAAACATTGATAACCCTTGGATATTTGTTGCATTACTCATTACGAATCACCGAAAGCCTCAATATGTATAGCACCTATAGCAAGTAAAAGATTCAATCCGAATAACAATGCATATTCGGCTTTGATTAACTATGCATAAAAATATTTTAAGCCGCATAAGCCTTCAAAAATAGTACCATAAGGAGATATATAAACAACACCAACACTTTGGCCATTGCTACAAATTGAACCATCAAAATATAATCTCCATAGTACTAGAGAGACAAGGCTAATATCACTTAACATGTACCTTGTCCCGGTCTCCAATTGAACTAAGGACGATGTTAGAATTCCACACCGGCCATGATCAGATAGTTTCTTAGGACGATAGTTAAGTATCGGCCATTACCATGAGGTCCATGTAGAATTTATCCACTAAACCATGTATAGTCAAAATAAGCAAATAAAATAGGAATAAAATATTTTGGCCCTTTGTATTAGCAACAAAAATGAAACTAACCAAATGTATAGTGATTTGGTAATACCCTCTCATGATATAGAAAATTATGTTGCATCCATGGATCAAAATAAATCCATGAAGGGTAATTGATCATACCTAGGAATGAATTCCATGGCAAAGGCATTAACGGCATGGTTGAAGAAAATGGATGATGTGCTAACCGAAGATTTTGATGTTGTGATGCGCACCTTCGGCTTAATTGTTTGTTGCTTTCTTTCTTTTCCTTTTTCACTTTTATTGTACTTGTTGCAATAGAAGCTTGCACATCATTTTTGTCTTGATTGAACTTCTTGGGAACCCATGCCATGTTCTTCTTTTTCAGCTCTTGTGCACTAAGATTTTGTAATTTCTTCTTTTGCCAATATGATAAGCCGAGTGGGCATCTCGGCTGTGATTCTCTTTTGACCAATGGCAATTCTTTTTTGGCTTTGTGCACTCTCAACTTCTTTTCTTCAGATTTGACACTCTGATTTTTATCAATTGATTGCTTCACTTCTTTGCCTTTTGTAGCCAATGTCAACACTTTAATTGGCTCTTTGTTATTTGAGATCAAATCTGAAGCAGCACACTTACGACCATATCTTTTCACGCGGTAAACTTGCTTTACCACCTCTTTCTTCTTCCTTGAGCTCTGGACCGATTCCTTATGATTGAAACGGTCTTTGACGTGTGATTGTTCAAATGTTGATCTCCTTGGAGCTGCATAGTGTTGGTAAGATGGTCTAGAATAAGATGGAGAATGTGCCCTTGTATCATACCTGTCCCATGATGAATATGTATCTATATGAGCATAGGGAGGCATCCACGGCATTGGCATTGGCGGACCAAAATAAGGATATGAATATGTTGCATTAAAATTATCACTTTGCCAATACCAATCCTCATATTTGCGCCTTGGGGGTGATCTTGGTTTCCTTGCATGATTTGGCCGATAAGCATTCTTCTCTTCACTCTTCTTTTGATATTTATCCAATAGTTCAGCGAAGGTGATTTTTGATCTCTTACACTTGCGCTTATTCCGGCCTTTGCTTTCTTTTGGTTTGCTTTCATCGATCATTGGATTTGCTTGCTGCCCCCCCAGTCCTTGGCGTCTCCATTGTAGCTTTGATGGAATTCTTGCCCTCAAGATTATGCTCGTTATGCTCTTCAACAACTTCTTTACTTGAAAGCTTGATCCCATCACCTGCAACTTTTATATTCTCTTTATACGGACCGGCTTGAAGCAGCCGATGCAAAAACTTTAAAACTTTTTCTCATCTGGACCAATCGGAATAGACTGGTCATCTCTTGGTGTTTCAACAAACTTCAATCGTCCTTTTTCAATGGCCGATCTAACTATTTGATGAAACATGTTGCAATCCTCAAAATTATGCTTGGACGAATCATGCAACTTACAATACATTCGTCCTCGGATTGATGGCTTGACATGGTGATCAAGAATTCTTATGTAATTATTTTTTAGCAACAAATCAAATATTTGATCACACATGCTTGAATCGAAGGTATACCTTTTGTTTTCTAGCCGATCTTTTTGTGAGAACGGCTATGGAGTTAAGCAAACGAATGGTTCAGATTTGGCATCTTCCGATCCGGCTATGAATTCTCTTTCGCATTCATTATCCGATGTCCTTAAATAAGAAACTATACTAGCATCGGTTTTCCCAAAAGATTTTAACCTTGGCTTTAAATTTCTAAAATAAAAATAGTTAGAACATACATGTCTCAATTGAGACCAAGTGCAAGCCAAGTACGAAATAAGCAAAGCTACCCAAATAGATATAAACTTTAGATAAAGCAACGGGGAAAGCTTTGGCTGCAATAATAAGTCATTATCGGTCTTTATAAATGGCACAATTGGTTGAACGATATGTTCTAAAACAATTTTATTGCTAACAAGTAAATTACCCTTCTTCATTGGTCTTTCAAAATTACCTATGAGGATTTTTCTAATAGATGCATCAACAATAAAGTTGTGACCAAATCTAAAAATAGGTAAATTACTCGCTTTGCGTACCTCTTCAAATACGTTGGGAGAGCATGATGGTGGTGTGACTTGTACGGTATCTAGCTTCATCTTTGGATGACTCTCCAACGCCTTTTCATCATCTTTTTCTTTGTTTCGTGCATCATTACCTTGAAGATCCTTATCAGCCGAACTTTGTTCGGCTAATTGCTCTTGTGCTTGAGGCTTGTCAATTTCTACGGCACGGAACTCATAGGGCAGGAAGTAGGTTCCCTTAACTTCAGAAAAATCAAGCACTGTTGTTTTCCTATGCTTGTGATGCCCTTTCTCAATAATTCTTGCCGCTTTTGGTTTGGTGGACTCAGAATATAAACTACTTGATTCGGCTTTTTCAACTTAAGCACCTTCATGTTCCGAATCATCCATCTTTTCATTGATACTACCAATTGGCAATGCTTCTTTTATCTGAGCCAATTCTTTTTCTATTTGTTTTTGGCGGCGAGCAGCAAAGTTGGCTTTAAGCTTTTTCTCAATTTCAGCCCACTCCGGATATGATTGCCCCCCAATGCTTTTAGATTCTTTCAGCAATGACACACGGGTGTTGCCGAAATTTTGCAATAGTGTAGGGGGTGTATAATATGGTATAGTACTAGGTGAAGGCATATGCATTGTTGTAAAACCAATTTTTTGCTCGCCAATTTTATCAATTGACAAAGATTCATCTTATTGCAAAACTCTAGCTTTTATTGCAGCATAATCAGGAAATAGCCCTTTTTCATGTTGTTCAAGGCAAATAGCACTAATCCTCTTATTCTGGGCTAAACTCTTCAATGCAGCCACCACTACCTCATCTTCTATAATATTTGGCACAATGGCTCCTGTAAAATTTACATTTATTCGGCTATGACCAAAAAGGTGTGAAGCCGAATTATGAGCATCTACAGTTGTGTATGGTGCCGAAAAATTAGTAACATGAGGTGTAGCATATGATGGTTGAGAATAACTGGCCGAATAGCTAGTAGTAGCATGACCAATTCTCTCATTCATCGGCATGGTTGGATTCACATATTGCAAATTAGTTGCTGATGAATAAAAAGGTGAAACACATTTGTGTATGCTATTGGAAATTTTAACATGAGGTGTTTCAAATTGATTAACCAAACCCATCATGTTGTTCATCGGCATATGGATTTGTGGGGTTGCCGATGTATGAGAGTTTGGATACATATGTCGTATGTTGCTAAAATCATGAGAATCTGAAGCATGAAAATTGTTTTGCATCGGCCCTTGCGCATAATTAGATGCATGATTGATAAAACTAGGGCTAGCTGATACATTATGCTCATTAGGTGATCTAGCAACAACATATGGATTATTTGCATCTACAAAGGGGGATTTGGTATTCATATTACCTTTTTAGATTGCAGCAACTTGATGATGATCTCTTCGTAGCAAGAATGGGCCGGAGACTGTTCAAAGCTTCGTCCCCAGCGGAGTCGCCAAAAAGTGTGTTCGCACACGAACAAGTCACCGTGTACCTCCAACACCGAGGGTGATGCACCGCAGCTCACATCGAAGCAGACCCGGCCAGAAGCGCGGTACGCAGGCAATCCGGTGATTGCTTTTGAGGACCTGAAACCCCACACGCCCGGGAGGGACCCCGTCTGGACGCGCGGCGGCTATGGGCTGCCCTAGGTCGACCTGATCGCCCCTAGAGCCTCGAGGTTCGCCTCCCTACAATGAAGAAGAACGAACGAAGAACGAGGAAGAAGAAGAACTAGGGTTAAGGAGAAAAGATAAGAGATAAAAAGTGGTAGATGATTTGTTCGATTGTGTGTTGTTCAATCGGCCGTCACCTCTCATCTATTTATGAGGCGGTTGGACTTCCCGTACAAGAAAAGGACTAAAAATTCTGTCTAAAACATCAAAAACCCTAACCTAACTCGGACAGGAATCTTTGGTAATTTCTGGGACCAAATCGGTCCTACCGATTGGTTAATTTCGGTCCTACCGAGTCAACATTGCCAACTCTCTGGTAAATTTTCGGACCAACTCGGTCTCACCAATCAAATCAACTCGGTCGGTCCGAAATGACTCTGCAGCTTCTGTTTCTGACCTTGTTTTGCCTCCACAGGTTGCATACGACCTTGGATTAAGACGATTTTTATATCAAAATCCACTATTTCGACGAGACGCACAACTTTACAGTTGTAACTTTTTCCATCCGAGGCCATCTTAATTAGGTTTCATGCCATTCTTTAATCTGTTGTCAACACGGGTATCTCCAAAATTGTCATATCTTTTGCACTTGAGCTTCGTTTTGGTCCATCTTCATATTTATTTCGATCATCTTGAAGAGGGCCATCAAATGGTGACATGAACTCATAATTTTAGCCTCATCCCATTATAGACTCAAGTCACTCTTCGCGATCATGCCATTTTTGAGCGTCAACAGTGTAGACTTGAGGTTCTTCTTCCAGCTCCGTGATCTTGGTCAATGCCTTCTTCAGATCTATCATGCCTGCACACATCTGTTTCTCCTCGCGACGAATGTGCTGGTTTAGCTCCTGGATGAAAGATGCAATTGATCTATCCTTCCTGGTGCTGACCTATAGCGACCAGACCTCAAACAACCTGATCTCTATGCATCTGTGTCATCCCTGGATCGGTAATGCTGACACGCACAGTACTTGAAGGATTTATAACAGAGTAGCAATCACACGCTTATTACATCGAATGTCTCAAAAGAACTTATTACAATAAATATGGCTTAAGGCCATCTAATAACGATAACAGCGGAAGGCTTGGAAGATAAACGAGTCCATCAACTCCAACAGCATCACTGAGTATAAGATCACGACCTAAGGCACCTTACTCGTCGTCTAAAAAGTATGCAACATGAATGTTGCAGCCCGAAAACGGGTCAACACATGGAATATGCTGGCAATGTAACACATAGAGAGTAATGAACAGAATAATGCTATCACTACATGCATATATGGCTGGTGGAAAGCTCTATGGTTACAATTTTGCATAAAGCCAATTTTTCCCTATTGCAAAGGAATAAATTTTATTTAACTATCATGGTGGTTGTTAAACATTGAGAAGGGTACTCCAACTCAATCCCATTTAAGCATCATCATTAACCCAACAAAATTAAATTAAGTAACGAGATTCACATGATAATACAGATACTAGATACTCAAAACGTCCATAACCGGGGACACGGCTAACCATGATTAGTTTATACACTCTGCAGAGGTTTGCGCACTTCTCCCCGCAAGACTCGACCTCCTCCGCTTGTTTTCTCGCACTACATGATGTTTGAGAAATGGATGACCATGACACAATCTTTCAGAAGCATTAACTCTCTACTCCGGGTAGACAGTACCAACCTACATCCCCTACATCTGCTAGTCTACTTCTTCAAGAGCTCACACAACTTAATCAACTATGCTAGAGCCCATAGTAGCTTGCGGCTGCACATGGAATTTTCTAGCATGAATAATCTCATGATCCCTTTGAGCCTGGGTGGAGGTCCATAGGAGAATGATGTAGGGCGGAACCCTATGGAGACGATCTTTCACGTTTGGAGAGGATCCTGCGAGTAAACACGAAGAACACGCGGAAGAACACAAGGGAAAACATGGGGAGAAATGAGAGAATCACTCAACCCACAAGTAATTGATCAGACAAGGGCTAGATCGCCGAACACATAAGGTAGCACAAGATTCAAAATCAACAAAGGAAGATACAAGAGTAACTGTTCTTCTCCGTGAGGAGGTCTTGATTGTCTTCTCCGGATGGAGGCCTTGAATCTGATGGGATCTTCTCCGAGGAGGCACGGTCCCTCACGTGGAGTAGATCCGGTACGGATGAGCTATGCTCTATCTCAAGATGAGCTATCACAATGCTAAACCTAAATCGTAGGTAGGAGAAGAGTATTTATAGTTTACGGGGCGAAAGGGTACACGGGCCTCGGCCCAAGTGGTTGCACGCAGGCAGGGACGGAATTTCCGGGCTAGGCCGGAAGTTCTGGGCGCCGAAGGTTCTGGGAAAGGTCCGGCCTAAGCCGAGAGTTGGTGCGGGTGGAGCTGGGGTGGTGTCCGGGGGCCGGAGGGTCCGGGAAGGCCGGAAGTTCCGGGGGCCGGAAGGTCCGGGCCAGGTTCCGGGCTAACCAGAGAGTTGGCACGCCCGGGCTGGTTGAAGTCGAAGGAGGCCGGAAGTTCCGGGTTGACCGGACGTTCCGGGGGTCGGAACGTCCGGGCTCTGGTCAGAAGTTCCGGGCTGTCCAGAGAGTTCACGCCTGTCGCTTCTTCTTCAGCTCCTGGCTCTGTGGCTTGAGCGTTGTACCTGATCACACACAGAGTTTCTGTCTTAGGTAGTAGCCATGTCTCGTGAGTAGGAAGAGGGAGTTCGGAGAGGAGCGAGTTCACCTTATCCTCAATAGCCTTAGCTCGATCTCTTGTCATTGGTCCAAGTGGTGTTGAGGGAGATTTAGGTACGTCCATGGGGATGAGCGAAGGATGCTCCACATCATCTCCCCCCACCCCCTTGGGAAAGTTCCGACCTCGATCAAAAGTTTCATCTCCATGGTATGGCGCGAGGTCCTTGACATTGAAGATGTCGCTCGCATTGTACTTGCCTCATGGTAGGTCGATCTTGTAGGCATTGTCGTTGTGCCATGCTAGCACCTTGAAGGGTCCATCTGCTCGAGGGAGAAGCTTGGACTTGCATTGTTGGGGAAGCGGTCCTTGCGAAGGTGTAGGCACACGAGATCACCAATGTTGAAGATCATGGGTTGCTTGTTGACGTTGATCCCGTGCACTCGCATCCATGTGGTGCGCTCTTGTAGAGGAACAAGTAGAATGTCCAATGCTGACAACGGGTTGAAGCCGTAGACAACCTCAAAAGGGGACTTGCCGGTAGTCGAATGTCTTGCACGGTTGTAGGCGTACTCGGCGATGGGTAGACATGCTTCCCACTCCTTGATGTTCTTCTTGATCAACACGCGAAGTAGAGAGAAGAGAGTCCGGTTCGTCACCTCCCTTTAGCCGTCGGTTTGAGGACGGTATGCGGATGAGAACAAGAGCTTGATTCCGAGCTTAGCACATAGCGTTTTCCAGAAGTAACTCGAGAACTTGACGCCACTATCGGAGACGATTGTCTTTGGTACTCCATGGAGTCGCAAGATTTCCCTACAAAAGAGATTTCCAATGTGTGAAGCATCGTCTATCTTGTTGCAAGGAATGAAATGTGCCATCTTAGAAAATCGGTCCACAACAACAAACACGTAATCCTTTCCATTTTGAGTTCTAGGCAAACCAAGTACAAAATCCATGCTAATGTATTCCCAAGGTTGATAAGGAATAGGAAGGGGCATGTAAAGACCATGGGACTCAGATTTAGACTTAGCTTTGCGACATGTAGAGCATCGGTTGGTGAAACGTGATACGTCGCGGAACATCTTGGGCCAAAAGTAGTTCTTGGAGAGCATGGCGAATGTCTTGTCGCATCCAAAATGTCCCATGAGTCCGCCTCCATGAGCCTCTTGCAAAAGGAGCAAACGAAGAGAAGACTCGGGAATGCATAGTTTGTTAGCTCTCATAAGATAATCATCCTTGATGTAATATTGTTCCCAAGAAGTATGCATCAAACATTTAGCATAAGGAGTAGCAAAAGATGGATCATTAGCGTACAAGTCTTTTATGTGCTCAAAGCCAATAACATTCAACTCAAGTTTAGTGACAAGCGTGCATATGCGTGAAAGTGCATCCGCAACTACATTTTCCTTACCCTTAATGTACTTGATGACATAGGGAAAAGATTCAATAAATTCACTCCATTTGGCATGATGCTTGTTTAACTTAGTTTGGCCTTTTAAGTACTTAAGCGTTTCATGATCAGTATGGATGACAAACTCATGAGGTCTAAGGTAATGTTCCCAAACATGTAGAACGCACACTAAAGCATACAATTCTTTGTCATAGATGGGATAGTTAAGTTGAGCACCGGAAAGTTTTTCACTAAAATAAGCAATTGCTCGTTTTTCTTGCATCAAAACTCCGCCAATTCCGGTAGCACTAGCATCACAATGAACCTCAAAAGTTTTCTCAAAGCTGGGCAAAGCAAGAATCGGAGCATCAGTAAGCAAAGATTTGAGCTCATCAAAAGTGGTAGATTGCAAAGATCCCCAAACAAAAGGAGCATTCTTCTTACTCAAAGCATGCAAAGGAGCGGCAATAGTGCTAAAGTCTTTCACAAAGCAACGATAAAATCCTGCAAGACCAAGAAAGCTACGCACTTGTTGCAAATTGATGGATTGGGGCCAAGTTTTAATTGCCTCAATCTTGGATTCATCAACATGGACACCCTTGGAAGAGACAACAAAACCCAAGAAAACCACTTTGTCAACGCCAAACGTGCATTTTTTCAAGTTTGCATAAAGACGTTCCTTGCGAAGGTTTGCAAAACAGTCCTAACATGATTAATATGCTCTTTCATGGATTTGCTAAAAATAAGAATGTCATCAAAGTAAACCACAACACAAACTCCAATTTAAGGTCGAAGCACATTATGCGTAAGACGCACGAAAGTACCGGGAGCCTCCGATAAACCCATAGGCATAACTAACCACTCATATAAGCCAAATTTGGTTTTGAAAGCAGTTTTCCATTCATCACCCTCTTGTATGCGGATTTGATAATAGCCACTTTTAAGATCAATTTTTGAGAAAAAGTTGGCTACACTAAGTTCATCAAGCATATCATCTAAGCGAGGAATGGGATGCCTATAGCGAACGGTAATAGCACTTATAGGTCTACAATCGGAACACAAGAGGAAACTTCCATCTTGCTTAGGCACAAGTATAACGGGAACGGCACAAGGACTTAGGCTTTCACGTACATGACCGTTGTCGATGAGTTGTTGTACTTGCCGTTGAATCTCCTTAGTTTCTTCGGGGTTGACGCGGTATGGATCTTTGTTTGGGAGAGGCGCTCCGGGGATGAGGTTGATTCGATGCTCAATGCCTCGAAGAGAAGGTAGACACGGAGGTAGCTCATCGGGGAAAACATCTTGGAATTCCTGCAAAAGAGATTGAAACACTATAGGTAGCTCATGAGAGGCGTTAGTTTTTGGCTCTCCATCCTTGCACACAAGGACAAAGTGCATCACACTCGATGGTTCTCACACACTTCTCTCATCTCACTTTTTGTGGCAAATAGTATGAGGTTTTTCTCTCTAGGCAAAGAGGCGCTCAAGTTTAGCTTGTGGCTGCCACTCAGTTTTGGGTGAACCACTTTCTCAGTCTTCTCTCCATGATGGGTGGCTTGCTTGTCGGCTATCACTTGACTAGGAGACATAGGTCGTAGCACATATTCCTTCCCTTTCATCTTGAAGCTATAGTGATTGGTGCACCCATTGTGGATGACACCACGGTCGAATTGCCATGGTCGACCAAGAAGGAGGTGGCAAACGGTCATTGGGACCACATCACACTCCAAAGTGTCCTCATATGCACCAATTTTGAAGGAGGCTTGGACCATATGCTCAACTCGTATAGTGCCGGAGTCACTTAGCCATTGAACCTTGTAGGGGTGCGGGTGCTTCCTCTTTACCAATTGAAGCTTGGAGCATAGTTCTTCACTTGCCAAGTTGTGACAACTACCTCCATCGATGATGACCTTGACGGACCTTCCGTTGATGCCGGCCTTTGTGTGGAAGATGTGGCATCTTTGGTCTTCTTCTTGTTGATAATGAAGAGTCAAGACCTTGGAGACAACGAGAACGGGGCTCGAGACCTCATCGCAAAAGACTTGATAATCTTCATCCTCGTTCACGCGCCGGTGCATGGCCACTTGCTCAAGAGCTTCCATCTCCTCATCACTCATGGAGTCGTAGGTGCCATCATCATTGAGGATCATGGTGCGCTTATTTGTGCATTGATAGGACTTGTGGCCTCGACCGCTGCAAGTGATACACTTGAAGGAGCTTGTCTTGATGGTCTCATCGGTCGGAGTAGATGATGAAGCACGCGGCTTGAAGTGGCATGTAGTAGTAGGAGGATGACTTGAGCTTGGCGAAGTTTTCTTGTAACTTGACTTGTCATCGTTGCTTGTAGAAGGCTTGGTTGATGTAGATGTTGGAGGAGTTGTTGTCGAGTGGTTGTTGGAGAAGCCGTAGGTCTTGGATGAGTACTTGGCGTACTTGAAGTCATCTTGCACTTGACGTTCCGCCTTTGTAGCTTGATGCACTAGCTCAATGAGATTGGAGTAGGGTTGGAAGTCGGCGATCTTCTTGATGGGATGATTGAGTCCATTCAAGAAACGTGCCATTGTTTGCTCCTCATCTTCGGTGACATTGGCTCGAATCATGGCTATCTCCATTTCCTTGTAGTATTCTTCAACAGTCTTTGTTCCTTGCTTGAGGAGTTGGAGCTTCTTGAAGAGATCGTGGTTGTAGTAGGTTGGCACAAAACGTGCACGCATGAGTTTCTTCATTTGAGCCCAAGTGGTGATTGGAGGTTCACCTCATGCTTCTCGGTGCTCAAGGACTTGTTCCCACCATATGAGCACATAGTCTTGGAACTCTAGTGATGCCATAGCGATCTTCTTCTCTTCCTCATAGTTGTGCAAATTAAAGATTTTGTCGACCTTCAATGCCCATGAGAGGTATTCTTCGGGATCATTGCTTCCATTGAACTTGGGCATTGTGAATTTGAACTTGCCATAGCGTTGCTCTTCATTGTGTTGTTGGCGATGGTGATGATGACGCCCATGACGTGGAGGGTAGTCATCCTCATGTTTATCTTGGCGTGGAGGAATTCCATGATCAACTTGCTCTTGTTGAACTTGAGGTCGAAGTGCAGCTTGATGAGCTTGTGAAGGAGCTTGAGGAACTTGACGTTGCACACGCGGTTGATAGTTCCTCTCTTGGATTTCTTCTCGAAGGGCTTCCTCTTGATTGCGCCGTTCGTGATTGCGGTTGGTGATGGCTCGACTTGATTCTTGAAGGGCATGTTGCGCCCAAAGATCTTGCGCTTCTCGTTGTTTTTATTGAAGACGTTGAGCCTCGGCGTCTTGCTCCTCTTGGTGTAGAGGCGCTCGTTCTTCCTCTTGGTGCTGTAGTCGTTGTCTTACTTGAGCTTGAGCATACGCAACTTGATGTGGTAGAGGACGAAGTTCTTGCTCATCGATTTGCTCTTGTGAATGCTTGTCATGTAGCGGATTGCGAGATGCACGACGGTCTTGACGCGCGGCTCGTCAAAAAGTGTTTGATGTCGGTGTACTTGAGCCGGAGAAGGTGTCGTCGGAGTGTCGACTTGAGCAGCTCCGTCTTGTGGATGAGGTAGTAGAAGGAGGACGGTTCACCAACAAGGCGCGGATCTCGTCCATCCTTGCATCGTTCTCTTGCTTGTGCGCATCGAGCTTGTTGTTGAAGAAGTCCTTGGTACATTGCTCGGAGAGTCGCAAGTCGGAGGCGAGGTTGTCGATGCGTTCGTTCATAGCTTGTTGCTCTTGATGCAACACTCGTTGTGCACCAAAGAGGTGGCTCTTGGTGACGTATGATGACATGTCGTCGTCTTGCTCGATGAAGAGTGGGTTGGTAGAAGCACTCGGCCTATCCATCATTCCAAGCAAAATGTGAGTGGTAGAAAGAGAAGAACTTATACCAATGTACCTTGACCGATGTTGATGATGAATCAAGTTCACTCAAATGTGGACAATGAAATAGCACTATTGGTACCAATCCTTGTCGGTTCTCACACCTACACAAGTAAAAGCTTATGGTGGGGCTTGGTTAGGATGGTGGCACAAAATTTGATGTAATTGTAAGTGAGCTTCAATAATGTTGGAAAAGATTCACCAATTTGCAAATGCAACAAGTAGACCAAGCAAGTAGGTACACGGAAACACACACACAAATAGATAAATGAGATTGTGCAAACCAAAAGTGAGCCAAAATGTGGAATCCACAGAAATGCTCTTGTTGCACAATACTAGAGAGACGCTAGAACGATTGCACAATAGGCGGATACCGAACTTGTGCACAACCTACTAGGCAAAAATGCAACGATCTCTATCCCAAGTATGCTATATGTATGGTATTTCGGTGCTATGATCCAAGATGATTGAGTATGACAATCTTAATGTAGTATGATGCTATGGTTCTTGCTCATAAGCTCTTTGCTTATCTTTCCTCTTTGCTTAAAAGCTTGGGTGGATCTTTCACTTTTGAGCTCTTTTCTTATGCAAAACTTCACGAACCAAGATAGCAATTGTGTATGCGATAACAACTTTGTGACACACAAGTTGATGCCAAGATATGCACCACTTTAGTATGGTATGTATGCTATGGAGTATGATCACTAATGTGCATAAGTCACGTTGCCTGCAATAGTCAATGGCTAGTCTCGATGGGTAAGCAACGCAAAAGATTGGCCATGGTGTTTATCAATGCAATGGCAATGTTTGGACAAAGATGTCATCGATATTACCATCCTTGCTTACGGTTGAAGGTTCCAAATGGATGCGAAAGTAGATGGTGACGTAGTGCACGGTCTTCAGTACGTTGGCGAAGATGCCGCTGCACCGTGGTCAGAGTAGCCGAACTAGCGAAAGTCATCGAAGATGCACAAGCTTTCTTTCTAGGCCGGAAGTTCCGGGAAAGATGGAAGGTCCGGGGTCCGGAAGTTCCGGGGATGGCCGGAAGGTCCAGGGGCCGGAAGTTCCGGTCAAGGCCGGAAGTTCCGGTGGCCGGAAGTTCCGGTCAAGGCCGGAAGTTCCGGTGGTCGGGAATCTGCCAAGAACAGAGACTTCGGGATCGCGGATTTGGGCGGAAAAACTTGGGGGAAAACCCAAATCCGAGGGAGAAAAGAAGAAATTAGGGGAAGGAGGGATAGGGAAGCTAGATCCACTCGAATAAAAGCATATCCATGGATCAAATCCAACAAAACTTCATCACACCAACAAATCACAAAAAACATTTGGGGCTATTTTTGGTGGGGATTTTCGGATTTAGGACGAAAACAACAAAATCAAGCTAGAAAACAAAGGGTAGGGGCTCAAAAAACATGATCAACGTGGCTCATGATACCAAGATGATGTAGGGCGGAACCCTATGGAGACGATCTTTCATGTTTGGAGAGGATCCTACGGGTAAACATGAAGAACACGTGGAAGAACACAAGGGAAAACACTGGGAGAAACGAGAGAATCAGTCAACCGACAAGTAATTGATCACACAAGGGCTAGATCGCCGAACACATAAGGTAGCACAAAATTCCAAATCAACAAAGGAAGATACAAGAGTAACCGTTCTTCTCCATGACGAGGTCTTGATTGTCTTCTCCGGATGGAGGCCTTGAATCCGAAGGGATCTTCTCCGAGGAGGCATGGTCCCTCACGTGGAGTAGATCCGGTACGGATGAGCTATGCTCTACCTCAAGATGAGCTATCACAATGCTAACCCTAAAACATAGGTAGGAGAAGAGTATTTATAGTTTATGGGGCGAAAGGGTACACGGGCCTCAGCCCAAGTGGCTGCGCGCAGGCAGGGCCGGAAGTTCCGGGCTAGGCTGGAAGTTCCGGGCTCCGGAGGATCCGGGAAAGGTCCGGCCTAAGCCGAGAGTTAGCGCGGGTGGAGCTGGGCTGGTGTCCGGGGGCCGGAGGGTCCGAGTAGGCCGGAAGTTCCGGGGGCCGGAAGGTCCGGGGGCCGGAAGGTCCGGGCCAGGTTCCGGGCAGGTTCCGGGCTAACCAGAGAGTTGGCACACCCGGGCTGGTTGAAGTCGAAGGAGGCCGGAAGTTCTGGGTTGACCGGATGTTCCGGGGGCTGGAAGTTCCGGGCTCTGGCCGGAAGTTCCGGGTTGTCCAGAGAGTTGACGCTTGTCGCTTCTTTTTCAGCTCCTGGCTCCGTAGCTTGAGCATTGTACCTGATCACACACAAAGTTTCCGTCTGAGGTAGTAGCCATGTCTAGTGAGTAGGAAGAAGGAGTTCGGAGAGGAGCGAGTTCACCTTATCCTCAATAGCCTTAGCTCGAGCTCTTGTCATTGGTCCAAGTGGTGTTGAGGGAGATTTAGGTACATCCATGGGGATGAGCGAGGGATGCTCCGCATCAGAGAATCACACGGTACCTTGGGATTTCCAAAAATACAGGCAACACTGGGTTTCCCAGGTGCCTCAATCCACCCAGATGTGATTTTAAGTTGCCACCTTAAATAAACCATTAATTAACAATCTCACTTCTGTCATGGATACACTCACCCAATCCACGTCTACTAGCATAGCATGGCAATATAAGCAAACGTAGAAGTAACTCCCAAATGTTTGATAATAAAACAGGTAATAGGTACTACCTCATCTACTTCCCAAAACCCACACATTAATGAGATCCTAATCATGCAATTATTTGAGGATTGATCTAATGTAATAAAACTGGGTAGTAAAGAGGTATGATCGAAGTGTTACTTGCCTTGCTGATGATCCGTGAAACCTAGGGATTCGAAGTAGCAAGCGGCGCACTCCGAGTACTCTATCACAAACAAACAAGCATACAATAAGTACTCATCTAATGCACATACAAAACTCCAGTAAGAGATCTAACCAGAAAGTTCAACTTAAGAACTCCGCTTTGCAAAAAGAATCAAATCAAACGAAGCAACGAAAGTCAAACGGCGAAAGAAACAAGCTTCGTTTACTAATATGGACCTAAGTCAAATTTTACAGTAACGAAAACTTGTTTGAGTTGGTTAAACAGAAAGAGGGTTTCGAGACGAAACTCTAGGCGCTTGAATCGCCTGATTCCGATAAACAAGCGAAAAGTTATACTAGAACGAAAATCGGATCAGAAATCACGATCGGGAATAATCGCGGAAAATCCAAGAAAAAGAAAAACGGACGAACAGGCTAACGAACGAACATTCGCTGTCTACGGCTAAAAGACGAAAACCGTTCGTTAAAACGAACGAACAAACGAACGAGCGTTCGCTAAATAAACTAAACCAGAAAAAAATTAAAACTGATCTAATAAAAAAACGGATCTAGTTTTTTTTTAAAAACCAATCGGTTTTTCTCGCGAAAACCGAGGCGGCGGCGGCTACCTCCGGCGACGGCAGATTCCGGCGAGGGCGGCGGCGGTCGGCAGCGAGACGGCCGGTGGCGGGGCGGTCGGCGACAAGGGGTGGCGGCGGCGGCGGAGAACTCTGCGGCTGGCGGCGGCGGAGAACTCTGCGGGGGCGGCGGCGGCGGCTGGCGGCGGCGGCGGTTGGCGCGCGGATCAAGGGCGGTGGCGGCTAGGGTTTCGGGTGGGCTTGGGGTGGCCTCCCGGCGCTTATAAAGGCCGGCCGAGCCAAGTGTCCTAGTCGGACACGGCCCGGTTAGGTCGGTTCGCATTTTTTTTAAAAACATTTCGCGCAGAAAAACAAATAAAAGAAATACTAAATGGACTCCAAAAATCCCGAAATAAAATTTTCCCGTCCTCTAAAATCGAGCCGGACAAGATAAACATTTATTTGGGGCCTAAATGCAATTTTGATAAACGCGCATTTTCCTAATTCAAATAAAATAGCGATAAAATTCCGAAATAAAATCTTATTTTATTTTAATGTTAAATCCTCAATATTTATTATTTTGGGAAAGTCATTTTATTTCCTCTCTCATATTTTCATAGTAGAAATAATTGAAGATAAAATAATTAAAATCAAATGATCCTATTTTCAAAATTTGAGAAAACTCAAATATGAAAAATAAGGAAATCCCCAACTCTCTCCATGGGTCCTTGAGTTGCGTAGAATTTCTAGGATCGAGCCAAAATGCAATAAAATATGATATGAAATGATGATCTAATGTATAACATTCCAAATTGAAAATTTGGGATGTTACAAACCTACCCCCCTTAAGATGAATCTCGTCCTCGAGATTCGGTTTGGCTAGAAAATAGGTGAGGGTGGTCCTTCCGTAGATCTTCCTCTCGCTCCCAGGTGGCTTCATCTTCGGTATGGTGGCTCCACTGAACTTTCCAAAACTTGATAACCTTGCTGCGCGTGACTCGGCTGGCATATTCGAGAATCTTGACTGGTTTCTCCTCATAGGTCAAATCACTATCCAACTGAATCACTTCCAGTGGCACGGTGTCTCTCAGCGGTATATCAGCCATCTCTGTGTGGCACTTCTTCAACTGGGAAACATGGAACACATCGTGAACTCCTGACAATCCTTCGGGCAATTCCAACTTGTAAGCAACTTCTCCCATATGCTCCAGAACTTTGTATGGTCCTGCAAAACGTGGCGCTAACTTTCCCTTAACTCCAAAGCGCTTAACTCCTCGAAGTGGAGATACACGAAGATAAACTCTGTCTACGACTTCGTAAACTGTCTCCTTGCGTTTAGAATCTGTGTAGCTCTTCTGCCTGGACTAGGCTACCTTGATCCTATCGCGAATCAACTTCACCTTCTACTCAGATTCTTTAATCAAATCTGGTCCAAATAACTTGCGGTCTCCAACTTCATCCCACAACAACGGGGTCCTGCACCTCCTTCCGTACAGAGCTTCGAAAGGGGCCATCGTCAAACTGGATTGATAACTATTGTTGTAAGAGAACTCCACATATGGCAAATTTTCATCCCAACTAGATCCATAATCTAGCGCACAAGCTCTCAGCATGTCCTCCAGAATCTAATTGACTCACTCGGTCTGTCCATCTGTCTGCGGATGAAAGGTTGTACTGAACTCTAGCCTGGTACCCAAGGTTTCGTGCAACTAATTCTAGAACTTTGAGGTAAACTGGGTTCCTCTATCCGATACAATGCTCCTCGGAACTCCATGCAGACATACGATCCTGGTCATGTATATCTTTGCCAACTTAGCATTGGTGTAAGTGGTCTTCACTGGGATGAAATGAGCTACCTTCGTCAAACGATCGACTACAACCCATATCGAGTCATAGCCTAAACGAGTCCTGGGCAATCCCGTGATAAAATCCATGCCTAGCTTATCCCACTTATATTCGGGTATCGGCAATGGTTGTAGCAATCCTGCTGGCTTCTGATGCTCTTCTTTCACTCGCTAACATACATCACATATTGCTACATACTCCGCAATATCCTTCTTCATTCAGGTCCACCAGAAAGTGTCCTTCATATCCAAATACATCTTGGTATTTCCTGGGTGGATCGAATACGGCAAATCATGGGCCTCTTGCAGAATCAACTTCCTGATCTCCGGGTCATTAGGCACATAGACGCGGTCCTCAAACCATAAGGTAGCGTGCTCATCCTCACGAAAACCTTTAGCTTTTCCTTTGCTCATCTTCTACTTTATCTCGGCAATCTCCTTGTCAGTCTTCTGAGCTCTCTGATCTTATCCATCAAAGTAGACTGAATCTTCAATGCTGCTACATAGCCTCTCAGAACTATCTCCAAACATAGCTCGCGAATATCCTCATCTAACTCCTTCGGTAACTCTCCAGTCATGAGTGTGTTGACATGGCTCTTGCGGCTCAACGCATCGGCTACTACATTAGCCTTTCTGGGGTGATAATGCAATCTCATATCATAATCCTTGATGAGCTCCAACCATTTCCTTTGCCTGATATTCAACTCCTTCTGCGTGAAGATGTACTTCAAACTCTTGTGATCCGTGTACACCTCAGAATGGTTTCTAATGAGAAAATGTCTCCATGTTTTCAATGCATGCACTACGGCTGCTAATTCCAAATCATGTGTAGCATAATTCAACTCATGGGGTTTAAGTTGTCATGAGGCATACGAAACAACTTTTCTCTCCTGCATAAGCAATTCTCCAAGTCCTTGACGAGAAGCGTTGCAATATACTTCATAATCCTTGCGCTGATCAGGCAGAATCAACACTGTTTCTTCAACTCCTTGAAACTGGCCTCACATTCCTCAGTCCATTTAAACTTGGTGTCCTTCTTTAACAACTCCATCATGGGCTTCGCAATCTTTGAGAAATTTTCGATGAACCTCCGGTAGTATCCTACGAGTCCAAGAAGACTCCGGATCTCTCCAACTGTTGTTGGGGCTTCCAGTTTGTCATAGTGACAACTTTGGTGGGGTCTACTGCTATTCCTTCTCCGGATATAACATGTCCGATGAATCAAACTTCCTTCAACCAAAACTCACATTTGCTGAGCTTGGCGTATAACTGATGTTCTCTAAGCTTCCCAAGTACCAAACACAAATGCTCCTTATGATCCTCTTCATTCTTTGAGTAGACCAAAATATCATCAATGAACACCACAACAAACTTATCCAGAAACTCCATAAACACCTTGTTCATCATGTTCATGAAATAGGCAGGTGCATTTGTCAGATCAAATGACATAACAGTATACTCATACAGCCCGTACCTGGTGGTAAAAGCCGTCTTAGGTATATCCTGCTCTCGAATCTTCAACTGGTGGTATCTTGATCGCGGATCGATCTTGGAAAATACCTTAGCTCCTTGCAACTGGTCAAACAAGTCATTGATCATCGAGAGCGGGTACTTGTTCTTGATTGTCACTTCATTCAATCGTCGATAATCAACAACCATCCTCAGTGATCCATACTTCTTCTCCACTAGAAGCACTAGCGATCCCCAAGGTGACGAACTTGGGCGAATATAGCCTTTATCCAGTAACTCTTTAATCTGCTTCTTAATTTCCTCCAAATCTTTTGCAGGCATCCTCTACGGTCTCTTTGATATTGGCCCTGTGCCTGGCAAAAGCTCAATCAAAAACTCAATGTCTCTATCCGGTGGCATGCCTAGCAACTCCTCTGGAAATACGTCAGGAAAATCCTTCACCACTAGTACTTCCTCCTGTACAACTCCTGATAAGGAATTTACTTGAGTCCTCTTCGGCACATGCCGGGATACATACTTGATCCTTCTTCCTTCTGGTGTGGTAAGCAAAATCGACTTACTGGCGCATTCAATGTTCCCTCCATACTTCGATAACCAATCCATGCCTAATATCACATCCAGTCCTTGCGATTCCAATACTATTAGGTCTGAGGGAAACACATAGTTACCAATCCTTAATGGTAACCGATCACACCATATACTAGCCATATACTCTGCTCCTGGCGAGGTTACTAACATGGGTGACCTAAGGGCTTGGGTTGGCAGTTTATACTTATCCACAAATCCCCTTGAAATGTATGAATGCGATGCACCGGTATCAAAAAGAACGATTACAGTAAATGACTTAACCAAAAACTTACCTATTACTGCATCTGGTTGGGCTTCAACCTCCCCCACGCTAACGTGGTTCACCTGTCCTTTGCTGAAAGGGTTGGGCTTCTTCCCAGAGCTTCCATTGCCATTTCCATTCTTCGCTTGAGGACATTCAGTGGCATAATGTCCAGTCTTCTGGCATTTGTAACAGATAATGTGGCTCAGATCCCTCTTGGCTGGTGTTGAAGGGTTGTGTCGTTCTGTCCGTTGCTTCCTCCATTCCCATTACCATTTTTGGGGCCACTATGGTTGTGCGAACTTCCTCCTCCATGGGTATGCTGAAAATGTCCTCCCGAGTTCGGGGTAAAACGAGGCTTCTGCTGAGCTCCAGAATTGTAGTTACCTAGTCCATACTTCCTCTTGCGGTTGTCAATCCGCTGCTGCTTCACTTCAATCATGAGAGCTCGGTCTACCAACTCCTGGTAGTTGTTGAAGGTTGCTACCATCAATTGCATGCTCATCTCATCATTCAGTCCTTCCAGAAACTTCTCCTTCTTAGCTACATCCGTAGCAACGTCATCTGGGGCATAACGTGCTAGTTTACTAAAGTCATCCACATACTGAGCAACAGTACGTCCTCCTTGGCGCAAGTTGCGAAACTCACGCTTCTTCATGGCCATTGCTCCTGCTGAAACATGGGCAGTATGGAAAGCCTGCTAATACTGATCCCATGTGACGGTGTCGATAGGATAAGTGGCTGTGAAATTCTCTCACCATGTTGTTGAGGGTCCATCAAGCTGATGTGCGGCAAAACGCACCTTCTCCGCATATGTGCATCCTGCAGTGGTCAACTCCCTTCCCATCTTGCGAAGCTAATCATCTGCAACTATCGGCTCGGTGCTACTGGAGAACACCGACGGATTCAGCCTTAAGAAATGGGCTAAGTGATCAACAGGTGGTGGCGGTTGTTGTTGTTGTTGTTGTTGTTGTTGTTGTTGTTGTTGTTGTTGTTGTTGTTGTTGTTGTTGTTGTTGTTGTTGTTGTTGTTGTTGTTGTTGTTGTTGTTGTTGTTGTTGTTGTTGTTGTTGTTGTTGTTCCCCCGATTCTGATTCTGGACTAGCATCTGCATCAATGCATTCTGCTGCTGGATCAACTGAGTGAGCTCCGGTGGGAAAGCAAATCCATTGTCACGTCCCGGAGGCATCTAAGGGTTTAGAAAAGATGAGAATATAGAATAGAATGAGTTCTATAGAGAAAAACACTACCCATATGCACATGAGACAGTTGCAAACAATATCACTCCAATCAATTCAAACAAGGGCATACAACGGTCTAACTATCGTTACAAAAGTTCTCGGACTATACTATATACATGGGGGAATACTACTACTGTTATGGTGGTCGACTAGAAAAATTGATCGGTCAAAGACTCCATGATATCTGCTCCAGCTTCATCAACAAAGTCATCATCGCTATCGTCTGGGTCCGAGTCGGTGTCGTCGATGATGATGGGCAAGTGCAATCATCGTCTTCTCCTCCAGTCGCGGGGAATCCCATAAATACTTTTAGCTTCTTCTTCAGATCATCATTCTTCTCCACGAGTGTCGTCATTTCCTCCTCATATCCATCGCGTGTAGACTTAAGTTCTTCCTCCATCTCCGTGATCTTGGTCATAGCCTTCTTCAGATCTATCATGCCTGCGCACATCTGGTTCTCCTAGCGACAAATGTGCTGGTTTAGCTCCTGGATAAAAACTGCAATTGATCTATCCTTCCTGGTGCTGATCATCTCCCATTGCTCATCTCGGCGCCCACAAATCTGGTAGATAGTATCCTTGAGATCCTCGTGGTAAACTTCTCCAATGCGTCCCATGGTGATGTGGGCTGCCATGCTCTTTCCTAGACTCCAGGTTGGTGCATCAAAGGAAAACTCTATGGGCTCAGTGACTGGCATGAACGTTCTTCCTGGAACTTGAACTTGAATCATCCAACGTTCTTCTTCGGGTAAAGTGGCGATGTAGGTCCCGGTGAAGCTTGGCACTCCGATGTTCAGGTATCTAGTAACTTCCTTCAAGTGGCGTCCAAAGGGTGTATCTTCATCCGGTTGCGTGAACTTGTTCCTTGCATCCGCCATCCTAAAAGAGTAGAAAAGATGAGGAGTCAGAAATGAGAAGAGAGAGTAGTGATCTAGGGCTTAAGCTTAGTGGTCGTGTCCTATAGTCAGCGTGTGCTCTGATACCATCTTGTAGCGACCAAACCTCAAACAGTCTGATCTCTGTGCATCAGTGTCATCCCTGGATCGGTAATGCTGACACACACAATACTTGAAGGATTTATAACAGAGTAGCAATCACACACTTATTTCATCGAATGTCTCAAAAGAGAACTTATTACAATAAATATGGCTTAAGGCCATCTAATAACGATAATAGTGGAAGGCTTGGAAGATAAGCGAGTCCATCAACTCCAATGGCATCACTGAGTATAAGAGCATGACCTAAGGCACCTTACTCGTCGTCTGAAAAGTCTGTAACATGAACGTTGCAGCCCGAAAATGGGTCACCATATGGAATATGCTGGCAGTGTAACACATAGAGAGTAATGAACAGAATAATGCTATCACTACATGCATATATGGCTGGTGGAAAGCTCTATGGTTATAGTTTTGCATAAAGCCAATTTTTCCCTAATGCAAAGGAATAAATTTTATTTAACTATCATGGTGGTTGTTAAACATTAAGAAGGGTACTGCAACTCAATCCCAATTTAGCATCATCATTAACCCAACAAAATTAAATTAAGTAACATGATGAGATTCACATGATAATCCAGATACTAGATACTAAAAACGTCCATAACCGGGGACACGACTAACCATGATTAGGTTATACACTCTGCAGAGGTTTGCGCACTTTTCCCCGCAAGACTCGATCTCCTCTGCTTGTTTTCTTGCACCACATGATGTTTGAGAAACGGATGACCGAGACACAGTCTTTCAGAAGAATTAACTCTCTACTCTAGGTAGACAGTACCAACCTACATCCCCTACATCTGCAAGTCTACCTATTCAAGAGCTCACGCAACTTAATCAACTATGCTACAACTAGTTTCCGGCTGCGCACGAAAGTTTCTAGCATGAATAATCTCATGATCCCTTTGAGCCTGGGTGGCAGTGCATAGGAGAATCACAGGGTACCCTGGGATTTCCAAAAATACAGACAACACTGGGTTCCCCATGTGCCTCAATCCACCCAGATGTGATTTTAAGTTGCCACCTTAAATAAACCATTAATTAACAATCTCACATCTGTCATGGATACACTCACCCAATCCACGTCTACTAGCATAGCATGGCAATATAAGCAAACATAGAAGTAACTACCAAAGGTTTGATAATATAATAGGTAATAGGTACTACCTCATCTACTTCCCAAAACCCACATATTAATCAGATCCTAATCATGCAATTGTTTGAGGATTGATCTAATGCAATAAAACTGGGTAGTAAAGAGGTATGATGAAAGTGTTACTTTCCTTGCTGATGATCCGTGAAACCTAGAGATTCGAAGTAGCAAGCGGTGCACTCCGGGTACTCTATCACAAACAAACAAGCATACAATAAGTACTCATCTAATGCATAGGTAAAACTCCAATAAGAGATCTAACCAGAAAGTTCAACTTCAGAACTCTGGTTTGCAAAAAGAATCAAATCAAACGAAGCAACGAAAGTCAAACGGCGAAAGAAACAAGCTTTGTTTAGTAATCTGGACCTAAGTCAAATTTTACAATAGAAAAAACTTGTTTGAGTTTGTTAAACATAAAGAGGGTTTTGAGCCGAAACACTAGGCGCTGGAATCGCCTCATTCTGATAAACGAGCGAAAAGTTATACTAGAACGAAAATCGGATCAGAAATCGCGATCTGGAATAATCACAGAAAATCCAAGAAAAAGAAAAATGGACGGACATGCTAATGAACGAACGTTCACTGTCTACAGCTAAAAGACATAAACCGTTCGTTAAAACGAATGAAAGAACGGGCTTCGCTAAATAAACTAAACCAGAAAAAAAATTAAAACTGATCTAATAAAAAACGGATCTAGGTTTTTTTAAAAAACCAATCGGTTTTTCTCGCGAAAACCGAGGCAGCAGCAGCTACCTCCAGCGACGGCGGATTCCGGTAAGGGCGGCGGCGGTCGGCGGCGAGACGGTCGGCGGTGGGGCGGTCGGCGACGACGGTCGGCGGCGGCGGCGGGGCGGTCGGCGACGAGGGGTGGCGGCGGCGGCTGGCGGCGGCGGCGAACTCCGCGGCGGCGGCGGCCGGCGGCGGCGGTGGCGGCTAGCACACGGATCGAGGGCAGCGGCTGCTCGGGTTTCGGGTGGGCTCGGGGTGGCCTCCCGATGCTTATAAAGGCCGGCCGGGCCAAGTGTCCTAGTCGGACACTGCCCGGTTAGGTCGGTTCACATTTTTTTAAAATAATTTTGCACAGAAAAACAAATAAAAGAAATACTAAACTGACTCCAAAAATCCCAAAATAAAATTTCCCCGTCCTCTAAAATCGAGCCGGACAAGATGAACATTTATTTGGGGCCTAAATGCAATTTTGATAAACGCGCATTTTCCTAATTCAAATAAAATAGCGATAAAATTCCAAAATAAAATCTTAGTTCATTTTAATATTAAATCCTCAATATTTCTTATTTTGGGAAAGTCATTTTATTCCCTCTCTCATATTTTTATAGTAGAAATAATTGAAGATAAAATTATTAAAATCAAATGATCCTATTTTCTAATTTTGAGAAAACTCAAATATGAAAATAAATCCCCAACTCTCTCCGTGGGTCCTTGAGTTGCGTAGAATTTCTAGGATCGAGCCAAAATGCAATAAAATATGATATGCAATGATGATCTAATGTATAACATTCCAAATTGAAAATTTGGGATGTTACATGATCATCTCCCATTGCTCATCTGGGCGCCCACAAATCTGGTAAATAGTATCCTTGAGGTCCTTTTAGTAAACTTCTCCAATGCGTCCCATGATGATGTGGGCTGCCATGCTCTTTCCTAGACTCCAGGTTAGTGCATCGAAGGAAAACTCTATGGGCTCCGTGACGGGCATGAAGGTCCTTCCTGGAACTTGAACTTGAATCATCCAATGCTCTTCTTCGGGTAAAGTGGCGATGTAGGTCCCGGTGAAACTTGGTACTCCAATGTTTAGATATCTAGTGACTTCCTTCAAGTGGCATCCAAAGGGTGTATCTTCATCCGGTTGCGTGAACTTGTTCCTTGCATCCGCCATCCTAAAAGAGTAGAAAAGATGAGGAGTCAGAAATGAGAAGAGAGTAGTGATCTAGGGCTTTAGCTTAGTGGTCGTGTCCTACAGTCAGTGTGTGCTCTTATACCATCTTGTAGCGACCAGGCCTCAAACAGTCTGATCTTTGTGCATCAGTGTCGTCCCTGGATCAGTAATACTGACATGCACAGTACTTGAAGGATTTACAACAGAGTAGCAATCACACACTTATTACATCGAATGTCTCAAAAGAGAACTTATTACAATAAATATGGCTTAAGGCCATCTAATAACGATAACAGCGGAAGACTTGGAAGAATAGTGAGCCCATCAACTCCAACGACATCACTGAGTATAAGACCACGACCTAAGGCACCTTACTCGTCGTCTGAAAAGTCTGTAACATGAACGTTGCAGCCCAAAAACGGGTCAGCACATGGAATATGTTGACAATGTAACACATAGAGAGTAATGAAAAGAATAATGCTATTCTACATGCATATATGGTTGGTGGAAAGATCTATGGTTACAGTTTTGCATAAAGCCAATTTTTCCCTACAACAAAGGAATAACTTTTATTTAACTACCATGGTGGTTGTTAAACATTGAGAAGGTTCGCCCAACTCAATCCCAATTAAGCTTCATCATTAAACCCAACAAAATTAATTAAAGTATCTTGATGAGATTCACATGATAATCCAAGTACTAGATACTCAAAACGTCCATAACCGGGGACACGGCTAACCATTATTAGTTTATACACTCTGTAGAGGTTTGCGCACTTTTCCCCGCAAGACTCGATCTCCTCCGTTGGGATTCTCGCACTACATGGCGTTTGAGAAATGGATGACCGAGACATAGCCTTTCAGAAGCGTTTGCACCTTATGATGGGTAGACAATTACACCTACTTTCCCCTACATCTGCTAGTCTACCACTGTAAGAGTTCACACGACTTACTCAACTATGCTAGAGCCCATAGTAGCTTGCGGCTGCACACGGAAGTGTCTAGCATGAATAATCTCATGATCCCTTTGAGCCTGGGTGGCGGTCCATAAAGAAAAACAGGCAATCACTGGGATCCCGGGTGCCTCAATCCACCCAGATGTGTATTAAAGTTGCCACTTAAATAAACCGTTAAATTAACAATCTCACATTTGTCATGGATACACTCACCCAACCCACGTCTACTAGCATAGCATAGCAATATAAGCAAACGTAGAAGTAACTCCCAGAGGTTTGGTAATAAACAAGTAATAGGTTCTACCTCATCTACTCTCCCAAAACCCACATGTTAAGCAGATCATAATCATGCAATTTTTTGAGGATTGATCTAATGCAATAAAACTGGATAGTAAAGAGGTATGATCAAAGTGTTACTTGCCTTGTTGATGATCCGTGAAACCTAGGGATTCAAAGTAGCAAGTGGTGCACTCCGGGTACTCTATCGCAAACAAACAAGCATACAATAAGCACTCATCTAATGCACAGGTAAAACTCAAATAAGGGATCTAACCAGAAAGTTCAACTTAAGAACTCCTGTTTGCAAAAAGAATCAAATCAAACGAAGCAACAAAAAACAAACGGCGAAAGAAACAAGCTTCATTTACTAATCTGGACCTAAGTCAAATTTTACAGTAAAAAAACTTGTTTGACTTGATTAAACGGAAAGAGGGTTTCGAGACAAAACTCTAGGCGCTTGAATTGCCTGATTCCGATAAACGAGCGAAAAATTATACTAGAAGGAAAATCACATCAGAAATCGCGATCAGAAATCGCGATCAGAAATACACAGAAAATCCGAGAAAAAGAAAACGGACGAATAGGCTAACGATTGAATGTTCGCTGTCTGCGGCTAAACGACGAAAACCGTTCATTAACAAGAATGTACGGATGAACGTCCGTTAAATAACTAAACCGAGAAAAACCAACGAACCGATCTAAAAAAACGGATCCATGTTTTTTTAAATGAACGGTTTTATTAAAAAAACGGGGGCGGCGGTGGCGGCTACCTCGTCGGGTCCGGCGGGGCTCGGGGCTCCGGGCGGGCGGGGAGGCATCGGCGGAGGTGGCGGAGGGTGGCGCGCGGTCGAGCGGCGGTGACGACGGGCGTCGGCGGCGGCAGCGAGGCAACGGCGTTGGCGGGGCGGGACGGGGTGTGGCGGCGGGGCTGACGTGGTATTTAAGGAGGGGGGTATCCGACTTGGGGAAGGGGCACCCCGGGCCGGCGGCGGCGGCGCTGACCCGGACTCCGCCGGGAGTCAGGCTCGGCCACGCTCGGGCGATGCGGCGCGAGTAGGTGGGCCGGCTGGGCCTTCGGCCCAGTTCGGTCCGCGGGGAAAGATTTTTTTTAAAATAAATTCCCCGAAACTAAAATAAATCCTAGAAAATAAAATAAAACTCTAAAAATGTCAATACAAATTTTCAGCGTGTAAATAAAATATTTAGAACGAGATGAACATTTTCTTGGCCCCAAAATGCAATTTTGAAAAACGTGCAATTTTTCCTAAATTCAAATAAAATAGCGATAAACTCCAAAATAAAATCTTATCTGATTTTATTATTAAATCCTCAATATTTCTTTATTTTGGGAAAGTCTTTTTATTCCCTCTCTTATATTTTTGTATAAGAAATATTCGGAGATAAAATAATTAAAATCAAATGATCCTTTTTTTTTAAAATTTGAGGAAACTCAAATATGAAAATAACGAAATCTCCAACTCTCTCCGTGGGTCCTTGAGTTGCGTGAAATTTCTAGGATCAAGCCAAAATGCAAATAAAATATGACATGCAATGATGGTTTATTGTATAACATTCCAAATTGAAATTTGGGATGTTACAGCTGCAACAACTTGGCTAGCATGGAGATGGTGGAGAAGCTATCTCTCACCACAAGACCACATCCACATCCTTACTACATCCAATGGTTCAACAATAGAGGCAAGGTTAAGGTAACACGTACTCTTCGTGTGCATTTTAATATCTCTACATATGCTGATTATGTTGATTGTCATGTGGTACCTATGCAAGCATGTTCCTTATTACTGGATCGACCATGGCAATTTGATAAAAATTCTGTACACCGTGGTAGAAACAATCAGCATACTCTTGTTCATAAGGATAAAAATATTACTTTGCTTCCTATGACTCCTGATTCCATTTTGAAAGATGATATTAATAGAGCTAATAAAGCAAAACAGGAGAAAAATAAGAGTGAAAATCAGATTGTGGCAAAAGAATTTGAGAAACAAATGCAGCCTAATAGTAAACCATCTAGTGTTGCTTCTGAAATTAAATTGAAAAGTGCATGTTTACTTGCCACCAAATCTGATATTGATGAGCTAGATTTCAGCAAATCTGTTTGCTATGCTTTTGTGTGCAAAGAGGCATTATTTTCATTTGAGTACGTGCCTTCCTCTTTGCCTCCCACTGTCACTAACACTTTGCAGGAGTTCGCTAATGTCTTTCCACAAGATGTGCCACCGGGATTACCGCCTATTCGAGGGATTGAGCATCAGATTGACTTAATTCCCGGTGCTTCACTGCCAAACCGTGCGCCATACTGTACCAATAAGGAGATTATGCGTCAAGTACAGGAGCTTCTCGGTAAAGGTTATATACGCGAATCCCTTAGTCCTTGTGTTGTTCCTATTATTCTAGTGCCGAAAAAGGATGGTACATCGCGTATGTGTGTTGATTGTAGAGGCATTAATAATATTACTATTCGTTATCATCATCCTATTCCTAGGCTAGATGATATGCTTGATGAATTGAGTGGCTCTACAATATTCTCCAAAGTTGATTTGCATAGTGGATACCATCAAATTTGTATGAAATTGGGAGATGAATGGAAAACAACATTTAAAACTAAGTTTGGATTATATGAGTGGTTAGTCATGCCTTTTGGGTTAGCTAATGCACCTAGTACTTTCATGAGATTAATGAACAAAATTTTACGTGCTTTCATTGGACGATTTGTGGTAGTTTACGTTGATGACATATTGATTTATAGCAGATCTTTGGAAGAACATTTGGATCATTTACATGATGTTTTTATTGCTCTATGTGATGCACGTTTGTTTGGTAACCTTGGGTAGTGCACCTTTTGCACCGACCGAGTATCTTTTCTTGGCTATGTTGTTACTCCACAGGGAATTGAAATTGATAAAGCCAAGATTGAAGCTATTGAGAGTTGGCTGCAGCCCAAAATGGTCACACAAGTGAGTTTTCTTGGCCTCGCTAGATTCTATAGGCATTTTGTGAGAGATTTCAGCCCCATTGATGCACCTCTCAATGAGTTTACAAAGAAAGATGTGCCTTTTCTTTGGGGTACCCCACAGGAAGAAGCTTTCATGGTATTGAAAGATAAGTAGACACATGCTCCTTTACTCCAACTTCCTGATTTTAATAAGACTTTTGAGCTTGAATGTGATGCTAGTGGAATTGGATTAGGAGGTGTGTTATTACAAGATGGCAAACCTGTTGCATACTTTTTTTGAAAAATTGAGTGGGCCTAGTCTGAATTATTCTACTAATGATAAAGACTTATATGCTCTTGTTCGGACATTAGAAACATGGCAACATTATTTATGGCCCAAAGAATTTGTTATACACTCTGATCATGAATCTTTGAAACATATTAAAAGTCAAGCTAAACTGAATCATAGACATGCTAAATGGGTTGAATTCATTGAGACTTTCCCTTATGTCATTAAACACAAGAAGGGAAAAGAAAATATTATTGCTGATGCATTGTCTCGTCGCTATACTATGCTTTCACAACTTGACTTCAAAATATTTGGTTTGGAGACCATCAAAGACCAATATGTGCATGATGCTGATTTTAAAGATGTAATGCAGAATTGTAAAGAAGGAAGAATGTGGAACAAGTTCGTCGTTAATGATGGATTTGTGTTCCGTGCTAACAAGCTATGCATTCCAGCTAGCTCCGTTCGTCTTTTGTTGTTGCAGGAGGCGCATGGAGGAGGATTAATGGGACACTTTGGCGTGAAGAAGATGGAGGACGTGGTTGCTACACATTTCGTTTGGCCAAAGATGAGACGGCATGTTGAGCGTTTTATTGCTCACTACACTACATGTCAAAAAGCTAAGTCACGACTCAATCCTCATGGTTTATATATGCCTTTGCCTGTACCTAGTGTTCCTTGGGAGGATATATCTATGGACTTTGTTTTAGGTTTACATTGAACAAAGAAGGGGAGGGATAGCACATTTTTTGTCGTGGATAGATTCTCGAAAATGGCACACTTTATACCATGTCATAAAAGCGATGATGATGTTAATGTTGCTGATTTGTTCTTCCATGAAATTATTCGCTTGCATGGTGTGCCAAATATTATTGTTTCAGATCATGATACTAAATTTCTTAGCCCCTTTTGGAGATGTTTATGGGCTAAGTTGAGGACTAAACTGCTTTTTAGTACTACTTGTCACCCCCAAACTGATGGACAAACTGAAGTAGTCAATAGAACATTGTGTACTATGCTTAGGTCTGTTTTAAAGAATAATAAGAAAATGTGGGAGGAATGCTTGCCTCATATTGAATTTGCTTATAATCGTTCATTGCATTCTACTACTAAGATGTGCCCTTTTGAAGTTGTGTATGGTTTCCTACCTCGTGCACCTATTGATTTGTTGCCTCTTCCATCTTCGGAGAAGGTTAATTTTGATGCTAAACAACGTGTTGAATTGATTTTAAAAATGCATGAGTTAAGTCAGGAAAACATTGAGCATATGAATACTAAATATAAACTTGCTGGAGATAAGGGTAGAAAACATGTCGTGTTTGCACCTGGAGATCTTGTTTGGTTACATTTGCGTAAGGATAGATTTCCTGATTTGTGCAAATCAAAACTAATGCCATGTGCTGATGGTCCCTTTAAGGTGTTAGAGAAAATAAATGATAATGCATATAAACTTGAGCTGCCTACAGATTTTGGGGTTAGTGCCACTTTTAACATTGCAGATTTGAAGCCTTATTTGGGTGAGGAAGATGAACTTCCGTCGAGGACGACTTCATTTCAAGAAGGGAAGGATGATGAGGACATCAATACCATTGTTACACCCACAGCCCCTGCTGATATACATACTGGACCGATTACTAGAGCTCGCGCACGCCAACTAAATTACCAGGTACTTTCGTTTCTTCGTAATGATTCTAATGTTCATGAGAATATGATGCTGCCTAAAGATACATTTGTTTTGCTTACAAATGAAGGGCCTAACTTGGTGAATATTAACATTGGCGCAAGAACAAGTATGGAGATGATGGCATGCGCAAGGGGAACAAGAACGGAGTTACAAGTGATGATTTCAGGGATTTGAAGCCACCATAATGAGTGCATGAAGCCTTGGACGAAATATACAAGATGCCACTTCATATATTTCGTCCAGAGGCTATTCTAGGTGCTGCGTCACCTTTTTAATGGGCTAGGCCCATGTAATTTCGAAATACATAAGTATAGGCTATTTTTAGAGTCCGTATGTGTGGGGAAACAAGAGATTGGGTTGGTTTCGGACCCCTCCACCAAGGGCCACGAAATCCCCCCCCCCCTCTTCCTCCATATATACAACCCTTAGGGAACCGTTTAGACTTTGGGTTTTGTTTAGATTAAATGTTCGCCATAGCTGCAACTTCGCGTACTTCGTTTGTGTTCAACGACCAGACAAAGGCATCACAGAACCCCACCTTCATTAATAAATCTTTCGTCTGTTATTCGCAATATCCAGATTGCAATCTTAGTTTCTTGCTTGTTCTTCGTTTGCAGGAAATAGACCTTCGTGGTCAGGTTGATCATGCTCCGGCATGGTCAATAGCCTCTCGGAGTTGGTTTAGCGATTGCTAAGGCGCGACATCCTCGCACATTCATAGTCGGATCGTGAAAGTCGACTTCCACCAAAACGATAGCCACCATCTCATCAAAAGACGGGACACCTTTACCTCTATCAAAAACTCATTGTCATTTCCTTCTGCTCCTCGTTGGGTTCGACACTCTTACTTATCGAAAGGACTATGATAGATCCCCTATACTTGTGGGTCATCACTCATCGGGGAAGACGTCATTGAATTCCTGCAAGATATTAGACAACACTAAAGCTAGAGAGTGAGAGGTGTTAGCCCTTGGAGCTTCATCTTTGCACAGTAGGACATAGTGGGTGACGCTCGAGGGGTTCTCACACACTTCTCTCATGTCTCTTTTGGTAGATAAAAGCACTAGGTTTTTCTCGTCGCTCATAGTGGAGGCACTCAATTTTGGCTTGTGGCGCTCACTCTCTTTTTGGTAGTTCACTCTCTCACTATTCTCTCCATGATGAGTGGTTGCTTGTTTGTCGGCCATCACTTGGCTTGGTGACATAGGTCATAGCACGTACTCCTTCCCCTTCATCTTGGAGGTATAGTAATTTGTTCTTCCATTGTGGATGATGCCGCGATCGAATTCCCAAGGCTTCCAAGTAGGAGATGGCAAACAGAAATGGGAACCACATCACACTCCAAGGTGTCTTATATGTCTGATGTTGAAGGAGACTTGAATGGTGTGCCGGAGTCGCTAAGCCATTGGACCTTATAGGTACGAGGATGCTTCATCTTGACCAAACATAGCTCTTCACTTGCCAAATTGTGGCAACTTCCTCCATCGATGATGACCTTCACAGAACGTTCATTGATGCCCGCTTTGTGTGGAAGATTAGGCAATGTTGGTCTTCCTCTTGTTGGTGTTGATGGGTCGAGACCTTGTAAACAAGGAGAGCGGGGCTCAAATCATTGTCAAAAAAGACTTGGTCATCTTCATCTTCATTCACTTGACGGTGCATAGCCACATGCTCAAGGGCTTCCATTTCTTCTTCATTGATGGTGTCATAGGTACCATCATCATTGGCGATCATGGTTCGCCGGGTTGGACATTGGTATGTCTTGTGGCCTCGGCCTTGGCAAGTAAAGCATTTGATGGAACTTGTCTTGTCGGGATCATTGGCTGGATTAGATGATGATGCAGCTCGTGGCTGGAAGTTGCTTCTGGTAGGAGGATGACTTGAACTTGTAACTTGACTTATCATTGATGCTTGTAGAAGGTTTGGTGGAGGTAGAAGGCGGCGTAGTCGTTGAGGCTTCATTGTATGAACGTATGTCTTGGAAGAGTACTTCACTACTGGAATCAAAAGATTTATCGTCTGCCCCCTCTTTGCCGTCAGCTAGCGGACGGCACAGAATGGCTTTGCCATCAGCCAGCAGAAAACAGACGGCAAAGAGGTAGGACGACAAAGTAATGCTTTGCCACTAGCCATTACTTTGTCGTCTTCTAGCAAACGACAAAGAGGGTGTTTTCCCCACTGGCTATTAAGCCCTAACGGGCCCTCTCTTTGTCGTCTGCTAGTAGACGACAAAGAGGCCGTTGCCTTCAGCTTGCGGACGGCAAAGGGGACACGGACGACAAAGCTTCAAAATAAGATAACAGTCGTGCGCCCCTGACGTTGCCATCTCTCTTTCTCCTCCTCTCCTTTGCACCCAACGAGAATCGCCGCCGCCCTGTCGCCCCACACCGCCTCGCCGCCCCCACCGGCCCACCACCTCTCTGTCGCCGCCCCCATCCCTCATGGTCGCCGCCCCCTCCCTGCCTTCCCACCCCCTCCCGAGCCTCCCCGTGGTCGCCTTCCCGCCACAGCTGCCGGTTGACCGCCCTCGAGGAGCGCCGCCCTTCGTCGCCCCTCCCCGCCCCGTCGCCACCGCACCCCGTCGCCGCCCACTCCCCGACCCGTCTCCGCCCCCACGGTGAGCCCCTACCACCCTGTTTTTTTTCTATTTTTTCTGTTTTTTAATTTAGTTAGTTTTTATGTTCAATTAATTAAAGTTTTTTAGTTAAGGTATGGGTTTATTTTGTTTAGGCTATTTAGTTTAGGTTATCTAGTTTAGTTAGTTTAGGTTTAATTAGTTTAGGTTATTTAGTTTAGGTTTAATTTGTTTAGGTTAATTAGTTTAATTAGTTTAGGTTATTTAGTTTAGTTAGTTTAGGTTTAATTAGTTTAGGTTATTTAGTTTAGGTTTAATTACTTTAGGTTAATTAGTTTAATTAGTTTAGGTTATTTAGTTTAATTAGTTTAGGTTGCTTAGTTTAGTTAGTTTAGTTTTAATTGGTTTGGTTTTCTAGTTTAGTTAGTTTAGGTTTAATTGGTCCAGGTTATTTAGTTTAATTAGTTTAGGTTTTTTAGCTTAGTGTCGAGGGTCAAGAGGTCAGGGTGTAAGGGTACCGTGTCGAGGGTCGAGGGGTCGGGGTGTAAGGGTGTCGTGTCGAGAGTCGAGGGATCAGGGTGTCGGGGGTGTCGTGTCAAGGGTCGAGGGTTCGGGGTGTCAGGGTGTCGTGTCGAGGGTTGAGGGGTCGGGGTGTCGTGTTGAGGGTCGAGGGGTCGGCTTGTCGTGCCGAGGGTCAAGGGGTCGAGGATTTGCCATCCCGACCACGACACCCCAACCCCCTAACCCCGACACCCCGACCCCTCGACCCTCAACACGACACCCTGACACCCCCGACCCCTCGACCCCCGACACGACACCCTGATTTTTTTATTATGTTCATGATGATGATACACACTAAGTTTTTATTATGTTTATGTTGTGCTAATTTCGTTTACTATTTCTCATTGCAGGTGTTGACATATGGTGGGCTTGGGTCGAGAGCGCTCCGAGCCTCCTACCTCGGCGCGTGGGAGGGGTGTTGTTATTCCACCCCAGAACTTTCGGAGGGCGCTGGTAGACAGCATGCACACACCCCCAGCATTTTTGGCGGGCGCTTCTTCTTCGGCCGGAGAGGTCGGGGGAAGAAGAGGGATAGAGGTGGACGGGGCGCTGGCAGAGGTAGGAAGGTTGTTCTGCCTTCCTTGCCACCAACCCCGCTGAGTCTCCGAACCACCGAAGTGCTCCGTCTCAGGTGGACCCGTCTGACCTGGACCCGTGTCGGATTCCGGTCCACAAGCCTCGGCATGACGAGCCTATGGTCGCCGAGCCACTGGTCGACGAGGCTCTGGTCGCCGAGCCTCGGGACCCAGTGTCTTCCTCCTAGGAGACTCGGGTCCCACAATCTTCCTCCTAGGAGAGTAGGGTCCCAGAGTCTTCGTCACACGTGACTCCGGAGACTAGCGACCATGATGATGATCTCGAGGAGACCTTATCTGAGGATAGCTACAGCGAGAGAGAGCGGGTTGAGGAGGGCAAGAGGGCCTACCGGCGTGGTAGTACTAAGCTACCGTCCGTGCCGGCGACCCGCGACCTGAGGTGGTTGATTCAGCCTAACGGGGAGAAGTAAGTGCATTAATTTACTCTTTTTAACCTTTTGCCTTCATGTTTGTTCAAATTAATATTTAATGTGTTGGCCTTGTCATACTGCAGGGGTTGGGTACATGCAAATAACGTCCGCAGGCGCAACCAGGTCCTTGGTACTCTAGTCCGACACCACTTCCCGGGATGGGTCCCGTTGCCCGGTGAGGGTGAGATTTGACAGCTAGCACTCACCCGGGAACTGTGCCAGGCTGTCCCGGCCCCGCTACAGGAGATGGTCGACGGTGTCGTGTGCAAGACGGTGGCCAACATTGTGAGACGACTGTTTTGGGTAAGTTCTCCTTTATAGAATTAAAAATCAACAGTACCTAGTGATTGTACTAATGATCGGTGTTGTCTTGTTTGATTGCAGACCTTCTACAGGTGTCTTGAGGAACACAAGGCGGAGGCGGCTATGGTTCTCGAAGCCAAGTGCAAGCGCCTACTTCAGAACACACGACACGAGGCTCGGGTCCAGGCTGTGCGAGACACTACGCCTCGACTAACATCAGGAGGCAGAAGAAGAAGTGCCGCGTCAAGTATCTGAGTAAGGAGAAGTACATGACTGTAATTACCTATTCTTAAGGCCTTGTACCAGTTTCCTCAATTTGATTCATAGTCGTAGCGTTGAAATTTCTCTTTGTCTAACTTAGGTGCCCCCGAGATGGTGCACGGATAAGATGGACTGTTGGGAGAGGTTGGTGGATGAGTGGTGCTCTCCTCAATGGCTAGCCACCCACAACAAGGCCAGGGACAAGCGTGCCCAGATGCAAGGTATGCCGCACCATCAAGGGAGCTCCAACCTGTTTGAGTACGGGGATCACTGGGTATGCGGTTCGATTCATGCAATTTCATTCTTCATGATAGCTTTAATTAAATTTACCCCTGTTCCTCTCTTTCAGGCAAAATACAACAAGAAGGAGGTGTCGCCGCTATACGACCTCTATACCATGGCCCATAGTGCCCCGTACAAGAAGGCTAAGGCATTCTCGGAGGATGACCTCAATCGTCCAGATAGCTTCACCAACATCTCCTCCCACAACAAGCTTGTGAGGTATAGAGACTGGGGGAACGAGATGAAAGGAGAGGACTTCAACCTGAGCCAGAGTCCTTTTGATCCTGAGCTCGTGATGCTATCTGGTGATGGGAGGAAACATGGCCACATAGCCATTGGGGATGGGCTCATACGTTGTCCTAGAAGTCTCTCGGAGATCACGAAGTCTCTTCCCGAGATGACGCCTCCGCCACGGCCAGTGGATCTCGCTATCGAGGCTAGGGCCCGGGAGCTTGTGGCAGAGGCAACCAGGAAGGCGAATGAGAAGGTGAGGGACATGGAGGAGAGGACGACAAATCTGTTGGAGGCGGAGAGGAATCAAAATGACGCGAGTCACCGGGCCCTATACGGGATCCTCGTGGTAAGTTTCACCCGCATACTAGCCAAATCAAGCACACAATGTTTGATGCGGAGCATCCTACGTACATCACCATGTCAAGAGTCCGTTTGGCAAGTGACACATGCGACATCTACTTTGCATACACAAAGGTGAATCATATCCTTTACACATGCTCACTTGACCCCTTCGAGCACGGTGTACTACTTTACACTTCTCCCGTGTGCATGCATAGGTATTGCCGGAGCTTCACGGATGTTAAGGAGGAGTGCAAGCGCCAAGGAATGACTACACCGTCCGCGGGGGAAGCATGGAAGAGAAGACAGAAGAAAGGAGAAGAAGACAGAGCGGCTGCAGGAGCCAGGCCAGACATCCGGACCGCCGTCCGGATCATCCGGGCTCAGCCGGATCATTCGTGTCCCCCTCCGGACCATCCGGATAACTGCGTACGAAGACACCCGAAGGCCTCGTGAGAAGCCGGATCATCCGGGCCCCCTCCCGAATCATCCGGACGACGGTCGGATCATCCGGACCCCCATCTAGATCATCCGGGCTTTGCCTGCGTGCATGCCTCCGGGCCGAGGCCCATGTACCCACTCCGCCCCCTCATTTACCCCTTCGTGGCCTAGACTATAAATAGACCTCCTCCTCCCATTTTTAGGGTCAGCGTTATGATATATCATTCTTAGGTGAGCTTTGCTCCTACCTCTACTCTTGAGAGAGAGACTACCACTCCCATGGAGTTCAAGACCTCCATGTGAGAAGATCCTGCGGGATATCATCAAGACCCCCTCGCGGGAAGATCCATCTAGGATACCATCAAGACCTCCTCTTGGAGATGAACCTTACCTTGTATCATTCCCTTTGTTGTTCATGTACCTTGTGGATCTTGTGTGTTTGATTGCCTAGTGGATGTGTGATTCGACTTGTTCTTGAGTGTTCCCCCTTGTGATTTCTCTCTGTTCTTCCCCGTGTTCTTCGTGTTCCTCGTAGGGATCCACTCCAATCGTGAAAGATCAGCCTCTAGGGTTCTACCCTACATCATCTTTGGTATCATGAGCCACTTTTATCATGAATATGGAGTCTCCCCCACCATTTTCTAGCCTTCTTTTGCTTGATTTCGTCCTAATTTCGAAAAGCCCCACCAAAAATAGCCCAAATGTTTTTGTGATTTGTTGGTTTTGATGATGTTTTGTTGATTTTAGTCCATGGATTTGCTTGGTTTCGAGTGGATCTAACATCTCCCCAAGTTTCCCCACCTTTCATCCACAAAATCTCCTCAATTTTGCCCAGAAATCATCCATTTCCGCCCAAAAATTCGCCCTTGAGAGGAAATCCCGAGCAGAGTTGACCTGCCCGGATCATCTGGACTTGCTCCCGGATCATCCGGACATCCCCCGCATTAGCTGGACACCCCCCGGACGTCCGGATAACCCACCCACCCGAATACCCATACCGGAGCTGATGAACCCGGATCATCCAGACCAAGCCCGGATCATCCGGACCTCCTCCCCGATGTCCGGCTAACCCTGAAACTCACACAGACAGATTTTTGTTTTGGTCATAACTAATTCATCCGGAGTCCGTTTTTGACGTTCTTTAGCTCGTTTTGAAGCTATTGAGATCCCCCATCCCACAAATATACCACTAACATCATTTGACTCCATCAAAGTTTCGGAACTTTGGCATCTTTTCCTAGGGCCACCACCATATCATCCGCATTTCCACCACCGACTTCTGCAACATAACCCATATTGCTCCCCATTGCATTTGAGGTTGTTTGAATAGTGATTAGAGTCTCCTAAGGTGTTTCGGCTACTTAGGGACGGTTGCTCCTTCATCAACCACCACCACCACTTCCGCATAGGCTTGCCCACCATACACTTCCATCACCTCAACTTAACCCAATTGTTGTTTGAGCTTGTTTGAGTTGTGGCTTGTGTCCCCTAAGATGTTTCGGCTACTTAGGGACGGCAACTTCAACTCCGGCGCATGTATGGCCCATCATCCCACTTCCGCATTGCCGAGTGCAAACCACTACCGCTTTCCGCCACCACCATTTGTCATTTGCCTTTGGAGATTTTGAGTTTGCGGCTTTTCCTTTTACTAAGGTGTTTCGGCTAATTAGGAACGGTTCTACATCAAGAACACCGCCTCTCATGACCGCCAAGGACGGTAACCTCAACGACACCATTGTATATTCCCCTTGCCATTGCATTGATAACCCCTAGCCCATTTTGCGTTACTTGCCTATCGAGACTAGCCATTTGAGTATTGCCGGCAACGTTACTTGTGCACATTAGTGATCTACACCTTCCATTGCATACATACCTTATCATATTGGTATCATCATAATATCTCTTGTGTCACAAGATTGTTCCTGCACATATACAATTGCTATCTTGGTTTGTGCATTTTGCAAAGTGGCCATACAAAAAAAATAAGCTTTAAGAAAAGAAAAGGAGTGAACAAAGAGCTTGTAAGCAATAGCCATAGCATCACAATATATCATATGGTATCATACTCGATCATCTTGGATCATCTTGTGCTAAAACACCGGGAACCATACATACATAACAAACTTGGGATAGAAAGTTTATCCATTTTGCATCTTATAGGTTGTGCACAAGTGTCGTATCCGCCTATTGAGCAATCGTTATAGCATCTCTCTTGAATTGTGCACCACGAGCGTTTTCCGTGGATTCCACATTTTGTGCTTATTCCTTGGTTGCATAACCCCATTTATCTATCCGTGTGGGTGTTTCCGTGTGCCACTTATTGCTATTGGTCTACTTGTTTCACTTGTGAATTTGTGAATCATTTTCAACATTATTGACTCTTGCTAACATTTTGCAGTAATTTGTGCCACTATCCTCACCGAGCTCCACCATAAGCTTTACTTGATAGGTGTGAGTGAACAAGTCTGGTACCAATTCCACTATTCGTTCATATCACATTGAGTGAAACGGGATACATCCTCAACTTTGGGGAAAGGTAACTTGGTATTGTTTATCTCATTTCCTATTCACCTCTACTCGAGTCTTGTGATGGATAGGCAAGGCATTTCACCTTCGGTCTACAACAACGACGAGTTCGATGCCACGAAAAACAACTCCGACGCCAAGATGCAAGCTCAAATGTCGGAGATCAAAGCCCTCATCAAGTCCTACAAGCGATCTTGCTCATGTTCGAGTTGACACTCAAGAGCACATGCTTCTGAGCTACCATCTTCGACAAGATCACATCAGCATTGACACCATCACCAACAAGAACGTGAAGGTCAAGAGCTCAACACCAACAACCGCTCAAAGACTTCACCATCTCCCTTGGCATCTTCGCCAAGCCACTTCAAGGCATCTTCGCCTACGGACATACGACATCTTCGCCAACAAGCACCTCAAGACTACGCTGAAGAAAAGCTCCCCAAGCTCAAGTCTGCGACTTCCACGAGCTACTATGACCTTGACACCGACCACAAGATTCCTTTCTATGGGACTCAAGAACCCGAGGAGTATCTCGAGTGGGAGCACTTGATGGACGACTACCTCAAGCTACATCAAGTCCCTTCCGAAGATCAAGTGAAGTGCGCCACAAGAAACTTCCACGACTACGCCTAGACATGGTGGCTTCACACACCTTTAGAGAGCTATGACATGAGTTGGTCCAAGACAAAGAGAGATATGCGGAGAGAGTTCGTGCCTCCAACATACACGGAACAACTTCTACGCCAATTGGAGAACACCATCCAAGGATCCAAGTCCATCGATGGGTACTTCAAGGAGATGAAGAATTCCTTGTGACGAGTCGGCGTGGATGACCCCATTTCAATGAAGTTCTAATTCATGATGGGATTGAACAAGGACATCTCCAAGACTATCTTCCTTGAGAACTACAAGTCCCTCAAGGATAACTACATTGGTGCTCTCAAGGCGGAACAAGAACTTATGAAGGCCAAGGCTTCTCCACCCCAAGCTCACTTTGCGACGACCAAGCTCTACGACAACGAGCATGAGGATAGTACCACCACGATGTCCAAGCCCGAAGAGCTCCAAGACGATGCTCCCAAGTTCGACTTCACCACCATCCCTCTTTGTGGCATTGATGGTGCCGAGTCTACCATGACTCTTTTTCAATATGGTGCAGTGACGAGTACGACTACGGAGACCCTCAAGGACCAAGCTTTGGAGGCAAGCGACAAGGTGGCGAGCAAGGATGATTCTTCCATCTTAGGAGGTGAGAGTGATGATGTGCCATCTTCGGCCTTCGTCCACGGTGACGATGATGAGATGGTTGATCATGGGATTTTCCCTTCAACCACGGCGACATATGATGACTTCAGTGACTTGTGCCATCATATTGAGAGTGAGAGTGACTTCACGACTAGCCCCATATATGACGAGTTGCCATAATTACCGTGTGAGGAGAGCCACAACCCCCACCACTTGAGTGAGATGAGTGACTCCACCATATGTGAGATTGAGTGCACCTACTTTGAGGGAGTGAGTGAACCACCACATAGAGAGAGTGAGATAGTTGATAGGTCTCGTGAGGCCATTTCCAATTCTAACAACCTGACCTCTACCTCTATTGTGTCTTCTAATTTGGTGCTAGTTCCCATTTATGATGACGCGTCGATCCTCGATGACTTCGTCCTTCCTTTGGACAAGATGATGGCCATGGTGGAATATGATGCACCCCACACATGGTTCCACCAAGATGAAGATGACCACCATTTGGTCTTTCCCACCTCACCTACACCACTTGAGTGGAATGACAAAGGTAACAAAGATGACGGTGATGTGCTAGTCCAGCTAGTGGACATTCTTGACATTGCTTTCTTGCATGATGTTGATCCACCTAGTACCATGCTCCATGCTAGTATGATTTCCCCATGCGATGATTTGCCCATTTATGATGAGTATGATAATTCTCATGTGGAGTCTATTGGTTATGATGCCATGTTACATTGGATTTCTTGTGACAATTCCCTTGGTCACATCATGTTTGATAATCCGCTTGACTTGTCATATGCTATGCATGAGATCAACCATATGTATTATTTGCAATCTCTTCGTAGTGACTATGCATATGCCATTAAAATAAACCCAATTTGCACATATGGCTTATTGGTATTTCTTTTTCTTGTGATGATATTGATATGCTCCCTTTACATCATTTAACTCATATGCTATGCCATGCCCACCTAACTTTAGATATGCATTGTTTTGGATGTTGTCCATTTTCTCCATATGATGTTTCTAATGTTGTTCATGAGGAGACCCCCATAGTTTCCTCATACATGTTAGGAGATTTTGATCCATCCCATCATTTGCATGATCCCAATAAATGTGTGCACCATATGCTCCCCATGCATAAACATGTTATTGATGTGCCATATATTTGTATGCTCAATTTGTGTCCCCATCATGCCATACATAATAACTATTCTTTCATGATAGATGACATGTTCTTATACCATGCATCAAATTTCTTTGAGCGATGCTTATATTGTGCTAACTCACACATGCACATACACATCATGATGGATGATATGTACATTTACCACACGCAAAATTTCTTTGGTTTGTGTCTCTTTTGTGTAGGTAACCATGAATACTTGTCAACCTCACAATCCCATGAGTTGACAAAATGAGCTCTGGAGAGCAATGATGATTTGGGATCCCATGGATTGTCTTTCCCACCGCTCTCTTCGTGCAAAGACTTCGCGCATTTCTTCTACATGGCCCTCACTTGGCTATGGGTTGTTGTCCATTACATATTATATGCCCATTTTGACATGTTCACTTTGCATGATATGCTCATTCCTATGCCTTTGCTATGCATTTGTGACCCATGCTTTGCTGTACACATGATGATTGACTCTAGTACTTGTATGTGTATCTGCAAGCTTGGTGGAGATAGTGCTTGTTCTTGCCATGTTTACTTTGTGCTCAATTCTTATGATCTTGCTATGATCTTGCTTAGTGTTCATGCTTGCGATATGTCATGTGGATTGCCTATGCCTATTATTTGCTCACATGACATGATTGCCATGATTTCCCCTAGTGTGTTGCATCTTCGCTCCACTAGTTTGCATGACATGATTGATATGCTTGCTTATGTTGCATCACCCATTATTCGTACTTGCTCATCTCATGTGGTTGATGGCATCCATTTCCATGCTTTGCACATGACTGCTATTACATGTTGTCATATGTCTTCATATGTTGCCTCTCTTATGCTAGATGACTTGCCATGTATTGAGGGCAACAATGTTCTTAGTATTGCTAATGAGATTGCCCCCATAGCATTCTTGCATACATTTGGAGATTTTGACATAATTCTTGTGAAGCATGCTTGCTTTCCTTCTTTGCACCATATGCCTAGTGCCATGAATATAGCCATTTGTGCATCATATTCTTCATGCACTTGTTCCTCTAAGGGTTATGTGCAAAAGAAGAGAACCATCATGATTGATGATGTGTTTATCTACCATGCGCATATGTTCTTTGTTTTGTTGTATGCATTTGTAGCATACTTGGACTTTGTGTCGACTTCCACTTCACGTGAGTTGACCATTCGAGCTCTTGAGAGCGAGCCTCATACATTCTACCATGACTCGCTTCTACACCACATTTCCTACCACTTCGGCATTGTGAAGAATGCACAAGGACACGCTTTCAAGGTGACATCCTTCTTGACCTTGGATATTGTGAATCAAACTTCATGTGTTGCTTGCACCATTTGCACGCATGCTTGAGATATTGCTTTCACCCATGATTGCCACATTTCCATGCTTCATGACATATACACCTTGTGTGTTGCATCCAATTCTTGGACTACTTGCTACTATCATATGGTTTGTTGCACCAATATTGTTGCTTCACATATGCCATGTCCCATTGTTTGTCACATGCTTGACTTGATTGGATCACACATGATGAACAATTGCTCTTTCTATTGTGTTGAGTGCCACACTATATTCACTACACCCTATGCACATTATGCTTGGATTGTCTTGCACTTGACCCATGTGTTTAGACACTTCATTTTATTTGGTGTTGTGAATCCTTCCTATTCCAACCATAGACCTTTCATTGAACACATTAAGCATGATTTCTATGAACTTGAGGTAGATGCTTATTCTCTTGTCACACATATTTGCATCACTACCTCACATTTACGTGCTTTTTTCCATGATGACCTTGATTGTGCTCAATTTATATGCTTAAATGTCATGCCACACTTCTTTGTTAAACCATATGATATGCTTGACGACAACACTTGTTGGGTGAATCACCTCTTCAATGCTTGGTTTCGCTATAATGGCAACCATATTTGTTTTTCCAAGTGCTTGTTATCTTTCCTCCTTTTGAAGGAATTACTAGACGGTGCGACATTGGAGAGTGCCCATTTCGAGCTTCAAGATGAAGAGAACTTGGTAATCGACCACTCCTACACGATGACGCCATCTCTTTCCCATGGACATCACCATGGGGGAGGGGATGATGCGGAGCATCCTACGGACATCACCATGTCAAGAGTCCATTTGGCAAGTGACACGTGCGACATCTACTTTGCATACACAAAGGTGAATCATCTCCTTTACACATGCTCACTTGACCCCCTGAGGATGGTGTACTACTTGACACTTCTCCCGTGTGCATGCATAGGTATTGTCAGAGCTTCATGGATGTTAAGGAGGAGTGCAAGAGCCAAGGAACGACTACACCGTCCTCGACGGAAGCATGGAAGAGAAGACGGAAGAAAGGAGAAGAAGACAGAGCGGCTGCAGGAGCCAGGCTGGACATCCGGACCGCCGCCTGGATCATCCGGGCTCAGCCGGATCATCCGGGTCCCCCTCCGGATCATCCGGATAACTGCGTACGAAGACACCCGAAGGCCTCGTGTGAATCTGGATCATCCGGGCCCCCTCCCGGATGATCCAGACGACGGGCGGATCATCCGGACCCCCATCCGGATCATCCAGGCTTTGCCTGCATGCATGCCTCCGGGCTGAGGCCCATGTACCCATTCCGCCCACTCACTTACCCCTTCATGGCCTAGACTATAAATAGACCTCCTCCTCCCATTTTTCGGGTCAGTGTTATGACAGCTCATTCTTAGGTGAGCTTTGCTCCTACCTCTACTCTTGAGAGAGAGAGAGACTACCACTCCAATGGAGTTCAAGACCTTCAAGTGAGAAGATCCTGTGGGATATCATCAAGACCCCCTCGCGGGAAGATCCGTCTAGGATACCATCAAGACCTCCTCTTGGAGATGAACCTTACCTTGTATCTTTCCCTTTGTTGTTCATGTACCTTGTGGATCTTGTGTGTTTGATTGTCTAGTGGATGTGTGATTGGACTTGTTCTTGAGTGTTCCCCCTTGTGATTTCTCTCCGTTCTTCCCCATGTTCTTCGTGTTCCTCGTAGGGATCCGCTCCAATTGTGAAAGATCGGACTCTAGGGTTTTACCCTATAGAAATGTTCGTTTCATTACTAACTCATATGACTGACTCATGAAAACAAAATGTGCAGTCCGTGTGTGAGAAAATCGGCCAAACCTGATGTAGGGTGGAACCCTAAGGTGGCGATCTTTCACGTTTGGAGTGGATCCTACGGAGAAACATGAAGAACGCGCGGAAGAACACAAAGGAAAACACGGGGAGAAGCGAGAGTATCACTCAACCGACAAGGAATCGATCACACAATGGCTAGATCACCGAAAGCACAAGGTAACACATGATCCAAAATCAACAAAGGAAGGATACAAGAGTAACCATTCTTCTCTGTGAGGAGGTCTTGATTGTCTTCCCCGGAAGGAGGCCTTGAATCCGAATGGATCTTCTTCGAAGAGGCACAGTCCCTCACGTGGAGTAGATCCAGTACGGATGAGCTATGCTCTATCTCAAATGAGCTATCACAAAGCTAACCCTAAAACGCAGGTAGTAGTGGAGTTTATATAGTTTACGGGGCGGAACGGTACACGTGCCTCGGCCCAAGTGGCTGCGCGCAGGCAGAGCCGGAAGTTCTGGACTTGGCCGCAAGTTCCGGGCGCCGGAGGTTCCGGGCAAGGTCCGGCCTAAGCCGGCAGTTGGCGTGGGTGAAGCTGGGCTGGCGTCCGGGGGCCGGAAGGTCCGAGCCAGGTTCCAGGAAGGTTCCGGGCTAACCCGAGAGTTGGCACGCCCGGGCTGGTCGATGTCGAAGGAGTCCGGAAGCTCCGGGTGGGCCGGAAGTTTCGGGCTCTCGCCGGAAGTTCCGGGCTGTCCAGAGAGTTGACGCATGTCGCTTCTTCTTTAGCGTTGCACCTGATCACACACAAAGTTTCCGTATTAGGTAGTAGCCATGTCTCGCGAGTAGGAAGAGGGAGTTCGGAGAGGAGCGAGTTCACCTTATCCTCAATAGCCTTAGCTCGAGCTCTTGTCATTGGTCCAAGTGGTGTTGAGGGAGATGTAGGTACGTCCATGGGGATGAGCGAGGGATGCTCCGCATCATCTCCCCCCCCCCTTGGGGAAGATCCGACCTCGGATCAAAAGCTTCATCTCCATGGTATGGCGCGAGGTCCTTGATGTTGAAGATGTCACTCACGTTGTACTTGCCTCGTGGGAGGTCGATCTTGTAGGCGTTGTCATTGTAGCGCACGAGGACCTTGAAAGGTCCATCGGCTCTCAGGAGAAGCTTGGATTTGCGTTCGTTGGGGAAGCGTTCCTTGTGAAGGTGTAGCCACACGAGATCACCAATGTTGAAGATCATGGGTTGCTTGTTGATGTTGAGCTTGGTCGCTAGTCGGTGTACTTGGTGCTCGATGGTGTGCCTTGTATCCTCCTGCATCTTCTTGATGTAGCTTGCTCATGCACTCGCATCCATGTTGGTGCGCTCTTGTAGAGGAAGAGGTAGAATGTCCAATGTTGACAACGGGTTGAAGCCGTAGACGACCTCGAAAGGGGACTTGCCGGTAGTCGAATGTCTTGCACGGTTGTAGGCGTACTCGGCGATGGGTAGATATGCCTCCCACTCCTTGATGTTCTTCTTGATCAACACGCGAAGTAGAGTGGAGAGAGTCCGGTTCGTCACCTCCGTTTGGCCGTCGGTTTGAGGATGGTATGCGGTTGAGAACAAGAGCTTGATTCCGAGCTTGGCGCATATGGTCTTCCAAAAGTAACTCAAGAACTTGACGTCACGATCGGAGACGATTGTCTTTGGTACTCCATGGAGCCGCAAGATTTCCCTACAAAATAGATTTGCAATGTGTCAAGCATCGTCTATCTTGTTGCAAGGAATGAAATGTGCCATCTTAGAAAATCTATCCACAACAACAAACACGGAATCCTTTCCATTTTGACTTCTAGGCAAACCAAGTATAAAATCCATGCTAATGTCTTCCCAACGTTGATAAGGAATAGGAAGAGGCATGTAAAGACCATGGGATTGAGCTGTAGACTTAGCTTTGCGACATGTTGAGCATCGGTTGGTGAAGCATGATACGTCGCGGAACATCTTGGTCCAAAAGTAGTTCTTGGAGAGTGTGGCAAATGTCTTGTCGCGTCCAAAATGTCCCATGTGTCCGCCTCCATGAGCCTCTTGCAAAAGGAGCAAACGAAGAGAAACCTCGGGAATAACCATCCTTGATGTAACATTGTTCCCAAGAAGTATGCGTCAAACACTTAGCATAAGGAGTAGCAAAAGATGGATCATTAGCATACAACTCTTTGATGTGCTCAAAGCCAATAACATTCAATTCAAGTTTGGTGACAAGCGTGCATATGCGTGAAAGTGCATCCGCAACTACATTTTCCTTACCCTTAATGTACTTGATCACATAGGGAAAAGATTCAATAAATTCACTCCATTTGGCATGACGCTTGTTTAACTTAGTTTGGCCTTTTAAGTACTTAAGCGTTTCATGATCGGTATGGATGATAAACTCATGAGGTCTAAGGTAATGTTCCCAAACATGTAGCACACGCACTAAAGCATACAATTCTTTGTCATAGATGGGATAGTTAAGTTGAGCACCGGAGAGTTTTTTGCTAAAATAAGCAATTGCTCGTTTTTCTTGCATTAAAACTCTGCCAATTCCGGTACCACTAGCATCACAATGAACCTCAAAAGTTTTCTCAAAGTTGGGCAAAGCAAGAATCGGAGCATGAGTAAGCACAGACTTGAGCTTATCAAAAGTGGTGGACTGCAAAGATCCCCAAACAAAAGGAGCTTTTTTCTTACTCAAAGCATGTAAAGGAGAGGCAATAGTGCTAAAGTCTTTCACAAAGTGACGGTAAAATCCCGCAAGACCAAGAAAACTACGCACTTGTTGCAAATTGGTGGGTTGGGGCCAAGTTTTAATTGCCTCAATCTTATATTCGTCAACATGGACACCCTTGGAAGAGACAACAAAATGCAAGAAAACCACTTTGTCAACACCAAACGTGCATTTTTTCAAGTTTTCATAAAGACGTTCCTAGCAAAGGGTTTGCAAAACAACCCTAACATGATTAATATGCTCTTTCATTGATTTGGTAAAAACAAGAATGTCATCAGAGTAAAACACAACAAAGACTCCAATATAAGGACTAAGCACATAATGCATAAGACGCACGAAAGTACCGGGAGCTTCTGATAAACCCATAGGCATAACTAACCACTCATATAGGCCAAATTTGGTTTTGAAAGCAGTTTTCCATTCATCACCCTCTTGTATGCGGATTTGATAATAGCCACTTTTAAGATCAAATTTTGAGAAAAAGTTGGCTCCACTAAGTTCATCAAGCATATCATCGAAGCGAGGAATGGGATGTCTATAGCGAACGGTAATAGCATTTATAGGTCTACAATCGGAACACAAGCGATAACTTCCATCTTGCTTAGGCACAAGAATAACGAGAACGGCACAAGGGCTTAGGCTTTCACGTACATGACCGTTGTCGATGAGTTGTTGTACTTCCCGTTGAATCTCCTTGGTTTTGTCGGGGATGACGCGGTATGGAGCTTTGTTTGGGAGAGGCGCTCCCGGGATGAGGTCGATTCGATGCTCAATGCCTCGAAGGGGAGGTAGACCCGGAGGTAGCTCATCGGGGAAAACATCTTGGAATTCCTGCAAAAGAGATTGAAACACTAGAGGTAGCTCATGAGAGGTGTTAGTTGTTGGCTCTCCATCCTTGCACACAAGGACAAAGTGCATCACACTTGATGGGTTCTCACGCACTTCTCTCATCTCACTTTTTGTGGCAAATAGGACTAGGTTTTTCTCTCTAGGTGAAGAGGCGCTCAAGTTTGGCTTGTGGCTCTCACTCACTTTTGGGTGGGTCACTTTCTCACTCTTCTCTCCATGATGGGTGGCTTTCTTGTCGGCTATCACTTGACTAGGAGACATAGGTCGTAGCACATATTCCTTCCCTTTCATCTTGAAGCTATAGTGATTGGTGCGTCCGTTGTGGATGACACCACGGTCGAATTGCCATGGTCGACCAAGAAGGAGGTGGCAAACGGTCATTGGGACCACATCACACTCCAAAGTGTCCTCATATGAACCAATTTTGAAGGAGACTTGGACCGTATACTCAACTCGTATAGTGCCGGAGTCACTTAGCCATTGAACCTTGTAGAGGTGCGGGTGCTTCCTCTTGACCAATTGAAGCTTGGAGCATAGTTCTTCACTTTCCAAGTTGTGACAACTACCTCCATCGATGATTACCTTGACGGACCTTCCATTGATGCCAGCCTTTGTGTGGAAGATGTGGCAAATTTGGTCTTCTTCTTGTTCATGTTGAAGAGTCAAGACCTTGGAGACAACCAGAGCGGGGCTCGAATCCTCATCACAAAAGACTTGATCATCTTCATCCTCGTTCATTCGCCGGTGCATGGCCACTTGCTCAAGAGCTTCCCTCTCCTCATCACTCATTGAGTCATAGGTGCCATCGTCATTGAGGATCATGGTGCGCTTGTTTGTGCATTCATAGGACTTGTGGCCTCGGCCGCCACAAGTGAAACACTTGAAGGAGCTTGTCTTGACGGTCTCATCGGTTGGACTAGATGATGAAGCACGCGTCATGAAGTTGCTTGTAGTAGGAGGAAGACGACTTGAACTTGCCGATGTTTTCTTGTAACTTGAATTGTCGTCGTTGCTTGGAGAAGGCTTGGTTGATGTAGATGTTGGAGAAGTTGTTGAAGATTGGTTGTTGGATAAGTCGTAGGTCTTGGACGAGCACTTGGCGTACTTGAAGTCATCTTGCACTTGACATTCCGCCTTTGTAGCTTGATGCACGATCTCAATGAGGTTGGAGTAGGGTTGGAAGTCAGCAATCTTCTTGATGGGATGATTGAGTCCATTCAAGAAACGTGCCATTGTTTGCTCATCATCTTCCGTCACATTGGCTCGAATCATGGCTATCTCCATTTCCTTGTAGTATTCTTCAACACTCTTTGTTCCTTGCTTGAGGAGTTGGAGTTTCTTGAAGAGGTCGCGGTTGTATTAGGTGGGCACAAAACATGCTCGCATGTCATCCTTCATTTGAGCCCAAGTGGTGATTGGAGGTTCACTTCTTGCTTGTCGGCGCTCAAGGATTTGTTCCCACCAAATGAGCACATAGTCTTGGAACTCAAGTGATGCCATAGCGATCTTCTTCTCTTCCTCATAGTTGTGCAAACAAAAGATTTAGTCGACCTTCAATGCCCATGAAAGATACTCTTCGGGGTCATTGCTTCCATTGAACTTGGGCATGGTGAATTTTAGCTTTCCGTAGCATTGCTCTTCATTGTGTTGTTGGCGATGGTGATGATGACACCCTTGACAGGGAGGGTAATCATCCTCATGTGGCTCTTGGCGTGGAGGAAGTCCATGATCAACTTGCTCTTGTTGAACTTGAGGTTGAATTGGAGCTTGATGAGCTTGGGGAACTTGACGTTGCACCCGCAGTTGATAGTTCCTCTCTTGGATTTCTTCTCGAAGGGCTTCCTCTCGATTGCACCGTTCGTGATTGCGGTTGGCGATGCCTTAACTTGATTCTTGAAGGGCACATTGCGCCTCAAGAGCTTGCGCTTCTCGTTGTTGTTGGTGAAGATGTTGAGCCTTGGCGTCTTGCTCCTCTTGGTGTAGACATGCTCGTTCTTCCTCTTGGCGCTGTAGTCGTTGTCGTTCTTGAGCTTGAGAAAACGCAACTTGATGTGGAGAAGGACGAAGTTCTTGCTCATCGATTTGATCTTGTGAATGCTTGTCGTGTAGCGGATTGCGAGATACACGATGGTCTTGACGCGTGGCTCGTCGAAGAGTGTTTGATGTCGGTGTACTTGAGCCGGAGAAGGTGTCGTCGGAGTGTCAACTTGAGCGGCTCCATCTTGTGGATGAGGTAGTAGAAGGAGAATGGTTCACCAACAAGGCGCGGATCTCGTCCATCCTTGGGTCGTTCTCTTGCTTGTGCGTGTCGAGCTTGTTGTTGAAGAAGTCCTTGGTATGTTGCCCGGAGAGTCGCAAGTCGTTGCAGAGGTTGTCGATGCGTTCATTCATAGCTTGTTGCTCTTGATGCAACGCTTGTTGTGCACCAAAGAGGTGGCTCTTGGTGACGTATGATGACATGTCGTCGTCTTGCTCGATGAAGTGTGGGTTGGTAGAAGTACTCGGCCTATCCATCATTCCAAGTAGAGTGGTAGAAAGAGAAGAACTTATACCAATGTACCTTGACCGATGTTGATGATGAATCAAGTTCACTCAAATGCGGACAATGAAATAGCACTATTGGTACCAATCCTTGTCGGTTCTCACACCTACACAAGTAAAATCTTATGGTGGAGCTTGGTTAGGATGGTGGCACAAAATTTGATGCAATTGTAAGTGAGCTTCAATAATGTTGGAAAAGATTCACAAATTTGCAAATGCAACAAGTAGACCAAGCAAGTAGGTACACGGAAACACACACAGAAATAGATAAATGGGATTGTGCAAACCAAAAGTGAGCCAAAATGTGGAATCCATGAAAATGCTTTTGTTGCACAATACTAGAGAGACGCTAGCACGATTGCACAATAGGCAGATACGGAACTTGTGCACAACCTACTAGGCAAAAATGCAACGATCTCTATCCCAAGTATTCTATATGTATGGTATTTCGGTGCTATGATCCAAGATGATCGAGTATGATAACTTTAATGTAGTATGATTCTATGGTTCATGCTCATAAGCTCTTTGCTTATCTTTTCTATTTGCTTAAAAGCTTGTGTGGCTCTTTCACTTTTGAGCTCTTTTCTCATGCAAAACTTCACGAACCAAGATAGCAATTGTGTATGCGAAGACAACTTTGTGACACACAAGTTGATGCCAAGATATGCACCACGTTAGTATGGTATGTATGCTATGGAGTATGATCACTAATGTGCACAAGTCACGTTGCCTGCAATACTCAATGGCTAGTCTCGATGGGTAAGCAATGCAAAAGATGGCTATGGTGTTTATCAAAGCAATGGCAAGGTTTGGACAAAGATGTCGTCGAGATTATCGTCCTTGCTTACGGTTGAAGGTTTCAAACGTATGTGAAAGTAGATGGTGACATAGTGCACGGTCTTCAGTACGTTGGCGAAGATGCCGCTGCACCGTGGTCGGAGTTTCCGAAGTGGCGAAAGTCGTCGAAGATGCGCAACCTTTCTGTCTAGGCCAGAAGTTTTGGGAAAGATGGAAGGTCCGGGGTCCGGAAGTTCCGGTGATGGACGGAAGGTCCGGGGGCCGGAAGTTCTAGGCAAGGCCGGAAGTTACGGGGGTTGGGAATCTGCCAACAATAGAGACTGCGGGATCACGGATTTGGGCGGAAAAACATGGGGAAAAACCCAAATCCGAGGGAAAAAATAAGAAATTAGAAAGAAGGAAGGGTAGGGAAGCTAGATCCACTCGAAGCAAAGCATATCCATGGATCAAATCCAACAAAACTTCATCACACCAACAAATCACAAAAAAAAATTGGGGCTGTTTTTGGTGGGGATTTTTGGATTTAGGACGAAAACAACAAAATCAGGCTAGAAAACACGGGGTAGGGGCTCCAAACACGTGATCAACGTGGCTCATGATACCAAGATGATGTAGGGAGGAACCCTAAGGTGACAATCTTTCACGTTTGGAGTGGATCCTACGGAGAAACATGAAGAACGCGCGGAAGAACATAAAGGAAAACACGGGGAGAAGCGAGAGAATCACTCAACCGACAAGGAATCGATCACACAAGGGCTAGATCACTGAAAGCACAAGATAACACATGATCCAAAATCAACAAAGGAAGGATACAAGAGTAACCGTTCTTCTCCGTGAGGAGGTCTTGATTGTCTTCTCCGGATGGAGGCCTTGAATCCGAATGGATCTTCTCCGAAGAGGCACGGTCCCTCACGTGGAGTAGATCCGGTAAGGATGAGCTATGCTCTATCTCAAACGAGCTATCACAAAGCTAACCCTAAAACATAGGTAGGAGTGGAGTTTATATAGTTTATGGGGCGGAAGGGTACACGGGCCTCGGCCCAAGTGGTTGCGCACCTAATATGGAAAGAAGAGGGAAAAATCACCTTTGATGTATATGGTGCATGTGGCACCTTTTATCCAAATGTAGCAATATTTAGAATTTATTGAGGAAAGTAGGCCATGCCAACCGATTTAGGGTGAGAATGAACATACCGCACGCATCCTCAAGTCATCTGGTATGGTTTGATGGAATGTCTGGCGGAGGCCGCAAAGTCCTGATGTGTCCGCGCACTGTACACTCTATGAATGAAAGAAAACCCTCAAATTAGCTCAAATAAAAATTAATTCAAGGCAATTTCGGTCGGGTGTTTAAAGGAGGCAGATGAACTTGGATAAGAGATGAGATAGTATCTCATTAAATTAGTTACCTTGTTGTCCATGAGAAGGAACCCTCAGTATGGCAGATTCCCCAACCGAGCGGAGCTGGGTCGACCGCGAGCAGCGTCGAGAAAGTCGATGGCGATAGGCGATGGTAAGCAGAAGTGGCGAAATGCGGTGGGGTTTGCTGGCAGCATGGCGACGACGGCAGGCGTCAAGCTAAGTGGTTACCGCCGCGATAGGCAGTGCCATGCATAGACGTGGAGGAGCTTGTGCAGGTGTGAATGGGGACCAGAGGGGGTGGCGGGAGGGGTGACGGTTTTTGCGACAGGGATGGTGAGGGTTTTCTATTTTCTTTTTTGAATTGGGTGGTGAGGGTTTTCTGTCACACAAAGAATTTCGGAGGCAACGGTTTGCTAGAGCCAACCGTGTATGATTGACGCAACAAACAAAATGAAAGTCATTGCATACGGCTCCAATTTTGGGAACCGTGTGTGATTGACGTACTACCACTGTCCTGGTTTATTGGTCCCCTTTGTAATTTGTACCAAATTTCGACCAAATATTTAACTTAGAAATGTTTATGCATGTCACCAAAAATTATATCATTGAACACTATGTTCAAATACGCATCCAACGATATAATTTTTGCTGACCTGCACTAACATTTTATCGGTCAAATGTTTGGTCAAAATTTAACACAAATTACAAAGGGGACCAATGAACAAGGATGAAGGTAGATTCCATCAACCAAACTGATTGCATCCATATCCCACGGTTAGACATAAGTAAACATAGGTTTACTCAGAAATAGATAATAAGCGTACACGTACACAAGCATAGTCCAACCATAAGTACATAGTTCAACCATCATTAAGCATGCTCAAGCGTACATAGTTCGATCCCACATCTCATATCACATGTCGGCATGATCCTGAAGCTTCTTCGGGTACTCGGCGTACGCGTCGTGCGTCACCCTAGAGCAAACGGCCCGTCCTCTTGCATGCGCCAGAACACTTTGATATGCGTCATGAAGCTTGTGGTTGCAAAATGGGCATCGATAGCCGCCGTCCAAGGTCCTAATACGCCTGTTATGCATTCCCACACAAAGCTCCCTCCGGACTTGCCTCTTGTACCTCCTGATGGAGTCCTGGATTAGGGGGTCCTCAGATAGCCAGACTATATGCTTATGCCGAACTGATGGACTATGAAGATACAAGATTGAAGACTTTGTCCCGTGTCCGGGTGGGACTCTCCTTTGCGTGGAAGGCAAGCTTGGCAATTCGGATATGTAGATTCCCTTCTCTGTAACCGACTATGTGTAATCCTAGCCCCCTCTGGTGTCTATATAAACCAGAGGGTTTAGTCCGTAGGACAACGACAATCATAATCATAGGCTAGCTTCTAGGGTTTAGCCTCTACAATCTCGTTGTAGATCAACTCTTGTAATACTCATATCATCAAGATCAATCAAGCAGGAAGTAGGGTATTACCTCCATAGAGAGGGCCCGAACCTGGGTAAACATCGTTTCCCCCGCCTCCTGTTACCATTAGCCTTAGACGCACAGTTCGGGACCCCCTACCCAAGATCAACCGGTTTTGACACCGACACCTCCTCTGGACATATTCATCCTTGCTGTCCACATCGTTAGAGAGCACCTATACTAGTAGTAAAAAAATGTGGCATCAAATTAATGTTTACAAACTAATCTCTAGCAAATATTTGGAAGTTGCCAAAATTTGGCATCAAATCAATGATTACATGTTGTGAAGTAGGATTAGGAATTTATGGCTATTTATTTATACATATCCAGAGATTATGGTTCGATTTTTAAGCACAGTCGTCTATGTATAGACCAATCTTGAAGAAAATAATGGCACAAACATATCTAGGTCATTCAAAATCAATTGTCAAGTCCTGGCTAGGAATTATTAGCACGAACACTAACCCTAGTCGGATTACTAGCAGAAATCATTTGCACAGATGAAACAACTAATCACTTGTACCATTCAAATAATCAATACACTACATGGATCTAATGTAACTTACTCAGATTTCGTGGATTGGGAGAACATAACCATATGATTTCTATTACAAAAAGGGGGAGGCAGGAGTAACCAGAGAAACCCTCTGATCTATTTGACACATAAATCGGTATAGATGACTAACCAGTTGCCCATCGTTGTCAGAGTCATCGCCGGAGTGGTCGTTAGAGTCGTCGTCGGGGTCGTCGGAGTCTATGTGGAACTCCACCTCTGGCTGTGGAAGCTCGTCGACGTCGACGACATCAGGATGCAGCGATAACTCACCGGTAGTGACGAAAACCTCTGTCTCCATCTCCACACCGTGCTCCGGTGCTTCAGCAGCCCCGGTGTCGCCACTCCCTCTGATGGGGCGCTTCAGCGGCAACCTCATACACTGGCGGCTTTGAGAACTGAGAGCGGCGTCGAGGATGCAAGCCGAGAGAGAGGATTGTCTGTGTGGCGAGGATGGGGGGTGCGGCCGCTCGGGCACTGTTGGGGATATAACTCCGAGGTATGACCCACCCAGGAGCGGACGGGTTATACCGTTGGCAGTTCAGTATGAAGAAGTTCAAGGAGGCCCAAGGCGTGGATATGGTGGCTCATGGAGGCAGGCCTGGAGAAGGCCCAAAATTGGGGCCTATGAACCGTCATATGATAATTTGTCTTGTCAGGCAAGGATTAGTTAAAAACCAAGCCGACAACAGTGTGTGAACCGGCCGGGACTCTATAAGCCGCCTTGTCCCAACCTGTGTATATAAAGGTGAGACCCGGCGGTGGGTTAACTCAAGAAACAAGCAGTCAAGAACTAGGTCAAGCGTATTTGCTCCCTTGTAATCGAAACCCAACCAATACAATTAGAAGCAAGAGTAGGCTTTTACCTCCACCGAGAGGGGCCAAACTTGGGTAAACTCCTTGTGTCCTTTGTCCCATTCAACCCCTTCAAGCTAACCTAGTTGCGATGGCTCCACACCTAAGCCCTTTCACCAGGATATCTGCCGTAACCAAACCACAATAGTTGGCGCCCACCATGGGGCCAGAGCATGGTGGTTTCGAGTTCTTATAGGGAAGCTTCTCAGGGATCAAGGGATAAGTGGTGGGACGGATGACCAAGCCACCGCGACAAGATCTACATTGACGACTCTGGCTGGGGTCCCGAGGCCGATTCAATCGAGTATGGGTATCGGGTCCCCTTTGGCGGAATTCAAGTCTTCATCGGCAAGATCGGCGAATCAGATCCTGAGCCTGTCACCTGCTCCGACACCATTGAAACGGCTCGTCGTGCGAGACCCACCAAGGTTCAACCTGCCCAGAAGCGTACCTTCGTTGATTTTATCCATGGGGCAGATCTTGAGGACTCTATGTCTGGTGGAGAGACTGCCATCTATTCAGGTGATGAGTCCTCAACTGGCGAGACCGACTCAATCTATCGACTGCAAGACGACGGGCTTGGGGGCTGTTCCGATGGTGATAGTATTTCAGACTCCTATGAGCCACCGAGCAGGGGAGCTATCTTCATGGCTGGTATGCAATAGGTGTTGAATTCATAAACCGTTGCAGCTATGATCTCTAGTTCAACGGCTGCTGCGATGGCTGGGGCAAGTGGCCCTGTGCACTCATCGGCTCAGGTTTTATCCGAGCTCTTGGAGGCTTTGGCAACTTTGTTAACTTCAAAGGTAACCCCGGCAACTCAAGCGCAGCATAAGGTGGAAGTTGCAAAATTGCGGGATGAGATAGCTCAGACTAAGGAGGAGCTTAATGCTGAGAATGCTAGAATGGCAACAGAGCAGGCTGCTTTGCAGGCTGAGTCACAGCATGTGCACGCTGAGGCTTTTCGTCTAAGTCTTGACCTGAACACGTCGAACGCCGTCTTACGGAGGAGGCACCAGAGTCGTTTGCCTCCGCAATTTGAAGGGAGGAACCTAAGGCGCCTGTGACTGGAGCGGCGGCTTAGCCTCACGCAGCAGACCCTCCCCCTCAAGATCCAGCGCGAGGATCAGTCAACCCTAGACATGCCCCGTCAAGATACAGCAGACTCGCGAGGAGGTGTTGATAGCCTTTGTCGATTATTGACCTAGACACGTCTGTCCAGCGCGAGGATGAGTCAACCAACCACTGGGTCCGCCGGGTCTCGGCTATTATTCACTCGTCAGACAGCATCAACGTTGGTTCTGTTGTCCTGATTTTGGAGAAGAATTGTCGGTTTGTCCCCCTCAAACAGAAATTGGGGCAGCGTAAATTTCATTGCAATGACATGGGAGAACTAATGGTGGCTCTCATCACTCGGACAACACAAAGGGCCCTAGGTCCGATGAGGAGAAGTCCAATAAGGGGAAGAAAATGGGAATGGAAAAGGACAGCAGCAAAGTATGACGGGTCACAGTCAGGGTGGTAATGGTAAGCGCAAGCAGTCCAGCGGCGAATCAGATTTTGTGGCCAAAACTAATATGCAGAACAATGGCCCACGTTGTAAGGGAAGGCCACAACCTCGTGATGGAGGGTCAAAAATCAATCTTGAGGCAGAGTTGAACCGACCTTGCCCGAAGCATAGTTATCCAAATAGACCATCGAATCACCTATGGAAAGATTGCTTTATCATGAAGGGGTTTATGAGCTCTGGTTTTCCTCAGAAGAACAACAATAATAATAATGCCCCGCACGGCGGGTTAGGATCCGGCTCGCACGGTCCTGGCTTTGGAGGTGGCGGCTCGGGTTCCGGATTTCAAGGTCAGGGCAATCTGGGTGGTTTTAACCAGCAGTCCAATCAAGGTGCTCAGCAACAACAGTCAGGATATCAGAGTAATCCAAAGTAGCTTAGTAGCAGCCAATATCATGTCTTCACCACAAGCCTGTGCAAGCGAGATCAGAAAGTTCACAAGCAAGCAGTAAGTGAAGTTGAGTCGGCAGTACCTTGATACTTACGGTGGTCAGAGCAGCAATTGTATGGAGCCGTGAGGATCGCCCGCCCCGGGTTGACAACCTGGGTCAGCTGGCTTTGGTGGTGGCACCATAGGTTGGAGGTTATAAGTTCACCAAGGTGCTTATGGACGGATGCAGCAGCATCAACATCCTTTATTATGATATTTTTTGCCAGATAAAGATCTTAAGCCGTCCTCCACAGTCTTTCATGGGGTGGTGCATGGTAAGTCGGTCTACCCAGTTGGTAAGATTGCTTTGGAAGTAGCTTTTGGCAATGAACATAATTACAGGGCAGAGACAATGACTTTTGAAGTGGTCAAGATCAAAAGTCCCTATCACGCTTTGTTTGGACGTCATGCTTACGCCTAGTTTATGGCACAGCCTTGTTATGTGTATCTGCAGCTTAAGATGCCGGGTTGCAAGGGTACCATCACAGTGCATGGTGACGGGAAAATAGCCTTGGAATGTGAAGAAGGCGATGCTTCTTATGCTGAGCATGACTGTGCGACAGAGGAACTTAAGTTTTATAAGGACAATGTTGACCCAACAGATATGACTTCATTAAAGAAGCCAACCACAGAGCATGATCGTTTGTTGAAGTTTAAGTCGACAGATGATACCAAGCAGGTTGATTTTGCCCCGGGCGACTCATCTAAGCAGTTCACCATTAGAGCCAATTGGATCCTAAATAGGAAAGCACACTCATCGAGTTCATCCATGAGAACGGGACATCTTTGCATGTAAGCCTTCAAACATGTCGGATGTAGCGAGGGAACTCGCCGAGCACACTCTCAATATCAATCCTAAATTTAAACCAGTCAAGCAATTCCTCCGTTGTTTTAATGAGGAGCAACGCAAGGCCATTGGAGAAGAGGTGGCCCGACTCTTAGCAGTTGGGTTCATCCTTGAAGTTTTTCACCCTAATTGGTTGGCTAACCTGGTGCTGGTACTTAAGAAAAATGGCACTCGGCACATGTGTGTGGACTACACAGACCTTAATAAAGCTTGTCTAGCTAATCCCTTTGCTCTTCCCCATATTGATCAGATCATAGACACTACGGTGGGTTGTGAGTGTTTGTGTTTCCTGGATGCTTATTGTGGATACCATCATATCAAGATGGTAGTCAAAGACCAAGAGAATACGGCTTTCATCACACCTTTTGGAGCTTTCTGCTATGTGTTTATGCCTTTGGGCATAAGAGTGCCCATGCGACTTATCAACATTGTGTGCAGAACTATTTTCACAATCAAATTGGGCGCAATGTTCATGCCTACGTGGATGATATTGTTGTGAAATCCAGAATGGAGACTCTATTGGATGATTTGAAAGAGACCTTTGATAATCTCCAGGTCTACAAGATGATGCTTAACCCGGACAAGTGCATTTTTGGTGTGCCTGCAGGCGAACTCTTGGGTTTTTTTGGTTTCAAAGAGAGGCATCGAAGCTAACCCGAAGAAAATCAAGGCTATTACCTCACTAGCTAAGCCGGCATGCGTAAATGATGTTCAAAGTTTGGCGGGTCGTATTGCAGCCTTAAGCCGGTTTATAAGCCGCCTGGGTGAGAAGGTTATTCCTCTGTACCAGATGATGAAGAAAACTGATCACTTTTTTTGGAGTGATGTTGCTAATGAGGCGTTTGAAGCACTTCAGAAGCAGCTGGCTGAGCCGCCGGTTCTTGTAGCTCCTATTGAGAAGGAACCTTTGCTCTTATATGTGGCAGCAAATAGCAGAGCCATCAGCATAGCAGTTGTGGTGGAAAGAAAAGAGCCGGGTAAGGAGTATCCAGTCCAAAGGCCAGCTTATTATGTCAGTGAGGTCTTAATTGAGTCTAAACAAAGATATCCACATTCGCAGAAGCTAGTATATGGGGTGTTCATGGCTAGTCACAAATTGACGCAGTATTTTCTTGGTCATCCTATTACTATGGTTAGCTCTGCTCCCTTAGGCGATATTATCCAGAACAGAGAAGCCACATGTCATGTGGCCAAGTGGGCTATTGAGCTTGGACCCCATGGTTTGAAATATATGCCAAGGACAACGATCAAGTCTTAAGCTCTTGTGGATTTCATCAACGAGTGGACAGAGTTCCAGATGCCTAAAGACAAGCCGGATAATACTTACTGGATAATCCACTTTGACGGGTCTAGACAGCTTGAGGGCTTGGGGGTTGGAGTTATTTTGACTTCCCCACGAGGTGACAAGTTTTGCTATGTTCTAAGGTTAATGTTTCCTTGTACTAATAATGCAGCTGAGTATGAGGCCCTGCTCCATGGCCTGCGAGTGGCCAAAGAGATGAATTTAAGCCAAGTCAGGTGTTTTGGCGACCCAGATCTGGCGGCTCAGCAAGTTTCGGGCACTTGGGATTCTAAAGACCCACTCATGGCGGCTTATCGCCGGGCGGTTCATAACATTACTGGTCACTTCAAGGTTTACCAACTGGAGCATGTGGATCCCAGGAAGAACGAGGCAGTTGACGCTTTAAGCCGGTGATGTAGGGTAGAACTCTAGAGGCCGATCTTTCACGATTGGAGTGGATCCCTACGAGGAACACGAAGAACACGTGGAAGAACAGAGAGAAATCACGAGGGGAAACACGCAAGAACAAGTCCAATCACACATCCACTAGACAATCAAACACAAAAGATCAACAAGGGTACATGAACAACAAAAGGAAAGATACAAGGTAAGGTTCATCTCCAAGAGGAGGCCTTGATGGTATCCTAGAAGGATCTTCCCGCGAGGGGGTCTTGATGATATCCCGCAGGATCTTCTCACATGGAGGTCTTGAACTCCATGGGAGTGGTAGTCTCTCTCTCTCAAGAGTAGAGGTAGGAGCAAAGCTCACCTAAGAATGAGCTGTCATAACGCTCACCATAAAAATGGGAAGGAGGAGGTCTATTTATAGCCTAGGCCACGAAGGGGTAAGTGAGGGGGCGAAATGGATACATGGGCCTCGGCCCGGAGGCATGCACGCAGGCAAAGCCCGGATGATCCGGATGGGGGTCTGGATGATCTAGCCATCGTCCGGATGATCTGGGATGGGGCCCGGATGATCCGACTTCACACGAGGCCTTCGGGTGTCTTCGGACGCAGTTATCCGGATGATGCGGAGTGGAATCCGGATGATCCGGACGGCGGTCCGGATTATCCGGACAGCAGTCCGGATGTCCGACCTGGCTCTTGCAGCCGCTCCGTATTCTTCTTCTCCTTTCTTCCGTCTTCTCTTCCATGCTTCCCTCGCGGACGGTGTAATCCTTGGCACTTGCACTCCTCCTTGACATCCGTGAAGCTCCAACAATACCTATGCATGCACACGGGAGAAGTGCCAAGTAGTACACCATCCTCGAAGGGGTCAAGTGAGCACGTGTAAAGGAGATGATTCACCTTTGTGTATGCGAAGTAGATGTCGTACGTGTCACTTGCCAAATGGACTCTTGACATGGTGATGTCCGTAGGATGCTCCGCATCATCCCCTCCCCCTTGGGAAAGATCCGACCTTGGATCGAAAACCAAATCACCATGGGAAAGAGATGGCTTCACCGTGAAGAAGTGGACGTTCACCAAGTACTCATCATATTCAAGCTCGCAATGGGCACTCTCCAATGTCACACCGTCTTGGGATTCCTTCAAAATGAGCAAGGACAACAAACACTTGGAAAAACAAATGTGGTTAGTGTTAGTGCAAAACCAAGCATTCAAGAGGTGATTCACCAAACAAGTGTTGTCATCAAGCATAGCATATGGTTTGACAAAGGATTGTGTCATGACATGTAAGAATATCAATCGAGCAAAGCAAAGGTATCATGGGGACAAGTATGCAAATGTGAGGTAGCGATGCAAATGTGCGTGACAAGAGAATAAGCATCCACCTCAAGTTAATAGCAAAGCATGCATAAATTGCTCAATGAAAGGTCTACGGTAGGCATAAGAATCATTCACAACACCAAATAAAATGAAGTGTCTAAACACATGGGTCAAGTGCAAGACAATCCAAGCATAACGTGCATAGGGTGTAGTGAAGATAGTGTGGTACTCAACACAATAGAAAGAGCAATTGTTCAACATGTGTGAGGTAATCAAGTCAATCATGTGATAAGCAATGGGACATGGCATATGTGAAGCAATGATATTGGTGCAACCAACCATATGATAGTAGCAAGTAGTCCAAGAATTGGATGCAACACACAAGATATATGTCTCATGAGGCATGGAAATGTGGAAATAATGGATGAAAGCAATATCGCGAACATGCGTGCAAATGGTGCAAGCAAGACATGAACTATGATCCACAATATCCAAGCTCAAGAAGGATGTCACCTTGAAAGCGTGTCCTTGTGCATTATTCACAATGCCGAAGTGGTAGGAAATGTGTTGTAGAAACGAGTCGTGGTAGAATGTATGAGGCTCACTCTCAAGAGCTCGAATGGTCAACTCACGTGATGTGGAAGTCGACACGAAGTCCAAGTATCCTACACATGCACACAACAAAACAAAGAACGTATGTGCATGGTAGATAAACACATCATCCATCATGATGGTTCTCTTCTCTTGCACATAGCCATTAGAAGCACAAGTGCATGAATAATATGATGCAACAATGGCTATATTCATGGCACTAGGTATATGGTGCAAAGAAGGAAGGCAAGCATGCTTGACAAGGAATATGTCAAAATCTCCAAATATATGCAAGAATGCTATGGGGCAATCTCATTAGCAAGACTAAGAACATAGTTGCCCTCAGTACATGGCAAGTCATCTAGCATAAGAGAGGCAACATATGGAGACATATGACAACATGTAATAGCAATCGTGTGCAAAGCATGGAAATGGATGCTATCAACCGCATGAGATGAGCAAGTATAAATCATGGGCGATGCAACATAAGTAAGCATATCAATCATGTCATGCAAACTAGTGGAGCGAAGATGCAACACACTAGAATAAATCATGGCAATCATGTCATGTGAGTAGATATTAGGCATAGACAATGCACATGACATATCGCAAGCACGAATACAAAGCAAGATGAAAGTATCATCATAGGAATGGTGCATAAAGCAAACATGTCAATAACAAGAGATATATCCACCAAGCTTGCAAATACACATGAAAGTACTAGAATCAATCATCATGTGTAATGAAAAGCATGGGTCACAAATGCATGGAAAAGGCATAGTAATGAGCATATCATGCAAAGTGAACATGGCAAGATGGGCATATGATATGTAATGGACAATAACCCATAGCCAAGTGAGGGCCATGTAGAAGAAATACGCGAAGTCATTACGCCAAGTGAGCGGTGGGAATGAAAATCCACGGGATCCCAAATCATCATTGCTCTCTAGAGCTCGTTTTGTCAACTCGTGGGATTGCGAGGTTGACAAGTATTCATGGGTACCTACACAAAAGAGACACAAACCAAAGAAGTTGTGCGTGCGGTAAATGTACACATCATTGATACGTCCATTTTGCATCATGCTTTTATATCCATATTTATTGCATTATGGGCTGTTATTACACATTATATCTCCATACTTATGGCTATTCTCTCTTATTTAACAAGGTTTACCATGAAGAGGGGGAATGTCGGCAGCTGGAATTCTGGCTGGAAAAGGAGAAAATGTTGGAAACCTATTCTACACAGCTCCAAAAGTCCTGAAACTCCACGAAAAAACTTTTTGGAATTAATAAGAATTTCTGAGCGAAAGAAATAGGCCAGGGGGCCCACACCCTGTCCAGGAGATAGGGGGCGCCCCCCCTATAGGGCGCGCCCCCTATCTCCTGGGCCCCCTGGTGGGCCTCCGGCGTCCATCTTCTGCTATATCATCACTTTTACCCTGGAAAAAATCGTGGGCAAGCTTACGGGACGAAACTCCGCCGCCACGAGGCGGAACCTTGGCGGAATCAATCTAGGGCTCTGGCGGAGCTGTTCTGCCGGGGACACTTCCCTCCGGGAGGGGGAAATCATCACCAACGTCATCACCAACGATCCTCTCATCGGGAGGGGGTCAATCTCCATCAACATCTTCACCAGCACCATCTCCTCTCAAAACCCTAGTTCATCTCTTGTATCCAATCTTGTATCAAAACCACAAATTGGTACCTGTGGGTTGCTAGTAGTGTTGATTACTCCTTGTAGTTGATGCTAATTGGTTTACTTGGTGGAAGATCATATGTTCAGATCCTTTATGCATATTATTACTCCTCTGATTATGAACATGAATATGCTTTGTGAGTAGTTACGTTTGTTCCTGAGGACATGGGTGAAGTCTTGCTATTAGTAGTCATGTGAATTTGGTATTCGTTCGATATTTTGATGAGATGTATGTTGTCTTTTCCTCTAGTGGTGTTATGTGAACGTCGACTACATGACACTTCACCATTATTTGGGCCTAGAGGAAGGCATGGGGAAGTAATAAGTAGATGATGGGTTGCTAGAGTGACAGAAGCTTAAACCCTAGTTTATGCGTTGCTTCGTTAGGGGCTGATATGGATCCATATGTCTAATGCTGTGGTTAGGTTTACCTTAATACTTCTTTTGTAGTTGCGGATGCTTGCAATAGGGGTTAATCATAAGTGGGATGCTTGTCCAAGTTAGGGCAGTACCCAAGTACCGGTCCACCCACATATCAAATTATCAAAGTACCGAACGCGAATCATTTGAGCGTGATGAAAACTAGCTTGACGATAATTCCCAATGTGTCCTCGGGAGCTCCTTTCTCATTATTAGAAATTGTCCAGGCTTATCCTTTGCTACATAAAGGATTGGGCCACCTTGCTGCACTTTATTTACTTTATTTACTTGTTGCTCCTTACTATTTATCTTATCACAAAACTATCTATTACCTACAATTTCAGTGCTTGCAGAGAAAACCTTACTGAAAACCGCTTATCATTTCCTTCTGCTCCTCGTTGGGTTCGACACTCTTACTTATCGAAAGGACTACGATAGATCCCCTACACTTGTGGGTCATCAAGACTCTTTTCTGGCGCCGTTGCCGGGGAGTGTAGCGCTTTTGGTGAGTGGAACTTGGTAAGGAAACATTTATATAGTGTGCTGAAATTTTCTGTTACTTGTCACTATGGAAACTAATCCTTTGAGGGGCTTGTTTGGGGTATCTTCACCCCAACCAGAAGAGCAAAGAGTTGCTCCTCAACCTACTGAACTTTATGAAAATATTTACTTTGAGATTCCTTCGGGTATGATAGAGAAACTGCTAGCTAATCCATTTGCAGGAGATGGAACATTGCATCCCGATTTACACCTTATCTTTGTGGATGAAGTTTGTGGATTATTTAAGCTTGCAGGTATTCCCGATGATGTTGTCAAAAGGAAGGTCTTCCCTTTATCTTTGAAGGGAGATGCAATGACATGGTATAGGCTATGTGATGATACAAGATCTTGGAATTATAAGCGATTGAAGTTGGAATTTCACCAGAAGTTCTATCCTATGCATCTTGTTCATCGTGATCGTAATTACATATATAATTTCTGGCCTCGCGAAGGAGAAAGCATCGCTCAAGCTTGGGGGAGGCTTAAGTCAATGTTATATTCATGCCCCAATCATGAGCTCTCTCGGGAAATGATTATTCAGAATTTTTATGCTCGGCTTTCTCTTGATAATCGCAACCTGCTCGATACTTCCTGTGCTGGTTCTTATATGCTGAAGACTATTGATTTCAAATGGGACTTATTGGAAAGAATTAAATGCAACTCTGAAGATTGGGGTTCCGACGATGGTAAGGAGTCAGGTATGACACCTAAGTTCGATTGTGTTAAATCTTTTATGGATACCGATGTTTTTCGTGGATTTAGCGCTAAGTATGGACTTGACTCTGAGATAGTAGCTACTTTTTGTGAATCTTTTGCTACTCACGTTGATCTCCCTAAGGAGAAGTGGTTTAAATATAATCCTCCTGTTGAAGTGAAAGTAGTTGCACCTATTACAGTCGAAGAAAAGACTATTACCTATAGTGATCCTATTGTTCCTACTGCTTATGTTGAAAAACCTCCTTTTCCTGTTAGGATAAAGGATCATGCTAAAGCTTCGACTGTTGTTCGTAAGAGTAATACTAGGACTTATACACCTCCTGAGCAAATTAATGTTGAACCTAGTATTGCTATGGTTAAAGATCTCTTGGATGAGGACTTAGATGGGCATGTTATTTCTTTCTTGGGTGAGACTGCTAATATTGCTAGACCTGATACTAAGACACGTAGACCTGTCGTAGGCACGCCTGTTATTTCTGTTAAAATAGGAGATCATTGTTATCATGGCTTATGTGATATGGGTGCTAGTGCTAGTGCGATACCTTATGATCTTTATAAAGAAATTATGCACGACATTGCACCCGTTGAATTAGAAGACATTGATGTTACTATTAAGCTTGCTAATAGGGATACCATTAAACCTATTGGGATTGTTAGAGATGTTGAAGTTTTGTGTGGGAAGGTTAAATACCCTGCTGATTTTCTTGTTCTTGCTTCCCCACAAGATGCCTTTTGTCCCATTATTTTTGGTAGACCCTTCTTGAATACTGCTAGTGCTAAGATTAATTGTGAAAAGAATATTGTCACTGTTGGCATAGATGGTATGTCTCATAAGTTTAATTTTGCTAAGTTTAGTAGACAACCTCGTGAAAGGGAACCACCTAGTAAGGATGAGATTATTGGTCTTGCTTCCATTGCTGTTCCTCCAACTGATCCGTTAGAACAATATTTGCTAGACCATGAAAACGATATGTTTATGAAGGAAAGGGAAGAAATAGATGAAGTGTTCCTTAAACAGGAACCTATGCTGAAACATAACCTTCCCGTTGAAATTCTTGGGGATCCCCCTCCACCCAAGGGTGATCCCGTGTTTGAACTCAAACCATTACCTGATAATCTTAAGTATGCTTATCTTGATGAAAAAGAAATATATCCTGTTATTATTAGTGCTAACCTTTCAGAGAAAGAAGAAGAAAGATTATTGAAAACTCTGAAGAAGCACCGAGCAGCTATTGGATATACTCTGGATGATCTTAAGGGCATTAGTCCCACATTATGTCAACACAAGATTTCAGTGGAGAAAGATGCCAAACCAGTTAGAGATCCTCAAAGACGATTAAATCCCAAGATGAAGGAAGTGGTAAGAAAGGAGATACTAAAGCTCCTTGAGGCAGGTATTATTTATCCCGTTGCTGATAGTGAATGGGTAAGCCCTGTCCATTGTGTCCCTAAAAAGGGAGGTATTACCGTCGTTCCTAATGATAAAGATGAATTGATCCCGCAAAGAATTATTACAGGTTATAGGATGGTAATTGATTTCGTAAGTTAAATAAAGCTACTAAGAAAGATCATTACCCTTTACCTTTTATTGATCAAATGCTAGAAAGGCTATCCAAACACACACATTTTTGCTTTCTAGATGGTTATTCTGGCTTCTCTCAGATACCTGTGTCAGCGAAGGATCAATCTAAAACTACTTTTACTTGCCCTTTTGGTACTTTTGCTTATAGACGTATGCCTTTTGGTTTATGTAATGCACCTGCTACCTTTCAAAGATGCATGATGGCTATATTCTCTGATTTTTGTGAAAAGATTTGTGAGGTATTCATGGATGACTTCTCCGTCTATGGATCCTCTTTTGATGATTGTTTGAGCAACCTTGATCGAGTTTTGCAGAGATGCGAAGACACTAGTCTCGTCCTGAATTGGGAAAAGTGTCACTTTATGGTTAATGAAGGCATTGTCTTGGGGCACAAGATCTCCGAGAGAGGTATTGAAGTTGATAAAGCCAAAGTTGATGCTATTGAAAAGATGCCATGTCCCAAGGACATAAAAGGTATAAGAAGTTTCCTTGGTCATGCCGGTTTTTATAGGAGGTTCATTAAGGACTTTTCTAAAATCTCTAGGCCTCTGACTAATTTATTGCAAAAAGATATTCCTTTTGTCTTTGATGATGATTGTGTAGAAGCTTTTGAAACACTTAAGAAAGCTTTGATCACTGCACCTATTGTTCAGCCACCTGATTGGAATTTACCTTTTGAAATTATGTGCGATGCTAGTGATTATGCTGTAGGTGTTGTTCTAGGGCAAAGAGTTGATAAGAAATTGAATGTTATCCAGTATGCTAGTAAGACTCTTGATACTGCCCAGAGAAATTATGCTACTACTGAAAAAGAGTTCTTAGCAGTTGTGTTTGCATGTGATAAGTTTAGACCTTATATTGTTGATTCCAAAGCTACTATTCACACTGATCATGCTGCTATTAAATATCTTATGGAAAAGAAAGATGCTAAGCCTAGACTCATTAGATGGGTTCTCTTGCTCCAAGAATTTGACTTGCATATTATTGATAGAAAAGGAGCTAAGAACCCCGTTGCAGATAACTTGTCTAGGTTAGAGAATGTTCTTGATGACCCACTGCCTATTAATGATAGCTTTCCTGATGAACAATTAGTAGTCATCAATGCTTCTCGTACTCCTCCTTGGCATGCTGATTATGCTAATTACATTGTTGCTAAATTTATACCCCCTAGTTTCACATACTAGCAAAAGAAAAAATTCTTTTATGATTTTGGACATTACTTCTGGGATGATCCACACCTTTATAAAGAAGGAGTAGATGGTGTTATTAGATGGTGTGTGCCTGAGCATGAACAGGAACAGATTCTACGCAAGTGTCACTTAGAATCTTATGGAGGGCACCACGGAATAGAACTACAGACAAGGTACTACAATCTGGTTTTTATTGGCCTGCTCTTTTCAAAGATGCTCGTAAGTTTGTCTTATCCTGTGATGAATGCCTAAGAATAGGTAACATTAGTAGACGTCAAGAAATGCCTACGAATTACTCTCTTGTTATTGAACCGTTTGATGTTTGGGGCTTTGATTATATGGGACCTTTTCCTGCCTCTAATGGTTATACACATATTTTAGTTGTTGTTGATTACGTTACTAAGTGGGCAGAACCAATTCCAACTAGTAGTGCTGATCATAACACTTCTATTAAAATGCTTAAAGAAGTTATTTTTCCGAGGTTTGGAGTCCCTAGATATCTTATGACTGATGGTGGTTCACATTTTATTCATGGTGCTTTCCGTAAGATGCTTGCTAAGTATGATGTCAATCATAGAATAGCATCTCCTTATCATCCGCAGTCTAGTGGTCAAGTAGAGTTGAGCAATAGAGAGCTCAAATTAATTTTGCAAAAGACTGTGAATAGATCTAGAAAGAATTGGTCCAAAAAACTTGATGATGCATTATGGGCCTATAGAACTGCATACAAAAATCCTATGGGTATGTCTCCTTATAAGATGGTTTATGGAAAAGCGTGTCATTTACCTCTTGAACTTGAACATAAGGCATATTGGGCTATCAAAGAGCTCAATTATGACTTCAAACTTGCCGGTGAGAAGAGGTTATTTGATATTAGCTCACTTGATGAATGGAGAACCCAAGCCTATGAGAATGCCAAGCTTTTCAAAGAAAAAGTCAAACGCTGGCATGATAAGAGGATACAAAAGCGTGAGTTTAACGTAGGAGATTATGTGTTATTATTCAACTCTCGTTTAAGATTTTTTGCAGGAAAACTTCTCTCAAAATGGGAAGGTCCCTACGTTATCGAGGAGGTCTATCGTTCTGGTGCTATAAAAATCAACAACTTCGAAGGCACAAATCCGAGGGTGGTAAACGGTCAAAGAATTAAACACTATATTTCAGGTAATCCTATCAATGTTGAAACTAATATTATTGAAACCATAACCCCTGAGGAATACATAAGGGACACTTTCCAGAACGTTCCAGACTCCGAAAAGGCATAGGTATGTGGTACGGTAAGTAAACCGACTCCAAAACAACTCCAATGGCAATTTTTATCAGTTTTGGATTATTTAAGAATTTTCGGAAGAAAGAAGTAGTACGAAAGGGGCACGAGGCCGCCACGAGAGTGGAGGGCGCGCCCCCCCTGTAGGGCGCGCCCCCTATCTCGTGGGCACCTCGTGTGCCTCCCGGACTCCGTTTTCTTGTATGTTACGTATTTTGGTCGGATAAAAATTCATTATATATACTCCCGAAGGTTTTGACCACCGTATCACGCAAATATCCTCTGTTTTTGTTTCGAGCTGTTCCTGTTGCAGAATAAGCAAGATGTCTTCTCAGGAGTCAGTTTGGGAGAGCCGGGTGTCTCATCCAATGCCAGGTCCAGGAGTGAATAACGATGCCTACCACTTTGGACCATCAACATAGGATGAGATGGAGGCTGATTTGAAAAGGATAGATGTCATGGAAGAAGATCAAGAAGTCACCTCTCGCCTCCGAGCAGAATTCATGATGGGGGAACTACCGAGCGTGGCTATTCCAACTTTGGTCATCCCTTCCAACTCTAGATTTCTTTCTTATGAAAATATGAAAAAGAGTTTCACTTGTTCTCCAGAAGCTATGTAGTATCCTTGGGTAAAAGGAGCGTTGGCCGCTATTGGAAGCTCCATAAAGAAATTATGGATCTCAAACAACAAGTCAATAAGCTCGAGGAGGAGAACCACATCCTGAAGGGCATGATTGCCAAGAAGATCATAACACCAACCGTGAAGAAAGAGAAATAATCACATGGGTATGGGCACTCCCCTTGGCAACTGCCAAGCTTGGGGGAGGTGCCCCGGTATCGTATCACCATCAACTCCTATCTTTACCGCTTTATTTAGTTTGATCCTTTTAGTAGTATCTTGATTTAGTAGTTTGAAGTTTTGATATCAAGTAGTTTTGAGTTTTGCATTGTGATCTCTTTATGTAATAAAGTCCGTGTGCTGTCTATAATAAAGTTTAGTGTTGAGTCAAGGGCTTTGCTATGTGCTATGATCTTGAGAAAGTAGAAAGAATAAAAGAGTTCATATTGATCTTATGGATAGTGATAACTTCACACATAGAAAGTATGAGGCATAAAAATTGTTGAGAGTTGATGAACGTAGCCTTGGTCATCGTTGCAATTAATAGGAAGTGATAAGGAAAGAGGGGTTCACATATAAATATATTATCTTGGACACCTTTTATGATTGTGAAGCACTCATTATGTATGACATGCTAAAAGAGTTGATGTTGGACAAGGAAGACAACATAATGGTTTATGTTTTCCGACATCTCAGTTAAAGTATATTGTCATTGACCTTCCAAACATGTTGAGCTTGCCTTTCCCCCTAATGCTAGCCAAATTCCTCGCACCAAGTAGAAATACTACTTGTGCTTCCAAATATCCTTAAACCCAGTTTTGCCATGAGAGTCCACCATACCTACCTATGGATTGAGTAAGATCCTTCAAGTAAGTTGTCATCGGTGCAAGCAACAAAAATTGATCTCTAAATATGTATGACTTATTAGTGCAAAGAAAATAAGCTTTGTACGAACTTGTTGTGGAAGTAATAAAAGCGACGGACTGCATAATAAAGGTCCACATACAAGGGGCAATATAAAGTGACGTTCTTTTGCATTAAGATTTTATGCATCAACCCTAAACGCGCATGACAACCTCTGCTTCCCTTTGCGAAGGGCCTATCTTTTACTTTATGTTTTTACTTTATGCTTGAGTCAAGGTGATCCTCACCTTTCCCTTTTTATTTTTATCCTTTGGCAAGCTCCTCGTGTTTGAAAGATCATGATATATATATATATATATATCCAATTGGATGTAAGTTAGCATGAGCCATTATTGTTGACATCACCTAAAGGTGAATACGTTGGGAGGCAACACAATAAGCCCCTATCTTTCTCAGTGTCCGGCTAAAACTCTATAACCACAAGTACTGCGTGAGTGTTAGCAATTGTAGGAGACTACGAGATAGTTGAGTATGTGAGCTTGCTGAAAAGCTCTATTATTGACTCTTTCTAATGTTACGATAAATTGCAATTGCTTGAATGACTGAGATTATAGTTTGTTAGTTCCCAATGAAGTTTTCGAACCATACTTGACATTGTGAATTGCTTGTTACTTGAGCATAGGAAATCATATGACAAAATCTATATATGTTGCTGTTGTTAGAATGATCATGATGCCCACATGTCTGTATTTTATTTTTTATCGACACCTCTATCTCTAAACATGCGGACATATTTTTCGATTCTGGCTTTCGCTTGAGGACAAGTGAGGTCTAAGCTTGGGGTAGTTGATACGTACATTTTGCATCATGCTTTTATATCAATATTTATCGCATTATGGGTTGTTGTCAGTGTCAAAACCGGCGGATCTCGGGTAGGGGGTCCCGAACTGTGCGTCTAGGCAGATGGTAACAGGAGACAAGGGACACGATGTTTTTACCCAGGTTCGGGCCCTCTCGATGGAGGTAAAACCCTACTCCTGCTTGATTAATATTGATGATATGGGTAGTACAAGAGTAGAGCTACCACGAGATCAGAGAGGCTAAACCCTACAAGCTAGCCTATGGTATGATTGTTGTATATATGATCTATCGACTAGCCTGGCCCTGGTTTATATAATGCACCAGAGGCCTAGGATAACAAGAGTCCTAGCCGAATACGCCGGTGGGGAGGAGTCCTTGTCTTGATCGCCAAGTCTTGTGGAATCTTCCTTGTATGCGGCAACTTTCCGGACTGGCCCATGAGTATACGTCCATGGGGGTCCTCGGCCCAATCTAACAGATCGAGAGATGACGTGGTGAGTACCCCCTAGTCCAGGACACCGTCAGTTGTTATTACACATTATATCTCAATACTTATGGCTATTCTCTCTTATTTTACAAGGTTTACCATGAAGAGGGGGAATGCCGGCAGCTGGAATTCTGGCTGGAAAAGGAGCAAACATTGGAAACCTATTCTGCATAGCTCCAAAAGTCCTGAAACTCCAAGAAACAACCTTTTGGAATTAATAAGAATTTCTGAGCGAAAGAAATAGGCCAGGGGGCCACACCCTATCCAGGAGACAGGGGGCGCGCCCCCCCTATAGGGCGCGCCCCCTATCTCCTGGGCCCCCTGGTGGGCCTCCGGTGTCCATCTTCTGCTATATCATCACTTTTACCCTGGAAAAAAATGTGGGCAAGCTTACGGGACGAAACTCCGCTGCCACGAGGCGGAACCTTGGCGGAACCAATCTAGGGCTTTGGCGGAGCTGTTCTGCCGGGGACACTTCCCTCCGGGAGGGGGAAATCAACACCACCGTCATCACCAACGATCCTCTCATCAGGAGGGGGTCAATCTCCATCAACATCTTCACCAACACCATCTCCTCTCAAAACCCTAGTTCATCTCTTGTATCCAATCTTATATCAAAACCACAAATTGGTATCTGTGGGTTGCTAGTAGTGTTGATTACTCCTTGTAGTTGATACTAATTGGTTAACTTGGTGGAAGATCATATGTTCAGATCCTTTATGCATATTATTACCCCTCTGATTATGAACATGAATATGCTTTGTGAGTAGATACGTTTGTTCCTGAGGACATGGGAGAAGTCTTGCTATTAGTAGTCATGTGAATTTGGTATTCGTTCGATATTTTGATGAGATGCATGTTGTCTTTTCCTCTAGTGGTGTTATGTGAATGTCTCTACATGACACTTCACCATTATTTGGGCCTAGAGGAAGGCATGGGGAAGTAATAAGTAGATGATGGGTTGCTAGAGTGACAGAAGCTTAAACCCTAGTTTATGTGTTGCTTCGTTAGGGGTTCATATGGATCCATATGTCTAATGCTATGGTTAGGTTTACCTTAATACTTCTTTTTGTAGTTGCGGATGCTTGCAATAGGGGTTAATCATAAGTGGGATGCTTGTCCAAGTTAGGGCAGTACCCAAGTACCGGTCCACCCACCTATCAAATTATCAAAGTACCAAACGCGAATCATTTGAGCATGATGAAAACTAGCTTGACGATAATTCCCAATGTGTCCTCGGGAGCTCCTTTCTCATTATTAGAAATTGTCCAGGCTTATCCTTTGCTACATAAAGGATTGGGCCACCTTGCTGCACTTTATTTACTTTATTTACTTGTTGCTCGTTACTATTTATCTTATCACAAAACTATCTATTACCTACAATTTCAGTGCTTGCAGAGAAAACCTTACTGAAAACCGCTTATCATTTCCTTCTGCTCCTCGTTGGGTTCGACACTCTTACTTATCGAAAGGACTACGATAGATCCCCTACACTTGTGGGTCATCAATCATCCATCGTGATGTGTATGTGCACGTTAGAGTTAGCACAAGATAAGCATCGCTCAAAGAAATTTGATGCATGGTATAAGAACATGTCATCCATCATGAAAGAATAGTTATTATGTATGACACGATGCGGACACAAATTGAGCAGGCAAGTATTTGGCACATTAATAGCATGTTTGTTCATGAGGAGTATATGGTGCACACAAGTATTGGGATCATGCAAAGGATGGGATGGATCAAAATCTCCTAACATGTATGAGGAAACTGTGGGGGTCTCCTCATGAACAACATTGGAAACATCATATGGAGAAAATGGACAACATCCAAAACAATGCATATCTGAAGCTAGGTGGGTATGGCATGGCATATGAGATAAATGATGCAAAGGGAGCATATCAATATCATCAGAAGAAAAACAAATGCCAATAACCATGGGCTTGTCATCTATGCCATATGTGCAAATTGGGTTTATTTTAATGTCATGTGCATAGTCACTATGAAGAGATTGCAAATAAGACATATGGTTGATCTCATGCATAGCATATGACAAGTCAAGCAGATTGTCAAACATGATGTGACCAAGGGAATTGTCACAAGAAATCCTATGTAACATGGCATCACAACTAATAGACTCCACATGAGAATCATCATACTCATCATAAATGGGCAAGAAATCATCACATGAGGAAGTCGCACTAGCATGGATCATGGAAATAGGTGGATCAACATCATGCAAGCAAGCAATGCCAAGAATGTCCACTAGTGGGACTAGCGCATCATCGTCACATTTGTCACCTTTTTCATTCCACTCATGTGGTGTAGGTGAGGTGGGAAAGACCAAATGGTGGTCTTGTTCATCTTGATGGAACCATGTGGGGGTGCATCATATTCCACCATGGCCATCGTCTTGTCCAAAGGGAGGACGAAGTCGTCGTGGATCGGCGTGTCATCATCAATAGGACCTAGCACAAAATGATAAGACACAATAGAGGTGGAGGTCGAGTTGTTAGAAATGCAAATGGCCTCACGGGACCTATCAACTATCTCACTCTCTCTATGTGGTGGTTCACTCACTCCCTCAAAGTAGGTGCACTCAATCTCACATATGGTAGAGTCACTCATCTCAGTCAAGTGGTGCGGGTTGTGGCTCTCCTCACATGGGAATTGTGGCAACTCATCATATATGGGGCTAGTGGTGAAGTCACTCTCACTCTCAATATGGTGGCACAAGTCACTCAAGTCATCGTACGTCGCCGTGGTTGAAGGGAAAATCCCATGCTCAACCATCTCTTCACCGTCGTCGTGGATGAAGACCGAAGATGGCACATCATCACTCTTCTCCATGACCGAAGGGAAAATCCCATGCTCGTTCATCTCGTCATTGTCGCCGTGGATGAAGGCCGAAGATGGCACATCATCACTCTCACCTCCAAAGATGGAAGCATCATCCTTGCTCGACACCTTGTCGCTCGCCTCCAAAGCTTGGTCCTTGAAGGTCTCCGTAGTCGTACTTGTTGCCATACTATCTTGAAAAAGAGTCATGGTAGACTCGACACCATTAATGCCACAAAGAGTGATGGTGGTGAAGTCGAACTTAGGAACATCGTCTTGGAGCTCGTCGGGCTTGGACATCGTCGTGGTACTAGCCTCATGCTTGTCGTAGAGCTTGGTCGCCGTGAAGTGTGCTTCGGGTGGAGAAGCCTTGCCTTCATGAGTTCTTGTTCCGCCTTGAGAGCACCAATGTAGTAGACGTCGAGGGACTTGTAGTTATGCAGGAAGATAGTCTTGGAGATGTCGTTTTTCAATCCCATCATGAGGTGGAACTTCATCGAAATGGGGTCATCCACGTCGGCTCATCACAAGGCAATCGTAATCTCCTTGAAGTACTTGTTGATGGACTTGGATCCTTGGATGGTGTTCTCCAATTGGCGTCGAAGTTGTTCCGTGTAGGTTGGAGGCACGAACTCTCGCCGCAAAGCTCTCTTCGTCTTGGGCCAACTCATGTCATAGCTCTCCGAAGGTGTGTGAAGCCACCATGTCGAGGCGTAGTCGTGGAAGTTTCTTGTGGTGCACTTCACTTGATCTTCGGAAGGGACTTGATGTAGCTTGAGGTAGTCGTCCATCAAGTGCTCCCACTCGAGATACTCCTCGGGTTCTTGAGTCCCATAGAAAGGAATCTCATGGTCGGTGTTGAGGTCATAGTAGCTCGTGGAAGTCGCGGACTTGAGATTGTGGAGCTTCTCTTGAGCTTAGTCTTGGGGTGCTTGTTGGTGAAGATGTCGTATGTCCGTACGCGAAGATGCCTTGAAGTCGCTTGGCGAAGATGCCAAAGGAGATGGTGAAGTCATTGAGCGGTTGTTGGTGTTGAGCTCTTGACCTTCACGTTCTTGTTGGTAATGGTGTCGATGCCGATGTGATCTTGCCGGAGATGGTAGCTCGGAAGCACGTGCACTTGAGCGTCTTCTCGAAGATGAGGAAGATCGCTTGTAGGACATGATGAGGGCTTTGATCTCCTCCATTTGAACTTGCATCTTGGCGTCGAAGTTGTTTTTCATGGCATCGAACTCGTCGTTGTTGTAGACCAAAGGTGAAATGCCTTGCCTATCCATCACAAGACTCGAGTAGAGGTGAGTAGGAAATGAGATAAACAATACCAAGTTACCTTTTCCCAGAGTTGAGGATGTATCCCGTTTCACTCAATGTGAAATGAAAGAATAGTGGAATTGGTACCGGACTTGTTCACTCACACCTATCAGGTAAAGCTTATGGAGTAGCTTGGTGAGGATAGTGGCACAAAAATTTGATGTGAAATGTTAGCAAGAGTCAATAATGTTGAAAGAGATTCACAAATTCGCAAGTGAAACAAGTAGACCAATAGCAATATGTGGCACACGGAAACGCACACACAGATAGATAAATGGGGTCGTGCAACCAAGGAATGAGCATAAAATGTGGAATCCTCGGAAAATGCTCGTGTTGCACAACTCAAAAGAGACGCTAGCACCATTGCTCAATAGGCGGATATGACACTTGTGCACAACCTATAAGATGCAAAATGTATCAACTTTCTATCCCAAGTATGCTATATATGTTTGGTTTCCGGTGTTTCTCTCAAGATGATCGGATACGACAATCTTATATGCAATGTGGTATGATGCTATGGCACTTGCTTACAAGCTCTTTGCTCTCTATTTTTGCTTAAAAGCTTATTATTTTCTTCTTCTTTTTTGATATGGCCACTTTTGCACAATGCACAAACCAAGATAGCAATCGTATATACGTGAGAACAATCTTGTGACACAAGAGATGATATGATGATACCAATATGATATGGTATGTATGCAATGGAAGGGTGGATCACTAGTGTGCACAAGTAACGTTGCTGGCAATACTCAAATGGCTAGTCCCAATAGGCAAGTGATGCAAAATGGGCTAAGGGTTAACAATGTTGTCATCGAGGTTACCGTCCTTGGTGATGATCAGAGGTGGTGTTGCCAAAGTCGGACCATTCCTAGTTAGCCGAAACACCCTAGGAAATAGAAAAATGACAACTCAAAATCTCAAGGACAAAAGTCAAATGGTGGTAGCGGAAAGCGGTGGTGTTTTTGCACTAGGCAATGATGGGTTTTTGTAGTACACAAGGCCAAAGTGGAGGTTATGGTGGTGGATTATACACAGTGTCGGAGTTGAAGTCACTGTCCCTAAGTAGCCAAAACACCTTAGGAGATACAAACCACAACTCGGACAAGCCCAAATAAAATTGGGTTAAGTTGAGGTGGCGGAAGTGTATGGTGGGCAAGCCTATGCGAAAATGGTGGTGGTGGTTGATGAAGGAGCAATCGTCCCTAAGTAGCCGAAACACCTTAGGAGAATCAAGTCACAACTCAAACAACCACATATGCAATGGGGATCAAAATGGGTTAGGTTGCGGAAGTCGGTGGTGATAATGCGGATGATATGGTGGTGGCCCTAGGCAAAGATGCCAAAGTTCCAAAAATTTGATGGAGTCAAATGATGTTGGTGATATTTTTGTGGGAAGGGGGATGTCAATATCTTCAAAACGAGCTAAAGAATGTCAAAAACGGACTCCGGATGATTAGTTATGACCAAAAGAAAAATTCAGCCGTATCAGTTTCAGGTTTAGCGGGGCATCCGTGAGGAGGTCCGGATGATCCAGGCTTGGTCTGGATGATCCGGGAGTACTTCCGGATGATCCGGGTACGTCAAGGCCGGTTCTGTTGTCTGGGTGCATGGGTTATCCGGACGTCCGGGGGGGGGGGGGGTCCAGCTGATCCAGGGGATGTCCGAATGATCCGGGAGCAAGTCTGGATCATCTCGGCAGGTCAACTCTGCTCGGGATTTCCTCTAGGGGCGATTTTTTGCGCGGAAATTGGGTGATTTGGGGGCAAAAACTGCGGAGATTTCATGGATGGAAGGTGGGGAAAAGATGGGGGATGCTAGATCCACTTGAAACCAAGCAAATCCACGGATCAAAATCAACAAAACATCATCAAACCAACAAATCACAAAAAAACTGGGGCTATTTTTGGTGGGGATTTTCGAATTTGGGGATTAAATCAACAAAATTAGGCTAGAAAAAGAGGGATAGAGCTCCAAATTCGTGACCACCTTGCTCTGATCCAAGATGATGTAGGGTAGAACCCTAGAGGCCGATCTTTCACGATTGGAGCGGATCCCTACGAGAAACACGAACAAAATGGGGAAGAAGGGAGAGAGATCACAAGGGGAAACACTCAAGAACAAGTCCAATCACACATCCACTAGATAATCAAACACACAAGATCCACAAGGGTACATGAACAACAAAAGGAAAGATACAAGGTAAGTCTCATCTCCGAGAGGAGGTCTTGATGGTATCCTAGACGGATCTTCCCGCGAGGGGGTCTTGATGATATCCCGCAGGATCTTCTCACATGGAGGTCTTGAACTCCATGGGAGTGGTAGTCCCTCTCTCTCAAGAGTAGAGGTAGGAGCAAAGCTCACCTAAGAATGAGCTATCATAATGCTCACCCTCAAAATGGGGAGGAGGAGGTCTATTTATAGCCTAGGCCATGAAGGGGTAAGTGAGGGGGCGGAATGGATACATGGGCCTCGGCCCAGAGGCATGAACGCAAGCAAAGCCCGGATGATCCGGATGGGGTCCGGATGATCCGACCGTCGTCCAGATGATCCGGCAGGGGGCGTAGATGATCCGGCTTCACACGAGGCCTTCTGGTGTCTTCGGACGCAGTTATCCGGATGTTCCAGAGGGGAACCCGAATGATCCGGCAGAGCCCGGATGATCCGGACGGTGGTCCGGATGTCCGGCCTAGCTCCTGCAGCCACTCCGTCTTCTTCTTCTTCTCCTTTCTTACGTCTTCTCTTCCATGCTTACCTCGCGGACGGTGTAGTCTTTCCTTGGCGCTTGCACTCCTCCTTGACATCCGTGAAGCTTTGACAATACCTATGCATGCACACGGGAGAAGTGTCAAGTAGTACACCATCCTCGAAGTGGTCAACTGAGCACATGTAAAGGAGTTGATTCACTTTTGTGTATGCGAAGTAGATGTCGTACATGTTACTTGCCAAACGGACTCTTGACATGGTGATGTCCGTAGGATGCTCCGCATCATCCGGCTAGGGTCTCAGCGTAAGCCAGTGCCCCCTATTGCATAATTCATATAAGGTAAGTTGCCATCAGAAGAACATCTTGCAATCCTTGACCCGGAGGCACAATTGGTGGCGGCTCTCCACGCCACCCCTGATTGGACAGTTCCTTATTTGGCTTATATGACCTGGGGAGAGTTACCTGAGGATGAAGGTTTGGCTAGGCAAATAACCCGGCGGTCTAATTCCATGACTATTGTCAATGGCGAGTTACACCAATGCAGTGTCACAAGTGTGTTCCAGCTATGTGTTTCTCCTGAAGAGGGTCGTGAGATTCTAAGGGAAATCCATGAAGGAGACTGTGGCCATCATGTCGGCTCTAAGTTCCTTGTGGCTAAAGCTTTTCATCATGGGTTTTATTGGTTGACTGCTCATGCTGGTGCAAAAGATCTGGTTAGCAAATGTTATGGTTGTCAGAAGTTTTCTCGACAGACTCATGTGTCGGCTCAAGAATTGAGGATGATTCCAATTACTTGGCCATTTGCAGTTTGGGGGCTTGATATGGTTGGACCTTTCAAGAGGTCTAAGGATAAGAAGACCCACCTCTTGGTGGCAATAGATAAATTCACTAAGTGGGTTGAAGGAGAGCCGGTCAGCAGATGTGATGCAGCCACGGCGGTTCAATTCACGAAAAAAGTAATCTTCCATTTTGGTTACATTACAACATCATAACTGATAATGGCACTAATCTATCCAAAGGTGTTATGAAGGAGTTCTGTCAATGAGAGCATATTTGTTTTGACATCTCATCGGTAGCTCACCCCCAGTTCAATGGTCAAGTTGAATGAGCCAATCAGGAAATTTTGAGTGGAATAAAACCCCGGCCTATGGTCCCATTGCAATGGACGCCGGGTTGTTGGGTTGATAAGTTACCCTTAGTGTTGTGGAGTATCAACACACCCCCAATAGATCCACAGGTTACACACCTTTCTTCATGGTTTACGGGGCCGAGGCGGTTCTTCCAAGTGATATCCGTCATGACTCGCCCCACGTGGTGGCTTATGTTGAAGCTGATAATGAAAAATCATGTCGGGATGCTCTTGATTTGTTGGATGAAGAGCGCGACCTTGTGGCGGCTCGTTCGGTGATCTTCAGCAAGATCTGCATCGCTATCATAGCCATCGGGTTAAAACTCGAACTTTTCAAGAAGGTGACTTGGTGTTCCGGCTCATCCAAGATCAAACAGATATGCATAAATTATCCCCACTTTGGGAAGGGCCCTTTGTGGTCAGCAAAAATCTGAACAATGGGTCATACTACCTTGTCGATATTCGAGAACACAAGGATTCACAGACATCGGAGGAGGAGACCCGCCGGCCATGGAACATCGCTCATCTTCGGCCATATTACACTTGAGCCAATGGCTCTTATGTTGTACATACTTTCTTCAATGTATATACTCTGATCATTATAATAAAGTCGGCATCCCTGATAATTCAGGGCCTCTATCGTTTCATTTCCAAGCATCTAAGCCTTTATTGTCTGTTCATAAGGTCATTTGGGGGCGACCTACTCAACGAGCAGAGCCTTGATTACCCTCTTGATCCGGCTTACATGCCGTCTTATTCATCAGTTGGGGGATTCCGTGTCAATGAGCATAGCCATGCTTACCCTCTTGATCCATCTTACATGTCGTCGTATTAGTCACTTGGGGGCTTCCTGCTCAATGAGCATAGCCATGCTTACCCTCTTGATCCGGCTTACATGTCATCTTATTGGTTGTTTGGGGGCTTCCTGCTCAATGAGCATAGCCATGCTTACCATCTCGATCGGCTTACATGCTAGGTGTAAACACCAAATTTAGGGTTAACCAGCAAGTATGTCGTTGTTACTCCGCCCAGGTAATCCTAGGATGACTTGTCGTACTCTTGATAGTCAATCTTTTAAATAAGACCCTGAACTTGTTAGAGTTAAAACGGTAGTTTGTCATGTGAGGGTCGGCTTACAGGTCTGCTGGAAATAATGCAGTGGCTGTGCGGCTACTACCTCTTGAGCACTGCGTTGGATTTCCCCGAAGAGGAGAGGATGATGCAGTAAAGTAGCGTAAGTATTTCCCTCAGTTTTTGAGAACCAAGGTATCAATCCAGTAGGAGATCACGCACGAGTCCCTCGTACCTACATAAAATGATAGCTACTCGCAACCAACACGATTAGGGGTTGTCAATCCCTCCACGGTCACTTACGAGGGTGAGATCTGATAGAGATGATAAATAATATTTTTGGTATTTTTGATATAGAGATGCAAAGTAAAAAGTAAAAGGCAAAGTAAAAACAAAGCAAGTAAATAAATTAATGGAGATTGATATGATGAGAATAGACCCGAGGGCCATAGGTTTCACTAGTGGCTTCTCTCAAGAGCATAAATATTCTACGGTGGGTGAACAAATTACTGTTGAGCAATTGATAGAAAAGCGAATAATTATGAGATTATCCAGGTATGATCATGTATATAGGCATCACGTCCAAGACAAGTAGATAGAAACGATTCTGCATCTACTACTATTACTCCACTCATCGACCGCTATCCAGCATGCATCTAGAGTATTAAGTAAAACAGAGTAACACCTTAAGCAAGATGACATGATGTAGAGGGATAAATTCATGGAATATGGTAAAACCCCCATCTTGTTATCCACGATGGCAACAATACAATACGTGCCTTGCAACCCTTTCTGTCACTGGGTAAGGACACCGCAAGATTGAACCCAAAGCTAAACACTTCTCCCATTGCAAGAACTACCAATCTAGCTGGCCAAACCAAACGGATAATTCGAAGAGACTTGTAAAGATAACTCAATCATACATAAAAGAATTCAAAGAAGAATCAAATATTGTTCATAGATAAGCTGGATCATAAACCCACAATTCATCGGTCTCAACAAACACACCGCAAAAACAAGATTACATCGAATAGATCTCCACAAGAGAGGGGGAGAACATTGTATTGAAATCCAAAAAGAGAGAAGAAGCCATCTAGCTACTAACTATGGACCCGAAGGTCTGAAGTAAACTACTCACACTTCATCGGAGAGGCTATGGTGTTGATGTAGAAGCCCTCCGTGGTAGATGCCCTCTTCGGCGGAGCTCCGGAATAGGCCCCAAGATGGGATCTCGCGGATACAGAAGGTTGCGGCGGTGGAATCAGGTTTTTGGCTCCTCTTCTGATCTGACGGGGGTACGTAGGTATATATAGGAGGAAGGAGTACGTCAGTGGAGCAACAGGGGGCCCACGAGGCAGGGGGCGCGCCCGGGGGGCACCCTCCACCCTCGTGACCGCCTCTGGCACTTCTTGGAGTAGGGTATAAGTCTCCTGGATCACGTTCGGTGAGGAAATCACGTTCCCGAAGGTTTTATTCCGTTTGGACTCCATTTGATATTATGTTTCTTCGAAATACTGAAATAGGCAAAAAAACACCAATTCTGGGTTGGGCCTCCGGTTAATAGGTTAGTCCCAAAAATAATATAAAAGTGAAAAATAAAGCCCAATATAGTCCAAAACAGTAGACAAAGTAGCATGGAGTAATCAAAAATTATAGATACGTTGGAGACGTATCAAGCATCCCCAAGCTTAATTCCTGCTCGTCCTCGAGTAGGTAAATGATAAAAAAGAATTTTTGATGCGGAGTGTTACTTTGGCATAATTTCAATGTAAATCTTCTTGATTGTGATATGAATATTCAGATCTGAAAGATTCAAGACAAAAGTTCATATTGACACAAAAATAATAATACTTCAAGCATACTAATCAAAGCAATCATGTCTTCTCAAAATAACATGGTAAAAGAAAGTTCCTCCCTACAAAATCATATAGTTAGGCTATGCTTCATTTTCGTCACACAAAGATGTTCCCAATTTCTATACCCCCGATGACAAGCCAAGCAATTGTTTCATACTTAAATAATCTCAAACTTTTTCAACCTTCACGCAATACATGAGCGTGAGCCATGGATATAGCACTATGGGTGGAATAGAATATGATGATGGGGATTGTGTGGAGAAGACAAAAAAGGAGAAAGTCTCACATTGACGAGGATAATCAACGGGCTATGGAGATGCCCATCAATTGATGTCAACATGAGGAGTAGGGATTGCCATGCAACGGATGCACTAGAGCTATGAATGCTCAACAAAAGAAAACTAGTGGGTGTGCATCCAACTTGCTTGCTCATGAAGACCTAGGGCATTTGAGGAAGCCCATCGTAGGAATGTACAAGCCAAGTTCTATAATGAAAGATTCCCACTATTATATAAAAACAACAACTTATGAGGCTCACTACATGAGAAACAAGGTCCTACTTTGAAGCACAATATATGAGACTCACTACATGAAGAAAAAGGTGCTACTTTGAAGCACAATATATGAGACTCACTACATGAAGAACAAGGTGCTATTTTGAAGCACAAGTGTGGAAAAAGAGATAGTAGCATTGCCCTTTTTTCTTTTCTTTTCTTTTTTTTGGGCCTTTCTTTTTTTGGCCTTTCTTCTTTTTTTTGGGCAATGCTCTAATAATGATGATCATCACACTTCTATTGATTACAACATAAGGATTACAACTCGAAACTTAGAACAACATATGACTCTATATGAATGCCTCCGGCGGTGTACCGGGATGGTGCAACGAATCAAGAGTGACATGTATAAAAAATAATGCAATGGTGGCCTTGCCACAAATACGATGTCAACTACATGATCATGCAATGGCAATATGACAAAAGTAACGTATGTCATGATGATGATGGTGGAAGTTGCATGGCAATATATCTCGGAATGGCTATGGAAATGCCATAATAGGTAGGTATGGTGGCTGTTTTGAGGAAGATATAAGGAGGTTTATGTGTGATAGAGCGTATCATATCACGGGGTTTGGATTCACCGGCGAAGTTTGCGCCAACTCTCAAGGTGAGAAAGGGAAATGCACGGTACCGAAGAGGCTAGCAAAGGCGGAAAGGTGAGAGTGCGTATAATCCATGGACTCAACATTAGTCAAAAGAACTTATATACTTATTGCAAAGATTTAGAAGTCATCAAAAATCAAGTACTACGCGCATGCTCCTAGGGGGATAGATTGGTAGGAAAAGACCATCGCTCGTCCCCGACCGCCACTCATAAGGATGCACAAGCCAGGTACACTTCATGTTTCAAATTTGTTACACAACTTTAACCATACGTGCATGCTACGGGACTTGCAAACTTCAACACAAGCATTTCTCAAATTCATAATCACCCAACTAGCACGACTTTCATATTATCACCTCCATATCTCAAAACAATTATCAAGTATCAAACTTATCCTAGTATTCAACGCACTCAAAAGAAAGTTTCACATATCTTGAATACCAAGTATACTAACATTAATCAATTACCATGCTATTAACGACTCTCAAAATAATCTAAGTGAATCATGAGAGATCAATTGTTTCTTTAAAACTAATCCACCACCGTGCTCTAAAAGATCTAAGTGAAGCACTAGAGCAAAAATTATTACGCTCAAAAGATATAAGTGAAGCACAATGAGCAAAACTATCAAGCTCAAAAGATATAAGTGAAGCACAATGAGTATTCTAGCAAATTCTAAATCATGTATGACTCTCTCAAAAAGGTGTGTACAGCAAGGATGATTGTGGCAAACTAAGAAGCAAAGACACAAATAATAAAGACGCTCCAAGCAAAACACATATCATGTGGTGAATAAAAATATAGCTCCAAGTAAATTACCGATGGAAGTAGACAAAAGAGGGGATGCCTTCCGGGGCATCCCCAAGCTTTGACTTTTTGGTGTCCTTGGATTATCTTGGGGGTGCCATGGGCATCCCCAAGCTTAGGCTCTTGCCACTCTTTTTTCCATAATCCATCAAAAGAATTCACCCAAAACTTGAAAACTTCACAACACAAAACTCAATAGAAATCTCGTGAGCTCCGTTAGTGAAAGAAAACAAAAGACTACTTCAAGGTACTGTAATGAACTCATTCTTTATTTATATAGGTGTTAAACCTACTGCATTCCAACTTCCTTATGGTTTATAAACTAATTTATTAGCCATAGATGCATTGAAATAAGCAAACAACACACGAAAAACATAATCTGTCAAAAACAGAACAGTCTGTAGCAATATGTAACTAACGCAAACTTGTGGAACTCTAAAACCTCTACCAAAATAGGAAGTACTGTAAAATTTGTTTATTGATCAGAATAAAAAAGAATCAATGCAAAATCACGTTCCTGTGATTTATTGAATTTTTTACCGTGAGCGCAAAGTTTCTGTTTTTTAGCAGAATCAAATCAACTATTATCATAGCTTATCCTATCGGTTCTACTTGGCACAAACACTAACTAAAACATAAAACCACATCTAAACAGAAAGTAGAAACAAAATTTAACACTAAACAGGAACACAAACAAAGAACACAAAACAAAATTGGGTTGCCTCCCAACAAGCGCTATCGTTTAACGCCCCTAGCTAGGCATAAAAGCGAAGATAGATCTAAGTATTGCCGTCTTTGGTAGGCAATCCATAAGTGGCTCTCATGATAGATTCATATGGTAGTTTTATTTTATTTCTAGGGAAGTGTTCCATACCCTTTCTCAAGGGAAATTGGAATCTAATATTCCCTTCCTTCATGTCAATAATCGCACAAGGAAAGGTCTACCAAGAATAATAGGACATGAAGGATTGCAATCTATATCAAGAACGATAAAATCAACGGGCACATAATTTCTATTGGCAACAATAAGAACATCATTAATTATTCCCATAGGCTTTTTAATAGTGGAATCCGCAAGATGCAAGTTTAGAGAGCAATCTTCAAAGTCACGGAAATCTAGCAAATCACACAAAGTTTTGCGAATAGTGGAGACACTAGCACCCAAATCACACAAGGCATGAAACTCATAATCTTTAATTTTAATTTTGATAGTAGGTTCCCACTCATCATAGAGTTTTCTAGGGATAGAAACTTTCAACTCAACTTTTTCTTCATAAGATTGCATCAAGGCATCAACAATGTGTTCAGTAAAGGCCTTATTTTGACTATAAGCATGAGGAGAATCTAGCACGGATTGCAACAAGGAAATACAACCAATCAAAGAGCAATTTTCATAATTAAATTCCTTGAGATCCAACATCAAGATTTTTATTTCTTTCAATCCCACTTTCATCAATTTCATCATCAAGATCTAGAAACTCATAATTCTTAGGGCGCCTTCTAGGTAAAGGAAGATCATATTCAGTTTCATCAAGATTCATATTGCAAAACAAGGATTTAATAGGGGACACATCAATAACTTTTAGATCTTCATCTTGATTTTTATAGGAATCGGGTTTAGCGGCCATCTTATTAACTAAGGTAGCTTGCATATCCGAAATTTCAGCTGTCATTTTTTCAAGACGAGTAATTTGAGCTCTTATAGCATTGAATTCTTTAGACACATCATCGTGTTCTTTATTCATAAAACTCATAAAACTTTTTTGTTCCTTAAGCTCGTTTCTAAAGAAATTATTATGCTCAAATTGCAAAACCATAAACTTTCTGACATTACTTTCGATCTCTTCTAGCCTTTTAAGGTGAAGATCACCAAATTTAGGGAGAGCCATTGCAACAAGTAAGCAGACTAACACACGAGCAAACAAACGAGAAAAAGGCAAAAGAGAAAGAGAGCAGGAGATTGGGAAAGAGAGGGCGAATAAAACGGCAAGGGTGAAGTGGGGGAGAGGAAAACGAGAGGCAAATAATGTAATGCGAGAGATAGGGATTGTGATGGGTACTTGGTATGGTTGACTTTTGCGCAAACTCCCCGGCAACGGCGCCAGAAATTCTTCTTGCTACCTCTTGAGCACTGTGTTGGATTTCCCCGAAGAGGAGAGGATAATGCAGTAAAGTAGCGTAAGTATTTCCCTTAGTTTTTGAGAACCAAGGTATCAATCCAGTAGGAGATCACGCACTAGTCCCTTGTACCTACACAAAACGATAGCTACTCGCAACCAACGTGATTAGGGGTTGTCAATCCCTTCACGGTCACTTACGAGGGTGAGATCTGATAGAGATGATTTATAATATTTTTGGTATTTTGATATAGAGATGCAAAGTAAAAAGTAAAAGGCAAAGTAAAAAACAAAGCAAGTAAATAAAGTAATGGATATTGATATGATGAGAATAGACCCGGGGGCCATAGGTTTCACTAGTGGCTTCTCTCAAGAGCATAAGTATTCTACGGTGGGTGAACAAATTACTGTTGAGCAATTGATAGAAAAGCGAATAATTATGTGATTATCCAGGTATGATCATGTATATAGCCATCACGTCCAAGACAAGTAGATCGAAACGATTCTGCATCTACTACTATTACTCCACTCATCGACCGCTATCCAACATGCATCTAGACTATTAAGTAAAACAGAGTAACGCCTTAAGCAAGATGACATGATGTAGAGGGATAAATTCATGCAATATGATAAAAAACCCATCTTGTTATCCTCGATGGCAACAATACAATACGTGCCTTGCAACCCTTTCTGTCACTGGGTAAGGACACCGCAAGATTGAACCCAAAGCTAAACACTTCTCCCATAGCAAGAACTACCAATCTAGCTGGCCAAACCAAACGGATAATTCGAAGAGACTTGTAAAGATAACTCAATCATAAATAAAAGAATTCAAAGAAGAATCAAATATTGTTCATAGATAAGCTGGATCATAAACCCACAATTCATCGGTCTCAACAAACACACCGCAAAAACAAGATTACATCGAATAGATCTCCACAAGAGAGGGGGAGAACATTGTATTGAGATCCAAAAAGAGAGAAGAAGCCATCTAGCTACTAACTATGGACCCGAAGGTCTGAAGTAAACTACTCACACTTCATCGGAGAGGCTATGGTGTTGATGTAGAAGCCTTCCGTGGTAGATGCCCTCTCCGGCGGAGCTCCGGAATAGGCCCCAAGATGGGATCTCGCGGATACAGAAGGTTGCGGCGGTGAAATTAGGTTTTTGGCTCCTCTTCTGATCTGACGGGGGTACGTAGGTATATATAGGAGGAAGGAGTACGTCGGTGGAGCAACAGGGGGCCCACGAGGCAGGGGGCGCGCCCAGGGGGGGGGGGCGCCCTCCACCCTCGTGACCGCCTCTGGCACTTCTTGGAGTAGGGTCCAAGTCTCCTGGATCACGTTCGTTGAGTAAATCACGTTCCCGAAGGTTTTATTCCGTTTGGACTCCGTTTGATATTCTGTTTCTTCGAAATACTAAAATAGGCAAAGAACAACAATTCTGGACTGGGCCTCCGGTTAATAGGTTAGTCCCAAAAATAATATAAAATAGGAAAATAAAGCCCAGTATAGTCCAAAACAGTAGAAAAAGTAGCATGGAGTAATCAAAAATTATAGATACATTGGAGACGTATCAGCGGCCCATGAAAGTACTTGAAGTTTTAGGCTTGGTGGACTATGAAAGCCTTGTTTTTCTGGATTTCTGTTGTTCTGAATTTTTTTGGATTCATATCCTTCTTCTATGTTATCGTATGATTTTCAGAATTCAGGCCATGTAGCCTTAACTATATGACTTATAATTGAGCATATTGGGTTCATAACCGGATATTGTCTTTGGAGGTCGAGCTCCATGGAGCTCGGTTTTGAAAATATTGAATTTTGTCAAATTTCATATTTTCTACATTTCAAAAAATCCTGAAAAAAATCACGCATATACATGAAGGCATAACACACATGTGTGTAAAGTTTTAGGGCAAAATAAGTTGAAATGAGGTCTATGCAAAAAAGACAAATCTGGGGCTTCTTAACACATGATACTATTCATCCTCTCAGGCCATGAATTAGTCTTTTTTGTACAAGTCACATTTCAACGTTTTTCATTCTGAAATTTTACACACATATACATAACATACTTGTTTACTTGCACAATTTTTTTCAGATTTTTTTGAAACCAAAAAGTTTGAATGTTGGTTTGTTTTCAAAAAAAGGCCTCCATGGCTCCCAGGAGCCAAACATCCTCTCTCGTTAATAACCCGCCCTGACAGCGGATTATAAGCCGCCAGGAAAATTGCCTTGGGCAACCAACATCATGATATTTCATGTATACGGCTTCTTTTTGTCAAAAGAAGGTATTATGATCTACAGGTATGATTGTACATATTGTTATAAATATTGAGGGTCTTGGTAAACCGCCCTGGTTTTCGGCTCTAAGTTGCTGGCATGTTTCCGGTTTAACTAGCTTTAAGTCTATCAAAGAATTATTTTCAGGGTTGTTCAAAGATATTTGTGACCCGTCATGGTTTAAGCCGTCAGTGCACATGTTATTGATTTGTGTGCGGGGAATATGATAATATGACCCACATGATTGATAATATCATAAGTTCAAACGACGGATCTTCAACATCAGATCGACGGTTTAAATATTCAGAAAATAAACATGCACAATGGCATGGGAGATCATTGTTTCAAACTAGCCTATTACAAGGCTTTCACAAAGCCCAATGATTCAAAGTTTTTCATAAGAAACGCTACGCCGTGGTCTGAGAGAGCCGCCCTTTGGATCTGTTGTTTTGCTCTTGATGAGTTGAAGACTCCGGGTTAACCTGCTCCGGCTCTTCTTCTTCGTCCGTCGTTTGGAGGTTAGGTGATGCCAAGTCAATGTCGATTAAGGCTTGAAATTCAGCTTCATCATCTATAAGTGTGGACGGATCAACTTCAAGAGCAAAGGTGTGCTTGCGCGTTGGAGGGATGAGATCAACAACTTCATAAGTCGACGCCCTCACTTTTGAATTTTGCACTGTATAAGCCGCCTGATATCTGGATAGATCGGTTTCTTCGGCTAGCTTTCTTGCTAGTGGGCGCATCTCCTTCACACAAGCGGCAAAGTCAACTTGGTCAAAGGGATACCTGTCTTCTTTCAGACTTGGGCAGCCAGTGGCCAACTCCTCTGGGTCTAGTTCTGCCTGTCACGCTTTCGCCCGGCTCAAGGCAGTAATAGCACCAGCTCTGGCGGATGATTGCTTTACCTCTTCAATTCTTTGGGGCAGGATAGAGAGTTTGTCCAAAACCTCCCTGAGAAGTGAAGGTGGTTGTTTGGTGTGAGAGATGGCGGCTATGGTACACTGAGCACCTGTGTATAGTTGCTCCACCAAAGTGTAAACCGCCTTTAGCTTCACCAGCATATCTTGGCCAAGGTTGGCACTCCTGGGGCCTGTTAAATAAAACGAGCAAATGAGTCGCCAGGAGGTTACAAGGTAAAACATTGGAAATAGTTAAAACATCTTGGATTACTTACCAAATATGGCAGCAGTCATGTGAGAAATATGGCGTTTTAAGCCGGTCAATTCTATAGTGGCCTCTTTTAAGGAAGATTCGACAGTCTCTGCTCTTTGTATCAAGGCGGTTCTCTCTTCATCCCTGCTGGATCTCTCAGTAGCAAATCCGGTTTTAGCTTCCCGTTTTCATCCAGGCTAAACTTGAACTTGGAGTCAGCCTTGCAAGTCTCCAATTCTTGGTGTTCAAGCCTGGTCTTCACATCTGTCAATTGGGACTCGGCCAAGTTTAAAGCCTCCTGCAAGTAAGAGTTAAAACAATCAATAAACAAATTTGACAGGATGCGGTACATATACAAAGTCCCAAGCCCTTTGCAAGCAAAGCACTCGGCACTTGGGGGCTAATTTGTGAGAAAGCTCTTTTCAAATTAAGTTACAGGAGACCCGGCTCATCTGTCACAGATAAATCGGCCTGTGAGGGCTATGCGGTGAACTTCTCTTCCTAAGGATAATAAAAATGATCCGGCTCATCTTTATCGAGACAAGATGGGTCATGGGGGCTATGGCTCAGAATTTATTATAACATATTGGATGAAGTCTTCGCCATACTCAACAAATCTTTTCCTATGGCTAAGACTTGGGGGCTGGATGATTATATAGGCAGAGGAAACAGATGTTCATACCTCATATTTCTATCGCATTCTCTTGACTATGTCAGCTTCTAGATCACGACCAGTATGAAGGTGGCTCAGATAGCCGGAATATAGTTCATTGACATCCAGGTTTTGATAGCTGGCAATGTCAAACTTGGACTTGCTCTTTTCAATAAGTTCCTCCTTGGCAGAATGCTTGGCCAAAATCGTGGGATTCCCTGGTTCTACATAGCCAATACATGTAATCAAGACGTCTTCAGTGCTTTCCTCAGCGGGCTTGGCAGGGCTTGGCGGCTTAGTGCTTGATGGGTTAGCGATCATTGGATCCACAGGAGTGTCAAGAGTTTCTGGTGGCGGGTCATTAGCAATGTCTTCAGGATTCTGCGTTGAGGACTCAAATGCTGATGTTGCTTCTCCGGCTCATGGACTTTGGGGTCTTTGGCCGGCTTATTTGTCTTCAATTTCTTGCTGGCTTTGCTATAATGCTAAAAATAAGAAATAAGGATATAAGTATATCAATTTACATATGTTAAATGACAAAGTAAAATGCCATTACCCAAGGGCAACTTTGAAGGCAGGCATTTGGGTCTACGAAGAGTCGCCAGATGAAGAATGAGAAGTTCCCTGATAATTGAGTCAGAAGGATTAAGTGGTTAACGAATAAGACCCGCCTTTGGATAAAAAGGGATTGAATTCTGAGGCGCCTCTTTCTGACGTTTGCGAGGGGCTGGTGTGTTGGGTAATCCGGAGGAAAGTTCTCCACCTCCACTATTCTAGGTTCTGCGTCGGGTCTCATGTTGTTGTTGCTTCAAAAGAAAGTTTGGATCCAAGTAAGCTAAAGGATGAGAAAATCTTACTTTCCGGTTCACTTGTCGAACCTTATGTCTCGGCAAAGGCTCTGAGTCGGAGGAAACAATAGTTACCTCTTCAATGTCTTCTTGGCTGGTTTCCGCATCATCTTGAGGGGAGTCAACATCAATAAGATGCATAAAAATGAACCAAGAGATTCAAGTTCTACCTCTGACTCATTCTCCAAGGCAAAAAGTTTTGAGGTGTCTGATTTCTTCTTGTTCTTCTTGGAGGCCTTGGTCTTGGCTCTGGGTTTTTTGGCCACCTTCTCCTACTCTTGTTACTTCTTGTTCCAGAAGGCAGAGTCGGCCTGCATAAATCAAAAGAATATAAGGGATATGCAGTTTGTATAAACGGCGAGAAAAGTGAATGAATTGGAATGCTTACATCTGGTGGTGGGTTAAGAGCGCAGAAGGGATTCAACCCCGCCTTGCTGCAGCTCTCTAAACTTTTCCCAATCAGGAATTAAGTCATGCCGTTGATCACTTTCTCATTCAAACGTACTTGGCAGTGGCGCTGAGGATCTTTGACATCGCCAGTGTATGTACACATTAAACCGGGCCGGCGGCTCAAAGGTATAACCCTCCAAGCAACCCACGAAAAGACCAGGTCAACAACGGTTAATCCATTAGGTAGCAAAGCCCTTACCTTTGAAAAGGTGGGCATGTACTTAGCTTGTTCAGCCGTAGTAAGCCGATCTAGAAGAGGGTGTTTTGGGTTAAGCCGGTGGTCGCAGAAACCCAGCAGAGGATTCTCATCAGATGGAGACGTGTCTTTGCAGTAGAACCAAGTCTGATTCCAGTCTTTAGGGTGACTGGGAAGTGCGGTAGAGGGGAAGATACCATCTCTTCGATGTTGGATTGAAATTTCACCAACCTCTAGGCTGGGTCTGTTTGTGAATTCAGTCTGGCGGTTCAAATAATATTACTCTCTGAAAAGATCAACATTGGGTTCTTCCTGAAGATATACTTCGCAAAATACTTGGAAGTTGCAAATGTTAGAAATGGAACTGGGTCCGATGTCTCGAGGGTGGAGCTGAAAGAAGTGCAGTACTTCATGGAAAAACTTTGACCCGGGTGGTGAGAAGCCCCGATTTATGTGATCAGCAAAAACTATAAGTTCGTTCTCCTTTGGCTAAGGTCTATTCGTTCTCCTTTGGCTAAGGTCTAGCTTCATCTGGTCCTGGAACCCGCCAGTGGATGATGTTTTTTGCTGCTAAAACACCCGTTTGAACATACTCATCGAGCATTTGTTCTTTAACAATTAAAGGGACCTAGTTGCATGAAGTAACGATCTTAGTCATGTTTGTTACAAAAGGCCTAAGAAGGAAATATTGGCGCGTTAAATTCATAACGATAATATCAGCTACAGAGAAGTACTGGCGGTTTAAAAAAGTTCAGAGCTAAGCTGGCGGTCTTTGGCGGGTTACAAAATCTGAGTTAAGCCGCCCTATGCCAGTGGCGAATTGGTTATCTACGAATCTGGAGTAGAATTTCACTAAGTGCTGGATAAAAAGGTTTTGCAAACTCTACATATGATTTTGGATCTACATCAGTTCAAAAAATAAGAACAATTCGTAAACCCAAGGCTACGGGAGCGGAGGAACTTGCGAGTTGAGATAGAATCATGATTAGCGGGGGTATATCTGTGGTTTGAAGGCATTGCTAAACTGTTTCCGCGCGACTTCGGTATTGTTTTCATATCAAACTAGGCATCTTAGAGGGGATTGCAAGGAACGGTGAAGAACATCGACGAACACCGAAACCCTAGTGCAGATTGGATATGAAGGGAGATGAACACTCATTGAGGCTGATGAACAGAGGAGGAGCGCTGCCATTTTTCTGGTTCACTCAGGTTGATGCAGTGGTCGGGGTTGACTCCGTTGGAGGAGGACAATGGCGGTGGAGCTCGAGTCGCAGTGGAGTCGCGAGGAAGAAGAAGAAGAAGAAGCAGAGGCAGGGGTAAAAAGTGAAAACGGGGGCCCCTGTCCCTATTGATAAGGAAGTGATGAGATGTCATGCATGGAAATCTAGGAGATGAAATGATTATGTTCACAATAAGGGCGCCTCGTTTTTCAGGAAGGCTATTAAAGAGAAGGATCCTTTAGATATCCTCAATTTTGTGCAAAATCAATGTGCATGATGTCATGGCGGGTTACAAAGATTTACTGGTGTTACGTTATGGCGGATTACAGTGGTGTGAATGAGGTTCAACACTGGAGTACAGTTCTGTTCAAGTTAAGACAGTGAAGATTGATGTGAACAAGTTCAAGTCAACCTGGGGCCTAACGTTGGAGATATAAATCCGAGGTATGACCCGTCCAGGAGCGGTCGGGTTATGACATTGGCGGTTCAGTGTGAAAAAGTTCAAGGAAGCCCAAGGTGTGAAGATCGCGGCTCATGGAGGCAGGCCTAGAGAAGGCCCAGAACCGGGGCCTATGAACCACCATATGATAATTTGTCGTGTAAGGCAAGGATTAGTTAGAAACCGAGCTGCCCACGGTGTGTGAGCCGCCCAGGACTCTGTAAGCTGCCTGGTCCCAACCTGTGTATATAAAGGTGAGACCCGGCGGCGGGTTAACTCAAGAAACAAGCAGTCGAGAACTAGTTCAAGCGTATTAGCTCCCTTGTAATCAAAACCCAAGCAATACAACTAGAAGCAGGAGTAGGCTTTTACCTCCACTGAGAGGGGCCGAACCTGGGTAAACTCCTTGTGTCCTTTGTCCCGTTCAACCCCTTTCAAGCTAACCCAATTGTGATGGCTTCACACCTAAGTCCTTTCACCAGGACATCTGCCGTGACCAAACCACGACAGGCGCACCATTAATATGGAGTAGTGAGAGTAGTGGGAGAGAGGCGGGCGGCGGTCAAACCGTTGGCTCGCCCCCCGATGAGCCTGTGCACCGGACTGCTGGCATGCCTACCGTCATTTCACACAACTAATCGCACACCTCTCGATGACACTGCGCAGCAAGCACACCTCCGTCAATTCACGCACCTAGACATACGCCTCCCGTATGCCTGTGCGGCCGACTTCTTGCATGTGTCTCGTCAACTCACGCCTACTCGCACGGCACACGGGTCGCGTGGCGACATGTATATTGTTTTTCTATTTGGATTATTAATATTGCCGCTTTATTGCTTAACCGAAGCATGACACGTATCCATTGTTGGTCTAACGCTCACGGTTCGAATAAATACTCCGTTTGGGGTATTGGTTCCCTATTATTAATAATCTCCCGTTTGTAATTAGATAAAGATTACATCAAAACTGGTCTCAAATTTGACAAAAAAAAGTACAATGCCACTTTGTATTTGTGTCCATATGACAACACGATAAGTTTCATGAACTTCAAATAAGTTTTGGATGTACTAGAATTTAAAAATCAAGATTCTCATTGTTTGAAATTTCTTGCACGGGGAGTAAACATGCACCCAGTGAGGCACATGTGTTTTTGCAATCCATTTAGGTGCCTGTCACGTTTTCATGTAGCTCAAATTTGATTTTCGCACATTATACCCATAGAAAATCAATCAATTAATGTACTAAAACGTTTTAATGATATATGTTTGTTTTTAAATTAGAACGTCCCTCTTCTGGTAATATATGTTCACCGCGGGTTAATTTAACATGCATCATAGTTGCGGTGGATTCCCGATGTGTGTGTGTGGGTGTGTGCGTCTGGGGGTGGCGGGTGGCTCGCAGTACACTACGAGTTATGAGCCACCGTGTGGGTTGGCCGTTTTGTTAGGTAGGTGCCACATTAGAGTCGTGAATTCGTTGTTTAAAACATTACACAATCCTTTCATACATACATATTTTGGCCACATGCAGTCGATGGTTGTCCTACACGACACTCGATACTCGCGTGTGACGCTTTCTGTGGGCCCGCGAGATCGTCGTCCATCACTTTGACGAACAACTGACAGTGAGGTTAATTTGATCAGCAAGGTAGAATCTTTTTTGTTTGTGTTATGGTGGTATATAGTACACGTCGAAGAGGTGGGAGGGGAATAGCATATATACTATACGCACGCGTCCGTGAACAAGTACACCTCACTCAGAGTCGGGACTTTTCGGTTTCTGAGGTACGTGCCACATCAAAGTTCTGAAATTGGCTATTCAAACATCACACAACACCTCTTTGGGCCACATGCATGCAGGCGGTGGTTATCCTAGCTAGGACACTCACGTGTGATGCTTCCATCTGTGGGCCCATGAGCCATCGCTGATGCATGCATCACTTTGACCTACATCGGGAGAGGTTAATTAATTTCACCACAGAGGAGGATTCTTTTTGGGTTGTATTACGGTAGGAGCATCTAGTATGCGTCGAAGAGGGGGAAGGGGACCATTATTTTTAGTACGCTTCATGAACCTCGCTCTGTGTGGGGGGTTTACGGTTTTTGAGGCATGTGGCACATGAAAGTTGTGCATTTTGGGTATTCAACATATGTTTGGCCCACATGCAAAGCCATGGTGGTTGTCCTCTCACACCCACTTAAGCGGTTATCAGCAATATCGATGCTTTCCATTTATGGCCCGCTTGGTCCATCACTACTTTTTGCCTGACAATGAGAGAGGTTAATTTGACTTAGGAGGGGATTATTTTTTTGCTTGTAATATAGTGTGTGTGTGTATATATATAGGTCATGCTCTAGGATGACATGATACAGTTTAGCACACACACATGCATGTGTACGTATGAATCCCTCCCATCGAGTCAAAGTGGCTAGTACAATGATACGTCATGAACCGATCTCGCTCTGTGTGGGGACTTTACGATTTTCGACGCACACACCACATCAATGTTGTGAAATGGTATTCAAACATGCATGCATGCATCACCTCCATACATATCCATGTAGTGAAGGAAATATGCCCTAAAGGCAATAATAAAGTTGTTATTTTATATTTCCTTATTTATGATAAATGTTTATTATTCATACTAGAATTATTAACCGGAAACTTGATACATGTGTGAATACATAGAACAAAGACAGTGTCCCTAGTATGCCTCTACTAGACTAGCTCATTGATAAAAATGATTAAGTTTCCTAGCCATGGACATGTGTTGTCATTTGATGAACGGGATCACATCATTAGTGGAATGATGTGATGGACAGGACCCAGCCGTTAGCTTAGGAAATGACCGTTCAGTTTTATTGCTACTGCTTTCTTCATGTCAAATATATATTCCTCTGACTATGAGATTATGCAACTCCCGGATACTGGAGGAATACCTTATGTGCTATCAAACGTCAGAACGTAACTGGGTGATTATAAAGATGCTCTACAGGTATCTTCGAAGGTGTTTGTTGGGTTGCATAGATCGAGATTAGGCTTTGGCACTCCGAGTATCGGAGAGATATCTCTGGGGCCTCTCGGTAATGCACATCATATAAAGCCTTGCAAGAAATGTGACTAATGAGTTAGTTGTGGTATGATGCATCACAGAATGAGTAAAGAGACTTGCTGGTAATGAGATTGAACTAGGTATGAAGATACCGACGATCGAATCTTGGGCAAGTAACATACCAATGACAAAGGGAATAACGTATGTTGACATTGCTGTTCGGCCGATAAAGATCATCGTAGAATATGTGGGAACCAATATGAGCATCCAGGTTCCACTATTGGTTATTGACCGGAGAGGTATCTCGGTCATGTCTACATAGTTCTCGAACCCGTAGGGTCCGCACGCTTAACGTTCGAGGACGATATGTATTATATGAGTTATGTGACCAAAGGTTATTTGGTGTCCCAGATGAGATCATGGACATGACAAGGAGTCTCGAAATGGTCGAGAGGTAAAGATTGATATATTGGAAGGTGGTATTCGGACACCGGAAGGGTTCCGGAGTGTATCGGGTACATACCGGGGTACCGGAGGGGTTACCGAACCCCCCCCCCCCCCCGTGGAAGATATGGGCCATAGGAGGGAGGCATGCCAGCCCACAAGGGGCTGCACGTCCCCCACCAGGGGGAAACCGAATTGGACAAGGGGTGGGGGCGGCACCCCCCTTTCCTTCTCCCTCTCTTACTCGTTCCCCCTTTCCCTCTCTGAAAAAAGGAAGGGGGGCCGAATCCTAGTGGGAGTCCAAGTGGGACTCCCCCCCACTTGGGGCGCGCCTAGGCTGGCCTCCTCTCCCTCCCTCCTTTATATACGGGGGGTGCTCCTATAAGACACACCAATTGCTCCAAGCCGTGTGCGGCGCCCCCCTCCACAGTTTACGCCCGATACGTCTCCAATGTATCTATAACTTTTGATTGTTCCATGCTATTATATTACCCGTTTTGGATGTTTATGGGTTTTACTTTACACTTTTATATCATTTTTGGGACTAACCTACTAACCGGAGGCTCAGCCCGAATTGCTATTTTTTGTCTATTTCAGTGTTTCGAAGAAAAGGAATATCAAATGAAGTCCAAACGTAATGAAACCTTCGGGAGCGATCTTTTTGGAACAAACGCGATCCAGGGGACTTGGAGTGGACGTCAAGCCACATAGGAGGCGGCCACGAGGGTGCCCGGCGTGCCCCCTACAGGTGGGCGCGCCCCCACCCTCGTGGGCCCCTCGAGCATCCACCGACCTACTTCTTCCTCCTATATATACCCACGTACCCTGAAACCATCGAGGAGCACCACGAAAAACTATTTCCACCACCATAATCTTCTGTATCCGCGAGATCCCGTCTTGGAGCCTGATACGTCTCCAACGTATCTATAATTTTTGATTGCTCCATGCTACTTTATATACTGTTTTAGCCAATATTGGGCTTTATTATCCACTTTTATATTATTTTTGGGACTAACCTATTAACTGGAGGCCCAGCCCAGATTTGCTGTTTTATGCCTATTTCAGTGTTTCGAGGAAAAGGAATATCAGACGGAGTCAAAACGGAACAAAATCAACTAGAGAAGTTAATTTTGGAAGGAAACCAACCTGATGGGCTTGGAGTGCACGTCCGAGGAGTCCCGGGATGCCCACGAGAGTGGGGGGCGTCCCTCTGGGCGCGCCCCCTACCTCGTGAGCACCCCAGAGGTCCACCGACGTACCCCCTGCACCCATATATACCTACGTACCCTAAAACTTCCAGAACAGATCCTAGATCGGGAGTTACGCCGCCGCAAGCCTCTGTAGCCACCAAAAACCAATCGGGACCTTGTTCCGGCACCCTGCCGGAGGGGGATCCCATCACCGGAGGCCATCTTCATCATCCCGGCGCTCTCCATGACGAGGAGGGAGTAGTTCACCCTCGAGGCTGAGGGTATGTACCAGTAGCTATGTGTTTGATCTCTCTCTCGTGTTCTCGCTCATGTTCCTCTATGGCACGATCTTGATGTATCCCGAGCTTTGCTATTGTAGTTGGATCTTATGATGTTTCTCCCCCTCTACTCTCTTGTGATGAATTGAGTTTCCCCTTTGAAGTTATCTTATCGGATTGAGTCTTTTATGAGAACACTTGATGTATGTCTTGCCGTGATTATATGTGGTGACAATGGGATATCATGTGCCACTTGATGTATGTTTTGGTGATCAACTTGCGGGTTTCGTGACAGTGGGAACCTATGCATAGGGGTTGGCACACGTTCTTGACTCTCTGGTAGAAGCTTTGGGGCACTCTTTGAAGTACTTTTATGTTGGTTGGATGAATCTGAGATTGTGTGACGCATATCGTATAATCATGCCCACGGATACTTGAGGTGACAATGGAGTATCTAGGTGGCATTAGGGTTTTGGTTGATTTGTATCTTAAGGTGTTATTCTAGTATGAACTCTATGATGGATTGAGCGGAAAGAATAGTTTTATGTTATTTTACTACGAACTCTTGAATAGATAGAACAGAAAGGATAACTTTGAGGTGGTTTCGTACCCTACCATAATCTCTACGTTTGTTCTCCGCTATTAGTAGCTTTGGAGTGACTCTTTGTTGCATGTTGAGGGCTTGTTATATGATCTATCTATGTTATTATTGTAGAGAGAACTTGCACTAGTGAAAGTATGAACCCTAGGCCTTGTTTCCTATCGTTGCAATACCGTTTACGCTCACTTTTGTTGCTCGCTACCTTGCTGTTTTTATAATTTCAGATTACAATTACCTTTATCTACTATCTATTTTGCACCTGTATCTTCATCTCTTCGCCGAATTAGTGCACCTATACAATTTACCATTGTATTGGGTGTGTTGGGGACACAAGAGACTCTTCATTATTTGGTTGCAGGGTTGTTTGCGAGAGACCATCTTCATCCTATGCCTCCTACGGATTGATAAACCTTAGGTCATCCACTTGAGGGAAATTTGCTACTGTCCTACAAACCTGTGCACTTGCAGGCCCAACAACGTCTACAAGAACAAGGTTGTGTAGTAGACATCAAGCTCTTTTCTGGCGCCGTTGCCGGGGAGGTTAGCGCTTGAAAGTATATCTTTAGATCTTGCAATCAAATCTTTTTGTTTCTTGTTTTAGCACTAGTTTAGTTTATAAAAGAAAATTACAAAAAAAATGGAATTGAGTTTGTCTCATATGCTTCATATTTTTAATATCTTTCGTGAGAATGATGGAAAGGAAAATTGTGCTCAAGTGCTAGAAGAAGAATTACATAGAATTCTTGGCATAAAATATGTGAATGATGAGCATGATTGCAATGTTGTTAGTACGAATTCTTTGAATATCCATGATGCTAATGATATGCAAAGCCACAAGCTTGGGGAAGCTATGTTTGATGGAGATGATATTTTTTGTCCCCCAAGCTTTGATGAGAAAATTTACTATGATGAAAGCATGCCTCCTATCTATGATGATTATTGTGATGACACGTATGCTTTAGAGAATAATGATAACCATGAAACGTGTCATCTTGATTTTAATTTTCAATCACATGATAGTTATTTTCTTGAGTTTGCTCCCACTACTATTCATGAGAAGAAATTTGCTTATGTTGAGAGTAGTAAATTTTCTATGCAAGTAGATCATGAAAAGAATGCTTTAGGTGTTGGTTATATTGTTTAATTCATTCATGATGCTACTGAAAATTATTATGAGGGAGGAACATATGCTTGTAGGAATTGCAATAATGTCAAGTTTCCTCTCTATGTGCTTAAATTCTTGAAGCTATGCTTGTGTTACCTTCCTATGCTAGTTGATTGTTGTTCCCATAAGTTGTTTGCTCACAAAATGCCTATGCATAGGAAGTGGGTTAGACTTAAATGTGCTAGTCATATTCTTCATGATGCTCCCGTTATGTTTCAATTCTTATCTTTTATGTGAGCATCATTGTCATCATCATGCCTAGCTAGAAAGGCATTAAAGAAAAGCTGTTGTTGGGAGACAACCCAATATTTATCCTTACTGTTTTTGTGTGTCCACATGATTATGCTACCGTAGTAATCATGTTTTATAGCTTTTGTTTCAATAAAGTGCCAAGTAGAACCTTTGGGAAGACTTGGGTGAAGTTTATATGATCTTGCGGTAGAAAACAGAAACTTTTGTGCTCACGAGAATGGCTGCCATTTTTACTGGAGAGTTCTTTTAGGTTGATTCTTTTTTTCAGATGGTTAATAGACAAATTACTCAAGTCCAGCAATTTATTTCATAATTTTTGGGGTTCCAGAAGTATACGTTTTATACAGATTACTATAGACTGTTCTGTTTTTGACAGATTCTGTTTTCTATGTGTTGTTTGCTTATTTTGATGCATCTATGGCTAGTATTAAGTGGTATGAACCATAGGGATGTTAGAATACAGTATATATTACACCAATATGAATTTAGAATGAGCTCATTACAGTACCTAAGTGGTGGTTTAATTTTCTTATACTAACGGAGCTTACGAGTTTTGTTTTGAGTTTTGTGTGGTTGAAGTTTTCAAGTTTTGGGTAAATATTCAATGGAATATAGAATAAGGAGTGGAAAGAGCCTAAGCTTGGGGATGCCCAAGGCACCCCAATGTAATATTCAAGGACAACCAAGCAACTAAGCTTGGGGATGCCCTGGAAGGCATCCCCTCTTTTGTCTTCGTTCATCGGTAACTTTACTTGGAGCTATATTTTTATTCACCACATGATATGTGTTTTGCTTGGATCGTCATTTTATTTTGTTAGTTTTTTCTTTCTGTTAGTTAGAATAATTTTTTGCATCTTTAGTTTCAATAAAAAAGCCAAGGATAGCCTTTGCCATGCTTATTTTGCTAGTTTGCATGTTGCTGTTTGAAAACAGAAAGTTTACCGCTGTTGCACAAATTCCCTAGAAAAGTCAGAGCATGGTCTAATGTTGAATCGTTTTCCATATTAAGCTCTGATAAATGTATTACAGTGGGAATTTTAGTTCATAATTTTTGGAGTCAGGGAAATATTGTTACTCTTGCATTCTTTACAGACTGTACTGTTTTGGCAGATTGCTGTTATGTTTTCATCGTTTGCATATGTTTGCTTGTTTAATGATTCTATTTGAGGATAGGAGTATTAATTATGCAGAGACATTTAGTATTCAATGTTGAATAATAATTTTAGTGATTTGTTACAGTAGGAAATGATAAGGTTTTGCATTGGTTTATACTAACCTATCTCACGAGTTCTTGTTGAGTTTGTTGTGAATGAAGCTTAAAAAGAGAAACCATGATATGAGAGGAATTAAGGAGGCACAAAAGTTCAAGCTTGGGGATGCCCAAGGCACCCCAAGATAATATTTCAAGAAGTCTCAAGCATCTAAGCTTGGGGATGCCCTAGTAGGCATCCCACCTTTCTTCTTCAACAACTATTAGTTAGTATGGGTTGAGCCTAAGTTTTTGCTTCTTCACATGAGTTGTGCTATCCTTGCTATGTAGTTTCCTTTAGCTTTTATTTCTGTTTGAGTAAGTATCAAGATCTGAAATTCTTTAATGAGAGAGAGCCATAGACAAATTGGAATTTACTAGAATACTCTATGTGCTTCACTTATATCTTTTGAGCTTGATAATTTTTGCTCTAGTGCTTCACTTATATCTTTTAGAGCACGGTGTGGATTTGTTTTAAAGAAACTATTGATCTCTCATGCTTGACTTAGATTATTTTGAGAGTCGTTAATAGCATGGTAATTGCTTAATGTTAATATACTTGGTATTCAAGATATGTGAAACTTTCTTTTGAGTGCGTTGAATACTAAGATAAGTTTGATGCTTGATAATTGTTTTGAGATATGAAGGTGATAATATCAAAGTTGTGCTAGTTGGGTGATTATGAATTTGAGAAATGCTTGTGTTGAAGTTTGCAAGTCCCGTAGCATGCACGTATGGTTAAAGTTGTGTAACAAATTTGAAACATGAAGTGTACCTGGCTTATGCATCCTTATGAGTGGCGGTCGGGGACGAGCGATGGTCTTTTCCTACCAATCTATCCCACTAGGAGCATGCGCGTAGTACTTGATTTTTAATGACTTATAAATCTTTGCAATAAGTATATGAGTTCTTTTGACTAATGTTGAGTCCATGGATTATACGCACTCTCACCTTTCCGCCTTTGCTAGCCTCTTCGGTACCGTGCATTGCCCTTTCTCACCTTGAGAGTTGGCGCAAACTTCGCCGGTGCATCCAAACCCCGTGATACGATATGCTCTATCACACATAAACCTCCTTATATATTCCTCAAAACAGCCACCATACCTACCTATTATGGCATTTCTATAGCCATTCCGAGATATATTCCCATGCAACTTCCACCATCATCATCGTGACATACGTTACTTTTGTCATATTGCCATTGCATGATCATGTAGTTGACATCATATTTGTGGCAAGGCCATCATTGCATTATTTTTTATACATGTCACTCTTGATTCATTGCACCATCCTGGTACACCGCCGGAGGCATTCATATAGAGTCATATCTTGTTCTAAGTTTCAAGTTGTAATCCTTATGTTGTAATCAATAGAAGTGTGATGATCATCATTATTAGAGCATTGCCCAAAAGAAAAAAAGAAAAAAAAGAAGAAAGGCCAAAAAAACGCCCAAAAAAGAAAAAAAAAGAAAAGAAAAAAGGGCAATGCTACTATCTCTTTTTCCACACTTGTGCTTCAAAGTAGCACCTTGTTCTTCGTGTAGTGAGTCTCATATATTGTGCTTCAAACTAGCACCTTGTTCTTCATGTAGTGAGTCTCATAATTTGTCTTTTTATATTAGTGGGAATCTTTCATTATAGAACTTGGCTTGTATATTCCTACGGTGGGCTTCCTCAAATGCCCTAGGTCTTCATGAGCAAGCGAGTTGGATGCACACCCACTAGTTTTCTTTTGTTGAGCATTCATAGCTCTAGTGCATCCGTTGCATGGCAATCCCTACTCCTCATGTTGACATCAATTGATGGGCATCTCCATAGCCCGTTGATTATCCTCGTCAATGTGAGACTTTCTCCTTTTTGTCTTCTCCACACAATCCCCATCATCATATTCTATTCCACCCAAAGTGCTATATCCATGGCTCACAATCATGTATTGCGTGAAGGTTGAAAAAGTTTGAGATTATTTAAGTATGAAACAATTGCTTGGCTTGTCATCGGGGGTATAGAAGTTGGGAACATCTTTGTGTGACGAAAATGAAGCATAGCCTAACTATATGATTTTGTAGGGATGAACTTTCTTTTGCCATGTTATTTTGAGAAGACATAATTGCTTTATTAGTATGCTTGAAGTATTATTACTTTTATGTCAATATGAACTTTTGTCTTGAATCTTATGGATCTGAATAGTCATACCTCAATTAAGAAGATTTACATTGAAATTATGCCAAAGTATCACTCCGCATCAAAAATTCTCTTTTTATCATTTACTTACTCGAGGACGAGCAGGAATTAAGCTTGGGGATGCTTGATACGTCTCCAACGTATCTATAATTTTTGATTGCTCCATGCTACTTTATCTACTGTTTTAGGCAATATTGGGCTTTATTATCCACTTTTATATTATTTTTGGGACTAACCTATTAACCGGAGGCCCAGCCCAGATTTGCTGTTTTATGCCTATTTCAGTGTTTCGAGGAAAAGGAATATCAGACGGAGTCAAAACGAAACGAAATCAACTGGAGACGTTAATTTTGGAAGGAAACCAACCTGATGGGCTTGGAGTGCACGTCAGGGGAGTCCCGGGCTTCCCACGAGGGTGGGGGGCGCCCCCCTGGGTGCGCCCCCTGCCTCGTGAGCACCCCGGAGGTCCACCGACGTACCCCCTGCACCCATATATACCTACGTACCCTAAAACTTCCAGAACAGAACCTAAATCGGGAGTTCCGCCACCGCAAGCCTCTGTAGCCACCAAAAACCAATCGGGACCCTGTTCCGGCACCCTGCCGGAGGGGGATCCAATCACCGGAGACCATCTTCATCATCCCGGCGCTCTCCATGACGAGGAGGGAGTACTTCACCCTCGAGGTTGAGGGTATGTACCAGTAGCTATGTGTTTGATCTCCCTCCCGTGTTCTCTCTCGTGTTCCTCTATGGCACAATCTTGATGTATCCCGAGCTTTGCTATTGTAGTTGGATCTTATAATGTTTCTCCCCCTCTACTCTCTTGTGATGAATTGAGTTTCCCCTTTGAAGTTATCTTATCGGATTGAGTCTTTTATGAGAACACTTGATGTATGTCTTTCCGTGATTATCTGTGGTGACAATGGGATATCATGTGCCACTTGATGTATGTTTTGGTGATCAACTTGCGGGTTTCGTGACAGTGGGAACCTATGCATAGGGGTTGGCACACGTTCTTGACTCTCCGGTAGTAGCTTTGGGGCACTCTTTGAAGTACTTTTATGTTGGTTGGATGAATCTGAGATTGTGTGACGCATATCGTATAATCATGCCCACGGATACTTGAGGTGACAATGGAGTATGTAGGTGACATTAGGGTTTTGGTTGATTTGTGTCTTAAGGTGTTATTCTAGTAAGAACTCTATGATGGATTGAGCAGAAAGAATAGTTTTATGTTATTTTACTACGAACTCTTGAATAGATAGAACAGAAAGGATAAGTTTGAGGTGGTTTTGTACCCTACCATAAACTCTACGTTTGTTCTCCACTATTAGTGGCTTTGGAGTGACTCTTTGTTGCATGTTGAGGGCTTGTTATATGATCTATCTATGTTATTATTGTTGAGAGAACTTACACTAGTGAAAGTATGAACCCTAGCCCTTGTTTCCTATCGTTGCAATACCGTTTATGCTCACTTTTATCGCTCGCTACCTTGCTGTTTTTATAATTTCAGATTACAATTACCTTTATCTACTATCTATTTTGCACTAGTATCTTCATCTCTTCGCCGAACTAGTGCACCTATACAATTTACCATTGTATTGGGTGTGTTGGGGACACAAGAGACTCTTTGTTATTTGGTTGCAGGGTTGTTTGAGAGAGACCATCTTCATCCTACGCCTCCTACGGATTGATAAACCTTAGGTCATCCACTTGAGGGAAATTTGCTACTGTCCTACAAACTTGTGCACTTGCAGGCCCAACAACGTTTACAAGAAGAATGTTGTGTAGTAGAAATCAAGCTATTTTCTGGGGCCGTTGCCGGGGAGGTTAGCACTTGAAGGTATATCTTTAGATCTTGCAATCAAATCTTTTTGTTTCTTGTTTTAGCACTTGTTTAGTTTATAAAAGAAAATTACAAAAAAATGGAATTGAGTTTGTCTCATACGCTTCATCTTTTTAATATCTTTCGTGAGAATGATGGAAAGGAAAATTGTGCTCCAGTGCTAGAAGAATAATTACATAGAATTCTTGGCATAAAATATGTGAATGATGACCATGGTTGCCATGTTGTTAGTACGAATTCTTTGAATATCCATGATGCTAATTATATGCAAAGCCACAAGCTTGGGGAAGCTATGTTTGATGGAGATGATATTTTTTGTCCCCCAAGCTTTGATGAGAAAATTTACTATGATGAAAGCATGCCTACTATCTATGATGATTATTGTGATGACACGTATGCTTTAAAGAATAATGATAACCATGAAATGTGTCATCTTGATCTTAATTTTCAATCACATGATAGTTATTTTGTTGAGTTTGCTCCCACTACTATTCATGAGAAGAAATTTGCTTATGTTGAGAGTAGTAAATTTTCTATGCAAGTAGATCATGAAAAGAATGCTTTAGGTGCTTGTTATATTGTTGAATTCATTCATGATGCTACTGAAAATTATTATGAGGGAGGAACATATGCTTGTAGGAATTGCAATAATGTCAAGTTTCCTCTCTATGTGCTTAAATTCTTGAAGCTATGCTTGTGTTACCTTCCTATGCTAGTTGATTATTGTTCCCATAAGTTGTTTGATCAAAAAATCCCTACGCATAGGAAGTGGGTTACACTTAAATGTGCTAGTCATATTCTTCATGATGCTCCCGTTATGTTTCAATTCTTATCTTTTATGTGAGCATCATTATCATCATCATGCCTAGCTAGAAATGCATTAAAGAAAAGCTCTTGTTGGGAGACAACCCAATATTTATCCTTACTGTTTTTGTGTGTCCACATGATTATGCTACTGTAGTAATCATGTTTTATAGCTTTTGTTTCAATAAAGTGCCAAGTAGAACCTTTGGGAAGACTTGGGTGAAGTATATATGATCTTGCTGTAGAAAACAGAAACTTTTGCGCTCACGAGAATGGATGCCATTTTTTACTGGAGAGTGATTTTAGGTTGATTATTTTTTCAGCTTATTAATGGACAAATTACTCAAGTCCGTCAATTTATTTCATATTTTTGGGGTTCCAGAAGTATACGTTTTATACAGATTACTACAGACTGTTCTGTTTTTGACAGATTTTGTTTTCTATGTGTTGTTTGCTTATTTTGATGCATCTATGGCTAGTATTAAGTGGTATGAACCATAGAGATGTTAGAATACATTATATATTATACCAATATGAATTTATAATGAGTTCATTACAATACCTAAGTGGTGGTTTAATTTTCTTATACTAACGGAGCTTACGAGTTTTGTTTTGAGTTTTGTGTGGTTGAGGTTTTCAAGTTTTGGGTAAAGATTCGATGGACTATGGAATAAGGAGTGGAAAGAGCCTAAGCTTGGGGATGACCAAGGCACCCCAAGGTAATATTCAAGGACAACCAAGCAACTAAGCTTGGGGATGCCCTGGAAGGCATCCCCTCTTTTGTCTTCGTTCATCGGTAACTTTACTTGGAGCTATATTTTTATTCACCACATGATATGTATTTTGCTTGGAGAGTCATTTTATTTTGTTAGTTTTTGCTTGCTGTTAGTTATAATAATGTTTTGCATCTTTAGTTTCAATAAAAAAGCCAAGGATAGCCTTTGCCATGCTTATTTTGCTAGTTTGCATGTTGCTGTTTGAAAACAGAAAGTTTACCGCTGTTGCAAAAAATCCCTAGAAAATTCAGAGCATGGTCTAACGTTGAATCTTTTTGCATATTAAGCTCTGATAAATACATTACAGTGGGAATTTTAGTTCATAATTTTTGGAGTCAGGGAAGTATTGTTACTCTTGCATGCTTTACAGACTGTACTGTTTTAGCAGATTGCTGTTATATTTGCATCGTTTGCATATGTTTGCTTGTTTAATGATTCTATTTGAGAATAGGAGTATTAATTATGCAGATACATTTAGTATTCAATGTTGAATAATAATTTTAGTGATTTGTTACAGTAGGAAATGATAAGGTTTTGCATTGGTTTATATTAACCTATCTCACGAGTTCTTGTTGAGTTTGTTGTGAATGAAGCTTTTGATAAAAAGAGAAACCATGATATGAGAGGAATTAAGGAGACACAAAAGTTCAAGCTTGGGGATTCCCAAGGCACCCCAAGATAATATTTCAAGAAGTCTCAAGCATCTAAGCTTGGGGATGCCCCAGTAGGCATCCTACCTTTCTTCTTCAACAACTATCGGTTAGTATCGGTTGAGCCTAAGTTTTTGCTTCTTCACATGAGTTGTGCTATCCTTGCATTGTAGTTTTCTTTAGCTTTGCTTGATGTTTGAATAAGTATCAAGATCTGAAATTCATTAATGAGAGAAAGCCATACAAAAATTGGAATTTGCTAGAATACTCTATGTGCTTCACTTATATCTTTTGAGCTTGATAATTTTTGCTCTAGTGCTTCACTTATATCTTTTAGACCACGGCGGTGGATTTGTTTTAAAGAAACTATTGATATCTCATGCTTCACTTAGATTATTTTGAGAGTCGTTAATAGCATGGTAATTGCTTAATATTAATATACTTGGTATTCAAGATATGTGAAACTTTCTTTTGAGTGCGTTGAATACTAAGATAAGTTTGATGCTTGATAATTGTTTTGAGATATGGAGGTGATAATATCAAAGTCATGCTAGTTGGGTGATTATGAATTTGAGAAATGCTTGTGTTGAAGTTTGCAAGTCCCGTAGCATGCACGTATGGTTAAAGTTGTGTAACAAATTTGAAACATGAAGTGTACTTGGCTTGTGCATCCTTATGAGTGGCGGTCGGGGACGAGCGATGGTCTTTTCCTACCAATCTATCCCCCTAGGAGCATGCGCATAGTACTTGATTTTTGATGACTTCTAAATCTTTGCAATAAGTATATGAGTTCTTTTGACTAATGTTGAGTCCATGGATTATACGCACTCTCACCTTTCCGCCTTTGCTAGCCTCTTCGGTACCGTGCATTGCCCTTTCTCACCTTGAGAGTTGGCGCAAACTTCGCCGGTGCATCCAAACCCCGTGATACAATACGCTCTATCACACATAAATCTCCTTATATCTTCCTCAAAACAGCCACCATACCTACCTATTATGGCATTTCCATAGCCATTCCGAGATATATTGCCATGCAACTTCCACCATCATCATCATGACATACGTTACTTTTGTCATATTGCCATTGCATGATCATGTAGTTGACATCGTATTTGTGGCAAGGCCACCATTGCATTATTTTTTATACATGTCACTCTTGATTCATTGCACCATCCCGGTACACTGCCGGAGGCATTCATATAGAGTCATATCTTGTTCTAAGTTTCGAGTTGTAATCCTTATGTTGTAATCAATAGAAGTGTGATGATCATCATTATTAGAGCATTGCCCAAAAGAAAAAAAGAAAAAAAAGAAGAAAGGCCAAAAAAAGGCCAAACAAAAAAGAAAAAAAAGAAAAGAAAAAAGGGCAATGCTACTATCTATTTTTCCACACTTGTGCTTCAAAGTAGCACCTTGTTCCTTGTTCATATATTGTGCTTCAAACTAGCACCTTGTTCTTCATGTAGTGAGTCTCATGAGTTGCCTTTTTATACTAGTGGGAATCTTTCATTATAGAACTTGGCTTGTATATTCCTACGATGGGCTTCCTCAAATGCCCTAGGTCTTCATGAGCAAGCGAGTTGGATGCACACCCACTAGTTTTCTTTTGTTGAGCATTCATAGCTCTAGTGCATCCGTTGCATGGCAATCCCTACTCCTCATGTTGACATCAATTGATGGGCATCTCCATAGCCCATTGATTATCCTCGTCAATGTGAGACTTTCTCCTTTTTGTCTTCTCGAGACAATCCCCATCATCATATTCTATTCCACCCATAGTGCTATATCCATGGCTCACGCTCATGTATTGCATGAAGGTTGTAAAAGTTTGAGATTATATAAGTATGAACAATTGCTTGGCTTGTCATTGGGGGTATAGAAGTTGGGAACATCTTTGTGTGACGAAAATGAAGCATAGCCTAACTATATGATTTTGTAGGGATGAACTTTCTTTTGCCATGTTGTTTTGAGAAGACATAATTGCTTTATTAGTATGCTTGAAGTATTATTACATTTAGGTCAATATGAGCTTTTGTCTTGAATCTTATGGATCTGAATATTCATACCACAATTAAGAAGATTTACATTGAAATTATGCCAAAGTATCACTCCGCTTCAAAAATTCTCTTTTTATCATTTACCTACTCGAGGACGAGCAGGAATTAAGCTTGGGGATGCTTGATACGTCTCCAACGTATCTATAATTTTTGATTGCTCCATGCTACTTTATCTACTGTTTTAGGCAATATTGGGATTTATTATCCACTTTTATATTATTTTTGGGACTAACCTATTAACCGGAGGCCTAGCCCAGATTTGTTGTTTTATGCCTATTTCAGTGTTTCGAGGAAAAGGAGTATCAGACGGAGTCAAAACGGAACGAAATCAACTAGAGAAGTTAATTTTGGAAGGAAACCAACCTGATGGGCTTGAAGTGCACGTCAGGGGAGTCCCGAGCTGCCCACGAGGGTAGTGGGCGCCCCCTGGGCGCGCCCCCTGCCTCGTGAGCACCTTAGAGGTCCACCGACGTACCCCCTGCACCCATATATACCTACGTACCCTAAAACTTCTAGAACAGAACCTAGATCGGGAGTTCCGCCACCGCAAGCCTCTGTAGCCACCAAAAACCAATCGGGACCCTGTTCCGGTACCCTGCCGGAGGGGGATCCCTTCACCGGAGGCCATCTTCATCATCCCGGCGCTCTCCATGACGAGGAGGGAGTAGTTCACCCTCGAGGCTAAGGGTATGTACCAGTAGCTATGTGTTTGATCTCTCTCTTGGGTTCTCTCTCGTGTTCCTCTATGGCACGATCTTGATGTATCTTGTGCTTTGCTATTGTAGTTGGATCTTATGATGTTTCTCCCCCTCTACTCTCTTGTGATGAATTGAGTTTCCCCTTTGAAGTTATCTTATTGGATTGAGTCTTTTATGACAACACTTGATGTATGTCTTGCTGTGATTATCTGTGGTGACAATGGGATATCATGTGCCACTTGATGTATGTTTTGATGATCAACTTGCGGGTTTCGCGATAGTGGGAACCTATGCATAGGGGTTGGCACACGTTCTGGACTCTCCGGTAGTATCTTTGGGGCACTCTTTGAAGTACTTTTATGTTGGTTGGATGAATTTTAGATTGTGTGACGCATATCGTATAATCATGCCCACGGATACTTGAGGTGACAATGGAGTATCTAGGTGACATTAGGGTTTTGGTTGATTTGTGTCTTAAGGTGTTATTCTAGTATGAACTCTATGATGGATTGAGCGGAAAGAATATCTTTATGTGATTTTACTACGAACTCTTGAATAGATAGAACATAAAGGATAACTTTGAGGTGGTTTCATACCCTACCATAATCTCTACGTTTGTTATCCGCTATTAGTGGCTTTGGAGTGACGCTTTGTTGCATGTTGAGGGCTTGTTATATGATCCATCTATGTTATTATTGTTGAGAGAACTTGCACTAGTGAAAGTATGAACCCTAGGGCTTGTTTCCTATCGTTGCAATATCGTTTACTTTCACTTTTATTGCTTGCTACCTTGCTGTTTTTATAATTTCAGATTACAATTACCTTTGTCTACTATCTATTTTGCACTTGTATCTTCATCTCTTAGCCGAACTAGTGCACCTATACAATTTACCATTGTATTGGGTGTGTTGGGGACACAAGAGACTATTTGTTATTTGGTTGTAGGTTAGTTTGAAAGAGACCATCTTCATCCTACTCCTCCTACGGATTCATAAACCTTAGGTCATCCACTTGAGGGAAATTTGCTACTATCCTACAAACCTGTGCACTTGCAGGCCCAACAACGTCTACAAGAAGAAGGTTGTGTAGTAGACATCAGAGCCTTTGTCAGCGCTCTGTCGGAGGGGGAATCGACCACGGAGGGCCTCTACATCATCTCCAAGGCCCTTCCGATGAGTTGTGAGTAGTTTACCACAGACCTTCGGGTCCATAGTTATTAGCTAGATGGCTGCTTCTCTCTCTTTGAATCTCAATACAAAGTTCTCCTCGATCTTCTTGGAGATCTATTCGATGTAACTCCTTTTGCGGTGTGTTTGTCGAGATACGATGAAGTGGGTTTATGATCAAGTTTATCTATGAGAAATATTTGAATCTCCTCTGAATTCTTTTATGTAAGACTAAGTTATCTTTCTAAGTCTCTTCGAATTATCAGTTTGGTTTGGCCTACTAGATTGATCTTTCTTGCCATGGGAGAAGTGCTTAGCTTTGGGTTCAATCTTGTGGTGTCCTTTTCCAGTGACAGCAGGGGAAGCAAGGCACGTATTGTATTGTTGTGATCGAGGATAAAAAGATGGGGTTTATATCATATTGCATGAGTTTATCCCTCTACATCATGTCATCTTTCTTAACGTGTTACTCTATTCTTTATGAACTTAATACTCTAGATGCATGCTGGATAGCGGTCGATGTGTGGAGTAATAGTAGTAGATGCAGGCAGGAGTCGGTCTATTTGTCACAGACGTGATGCCTATATACATGATCATGCCTGGATAATCTCATAATTATTCGCTTTTCTATCAATTGCTCGACAGTAATTTGTTCACCCACTGTAATACTTATGCTATCTTGAGAGAAGCCACTAGTGAAATCTATGGCCCCCGGGTCTATCGCTTATCATATAAGCTTTCAATCTACCTTTATTTGCATCTTTACTTTTCCAATCTATATCATAAAAATACCAAAAATATTTATCTTATCATATTATCTCTATTAGATCTCACTTTCGCAAGTGGCCATGAAGGGATTGACAACCCCTTTATTGCGTTGGTTGCGAGGTTCTTGTTTGTTTGTGTAGGTGCATGGGACTTTTGAGGAGCCTCCTACTGGATTGATACCTTGGTTCTCAAAAACTGAGGGAAATACTTACGCTACTTTGCTGCATCACCCTTTCCTTTTCAGGGAAAACCAACGCAAGCTCAAGACGTAGCAATAGGCAGGAAGATGAGTGCAAAGAAAGAACCGCTAGATTGATGAGTGCAAAGAAAGAACCGCTAGATTGCGTTCTAAGAAAGATTGCTTTGTAAAAGTGTGTTCTTCTAGTTTCCATGAAAATAATGATGAAGATCTAAAAGTTATTGATGTGTCCCCTATTAAATCTTTGTTTTGCAATATGAATCTTAATAATGATGGGACTGGAGATGAGTCAACTTTAGTTAAAATGCGTCCCAATGATTCAGATTTTTTAGATCTTGATGCTAAATTTGGTAAAAATGGGATTGGAGAGGTCAAGACTTTAAATAGCATTGAACCCACTATCTTGGATTTCAAGGAATTTAATTATGATAATTGTTCTTTAGTAGATTGTATTTCCTTGTTGCAATCTGTGTTGAATTCTCCTCATGCTTATAGTCAAAATAAAGCTTTTACCAAACATATTGTTGATGCCTTGATGCAATCTTATGAGGAAACACTTAATTTGGAAGTTTCTATACCTAGAAAACTTTGTGATGAGTGGGAACCTACTATAAAGATTAAAATTAAAGATCATGAGTGCTATGCTTTGTGTGATTTGGGTGCTAGTGTTTCCACGATTCCGAAAACTTTATGTGATATTCTAGGTTTCCATGATCTTGATGATTGCTCTTTAAATTTGCACCTTCAGATTCCGCCATTAAGAAACCTATGGGAAGGATCAATGATGTTCTTATTGTTGCAAATAGGAATTATGTGCCCGTAGATTTTATCGTTCTTGATATAGATTGTAATCTTTCTTGTCCTATTATTCTTGGTAGAGCTTTCCTTAGAACGATTGGTGCAATTATTGATATGAAGGAAGGGAATATTAGATTCAAATTTCCATTAAGGAAAGGCACGAGCACTTTCCAAGAAAGAAAGTCAAATTACCTTATGAATCTATCATGCGAGCTACTTATGAATTGAGAGCCAAAGATGGCACTACTTAGATCTATCCTTGCTTTTATGCCTAGCTTGGGGCGTTAAACAATAGCGCTAGTTGGGAGGCAACTCAATTTTATTTTTTATTTTTTATTTTTGCTTTTGTTTAGTAATAAATATTTCATCTAGCTTCTGTTTAGATGTGTTTTCATGTTTTAATCAGTGTTTGTGCCGTGTAGAACCTATAGGATAACCTATGGTAATAGTTAATTTGATTCTGCTGAAAAACAGAAACTTTGCACGCACGAAAATAATTTTAGTAATTCACAGAAATGTGCTTTTGTTGGGGAACGTAGTAATTTCAAATAATTTCCTATGCACACGCAAGATCATGGTGATGTATAGCAACGAGAGGGGAGAGTGTTGTCCATGTACCCTCGTAGACCATAAGCGGAAGCGTTATGACAACGCGGTTGATGTAGTCGTACGTCTTCACGATCCAACCGATCCAAGCACCGAATGTACGGCACCTCCGAGTTCAGCACACGTTCAGCTCGATAACGATCCCCGGACTCCGATCCAGCAGGGTGTCGGGGATGAGTTCCGTCAGCACGACGGCGTGGTGACGATGATGATGTTCTACCGACGCAGGGCTTCGCCTAAGCACCGCAACGATATGACCGAGGTGGAATATGGTGGAGGGGGGCACCGCACACGGCTAAGGAACGATCACGAAGATTAACTTGTGTGTCTTGGGGTGCCCCCCTGCCCCCGTATATAAAGGAGCCAAGGGGGAGGGGGCGGCCGGCCAAGGAGGGCGCGCCAAGGAGGAGTCCTACTCCCACCGGGAGTAGGATTCCCCCCTTCCAAGTAGTAGGAGTAGGAGTCAAGGAAAGGGGGAAGAGAAGAGAAGGAAGGAGGGGGCCCAGCCCCTCCCCCTAGTCCAATTCGGACTAGGCCTTGGGGGGGGGGGCGCCCAATCTTTCCTCTCTCTTTCCCCTAAAGCCCAATAAGGCCCATATACTCCCCGGCGAATTCCCGTAACTCTCCGGTACTCCGAAAAATACCCGAATGACTCGGAACCTTTCCAAACTCCGAATATAGTCGTCCAATATATCGATCTTTACATCTCGACCATTTAGAGACTCCTCGTCATGTCCCCGATCTCATCCGGGACTCCGAACTCCTTCGGTATATCAAAACTCATAAACTCATAATATAACTGTCATCGTAACGTTAAGCGTGCGGACCCTACGGGTTCGAGAACTATGTAGACATGACCTAGAACTATTCTCGGTCAATAAACAATAGCGGAACCTGGATGCTCATATTGGCTCCCACATATTCTACGCAGATCTTGATTGGTCAAACCGCATAACAACATACGTTGTTCCCTTTGTCATCGGCATGATACTTGCCCGAGATTCGATCGTCGGTATCCAATACCTAGTTCAATCTCGTTACCGGCAAGTCTCTTTACTCGTTACATAATACATCATCTTGCAACTAACTCATTAGTCACATTGCTTGCAAGGCTTATAGTGATGTGCATTACCGAGAGGGCCCAGAGATACCTCTCCGACAATCGGAGTGACAAATCCTAATCTCGAAATACGCCAACCCAACATGTACCTTCGGAGACACCTGTAGAGCTCCTTTATAATCACCCAGTTATGTTCTGATGTTTGGTAGCACACAAAGTGTTCCTCCGGTAAACGGGAGTTGCATAATCTCATAGTCATAGGAACATGTATAAGTCATGAAGAAAGCAATAGCAACATACTAAACGATCAAGTGCTAAGCTAACGGAATGGGTCAAGTCAATCACATCATTCTCCCAATGATGTGATCCCATTAATCAAATGACAACTCTTTTGTCCATGGCTAGGAAACATAACCATCTTTGATAAACGAGCTAGTCAAGTAGAGGCATACTAGTGACACTATGTTTGTCTATGTATTCACACATGTATTATGTTTCCGGTTAATACAATTCTAGCATGAATAATAAACATTTATCATGATATAAGGAAATAAATAATAACTTTATTATTGCCTCTAGGGCATATTTCCTTCTGTCTCCCACTTGCACTAGAGTCAATAATCTAGTTCACATCATCATGTGATTCAACACCAATATTCACATCTGTATGTGATTAACACCCATAGTTCACATTGTCATGTGATTAACACTCAAAGGGTTTACTAGAGTCAATAATCTAGTTCACATCGCTATGTGATTAACACCCAAAAGAGTATTAGGGTATGATCATGTTTTGCTCGTGAGAGGAGTTTAGTCAACGGGTCTGTCACATTCAGAGCCGTATGTATTTTGCAAATATTCTATGTCTACAATGCTCTGCACGGAGCGACTCTAGCTAATTGCTCCCACTTTCAATATGTATCCAGATCGAGACTTAGAGTCATCTGGATCAGTGTAAAAGTTTGTATCGATGTAACTTTTACAATGAACTCTTTTATCACCTCCATAATCGAGAAACATCTCCTTAGTTCTCACTAAGGATATTCTTGACCGCTGTCAAGTGATCTACTCTTAGATCAAAATTGTATTCCTTTGCCAAACTCAGAGCAAGGTATACAATAGGTCTGGTATACATCATAGCATACTTTATAGAACCTATGACTGAGGCATAGGGAATGACTTTTCATTCTCTTTCAATTTTCTGCCATGGTCGGGTCTTGAGTCTTACTCAACTTCACACCTTTGCATCACAGGCAAGAACTCCTTCTTTGACTGTTCCATTTTGAACTATTTCAAAAATTTATCAAGGTATGTACTCATTGAAAAAATCTTATCAAGCGTCTTGATCTATCTATATAGATCTTGATGCTCAATGTGTAAGGAGCTTCACCAAGGTCTTGCTTTGAAAAACTCTTATTCAAGTATCCTTTCATGCTATCCAGAATTTCTATATCATTTCCAATCAACAATATGTCATCCACATATAGTATTAGAAATGCTACAGAGCTCCCACTCACTTTCTTGTAAATACAGGCTTCTCAAAAAGTCTGTATAAAACCATATGCTTTGATCAACTCATCAAAGCGTATATTCCAACTCCGAGAGGCTTGCACCAGTCCATAAATGGATCGCTGGAGCTTGCACACTTTGTTAGCACCTTTAGGATTGACAAAACCTTCTGGTTGCATCATATACAGCTCTTCTTTAATAAACCCATTAAGGAATACAGTTTTGACATCCATTTGCCAGATTTCCTAAAATGTGGTAATTGCGAACATGATTCGGACAGACTTAAGCATCGATACGAGTGAGAAAATCTCATCGTATTCAACACTTTGAACTTGTTGAAAACCTTTCGCAACAAGTCGAGCTTAGTAGATAGTAACACTACTATCAGTGTCCGTCTTCCTCTTGAAGATCCATTTATTTAACATGGCTTGTTGATCATCGAGCAAGTCAATCAAAGTCCATACTTGGTTCTCATATATGGATCATATCTCAGATTTTATGGCCTCAAGCCATTTCGCGGAATCTGGGCTCATCATCGCTTCCTCATAGTTCATAGGTTCATCATGGTCTAGTAACATGACTTCCCGAACTGGATTACCGTACCACTCTGGTGCAGATCTTACTCTGGAAGACCTACGAGGTTTGTTAGCAACTTGATCTGAAGTTTCATGATCATCATCATTAACTTCCTCACTAATTGGTGTAGGAATCACTGGAACTGATTTCTGTGATGAATTACTTTCCAATAAGGGAGAAAGTACAATTACCTCATCAAGTTCTACTTTCCTCCCACTCACTTCTTTCGAGAGAAACTTCTTCTCTAGAAAGGAATCATCTTAGCAGCGAATAACTTGCCTTAGGATCTGTGATAGAAGGTGTACCCAATAGTTACTTTTGGGTATTCTATGAAGATGCACTTCTCCGATTTGGGTTTGAGCTTATTAGGTTGAAACTTTTTCACATAAGCATCGCAGCCCCAAACTTTAAGAAATGACAACTTTGGTTTCTTGCCAAACCACAATTCATAAGGCGTCGTCTCAACGGATTTTGATGGTGCCCTATTTAAAGTGAATGCAGTTGTCTCTAATGCATAACCCCAAAACGATAGTGGTAAATCGATAAGAGACATCATAGATCGCACTATATCCAATAAAGTACGGTTATGACGTTCGGACACACCATTAAGCTGTGGTGTTCCAGGTGGCATGAGTTTGTGAAACTATTCCACATTGTTTTAATTGAAGACCAAACTTGTAACTCAAATATTCTTCTCCACGATCAGATCGTAGAAACTTTATTTTCTTGTTACGATGATTTTCCACTTCACTCTGAAATTGTTTGAACTTTTCAAATGTTTCAGACTTATGTTTCATCAAGTAGATATACACATATCTGCTCAAAACATCTATGAAGGCCAGAAAATAACGATACATGCCACAAGCCTTAACACTCATCGGATCGCATACATCGGTATGTATTATTTCCAATAAGTCACTAGCTCGTTCCATTGTTCCGGAGAACGGAGTTTTAGTCATCTTGCCCAAAAGGCACGGTTCGCAAGCATCAAATGATTCATAACCAAGCGATTCCGAAAATCCATTTTTATGGAGTTTCTTCATGCGCTTTACACCGATATGACCCAAACGGCAGTGCCACAAATAAGTTGCACTATCATTATTAACTTTGCATCTTTTGGCATCAATATTATGAATATGTGTATCACTATGATCGAGATCCAACAAACTATTTTCATTGGGTGTATGACCATCAAAGGTTTTATTCATGTAAATAGAACAACAATTATTCTCTGACTTTAAATGAATAACTGTATTGCAATAAACATGATCAAATCATATTCATGCTCAACGCAAACGCCAAATAACATTTATTTAGGTTTAACACTAATCCCGAAAGTATAGGGAGTGTGCGATGATGATCATATCTATCTTGGAACCACTTCCAACACACATCGTCAGTTCACCCTCAACTAGTCTATGTTTATTCTGTAACTCCTGTTTTGAGTTACTAATTTTTAGCAACCGAACAAGTATCAAATACTCAGGGGCTACTATAAACACTAGTAAGGTACACATCAATAATCTGTATATCAAATATACCCTTGTTCACTCTGCCATCCTTCTTATCCACCAAATATTTAGGGTATTTCCGTTTCCAGTGGCCATTTCCTTTGCAGTGTAAGCACTCAGTTTCAGGCTTTGGTTCAACTTTGGGCTTCTTCGTGGGAGTGACAACTTGCTTGTCATTCTACTTGAAGTTCCCCTTTCTTTCCCTTTGCCCTTTTCTTGAAACTAGTGATCTTGTCAACCATCAACACTTGATGCTCTTTCTTGATTTCTACCTTCGTCGATTTCAACATCACGAAGAGCTCGAGAATCGCTTTCGTCATCCCTTGCATACTATAGTTCATCACAAAGTTCTACTAACTTGGTGATGGTGACTAGAGAACTCTGTCAATCACTATCTTATCTGGAAGATTAACTCCCACTTGATTCAAGCGATTGTAGTACCCAGACAATCTGAGCACATGCTCACTAGTTGAGCGATTCTCCTCCATCTTTTAGCCATAGAACTTGTTGGAGACTTCATATCTCTCAACTCGGGTATTTGCTTGAAATATTAACTTCAACTCCTGGAACATCTCATATGGTCCATGACGTTCAAAACGTCTTTGAAGTCCCGATTCTAAGCCGTTAAGCATGGTGCACTAAACTATCAAGTAGTCATCATATTGAGCTAGCCAAACATTCATAACGTCTGCATCTGCTCCTGCAATAGGTCTGTCACCTAGCGGTGCATTAAGGACATAATTCTTCTGTGCAGCAATGAGGATAAACCTCAGATCACGGATCCAATCCGCATCATTGCTACCAACATCTTTCAACACAATTTTCTCTAGGAACATATCAAAATAAACATATGAAAGCAACAACACAAGCTATTGATCTACAACATAATTTGCAAAATACTACCGGGTACTATGTTCATGATAAATTTAAGTTCAATTAATCATATTACTTAAGAACTCCCACTTAGACAGACATCTCTCTAGTCATCTAAGTGATCACGTGATCCAAATCAACTAAACCATGTCCGATCATCATGTGAGATGGAGTAGTTTCAATGGTGAACATCACTATGTTGATCATATCTACTATATGATTCACGTTCGACCTTTCGGTCTCCGTGTTCCGAGGCCATATCTATTATATGCTAGGCTCGTCAAGTTTAACCTGAGTATTCCGCGTGTGCAACTGTTTTGCACCCGTTGTATTTGAACGTAGAGCCTATCACACCCGATCATCACGTGGTATCTCAGCTCGAAGAACTTTCGCAACGGTGCATACTCAGGGAGAACACTTCTTGATAATTTTTAGTGAGAGATCATCTTATAATGCTACCGTCAATCAAAGCAAGATAAGATGCATAAAGGACAAACATCACATGCAATCAATATAAGTGATATGATATGGCCATCATTATCTTGTGCTTGTGATCTCCATCTCCGAAGCACCGTCGTGATCACCATCTTCACCGGCGCGACACCTTGATCTCCATCGTAGCATCGTTGTCGTTACGCCATCTATTGCTTCTACGACTATCGCTACCGCTTAGTGATAAAGTAAAGCAATTACAGGGCGTTTGCATTTCATACAATAAAGCGACAACCATGTGGCTCCTGCCAGTTGCCGATAACTTCGGTTACAAAACATGATCATCTCATACAATAAAATATAGCATCACGTCTTGACCATATCACATCACAACATGCCCTGCAAAAAGAAGTTGGACGTCCTCTACTTTGTTGTTGCAAATTTTACGTGGCTGTTACGGGCTGAGCAAGAACCGTTCTTACCTACGCATCAAAACCACAATGATAGTTCGTCAAGTTAGTGTTGTTTTAACCTTCGCAAGGACCGGGCATAGCCACACTCGGTTCAACTAAAGTTGGAGAAACAGACACCCGCTAGTCACCTGTGTGCGAAGCACGGCGGTAAAACCAGTCTCGCGTAAGCGTACGCGTAATGTCGGTCCGGGCCGCTTCATCCAACAATACCGCTGAACCAAAGTATGACATGCTGGTAAGCAGTATGACTTGTATCGCCCACAACTCACTTGTGTTCTACTCGTGCAAATAACATCAACGCATAAAACCTAGGCTCGGATGCCACTGTTGGGGAACGTAGTAATTTCAAAAAAATTCCTACGCACACGCAAGATCATGGTGATGTATAGCAACGAGAGGGGAGAGTGTTGTCCACGTACCCTCGTAGACCATAAGCGGAAGCTTTATGACAACGCGGTTGATGTAGTCGTACGTCTTCACGATCCGACCCATCCAAGCACCGAACGTATGGCACCTCCGAGTTCAGCACACATTCAGCTCGATGACGATCCTTGGACTCTGATCCAGCAGGGTGTCGGGAATGAGTTCCGTCAGCACGACGGCGTGGTGACGATGATGATGTTCTACCGACGCAGGGCTTCGCCTAAGTACCGCAATGATATGACCGAGGTGGAATATGGTGGAGGGGGGCACCGCACACGGCTAAGGAACGATCACGAAGATCAACTTGGGTGTCTTGGGGTGCCCCCCTGCCCCCGTATATAAAGGAGCCAAGGGGGAGGGGGCGGCCGGCCAAGGAGGGCGCGCCAAGGAGGAGTCCTACTCCCACCGGAAGTAGGATTCCCCCCTTCCAAGTAGTAGGAGTAGGAGTCAAGGAAAGGGGGAAGAGAAGAGAAGGAAGGAGGGGGCGCAGCCCCTCCCCCTAGTCCAATTCGGACTAGGCCTTGGGGTGCGCCCAACCTTTCCTCTCTGATTCCCCTAAAGCCCAATAAGGCCCATATACTCCCCGGCGAATTCCCGTAACTCTCCGGTACTCCGAAAAATACCCAAATCACTCGGAACCTTTCCGAACTCCGAATATAGTCGTACAATATATCGATATTTACGTCTCGACCATTTCGAGACTCCTCGTCATGTCCCCGATCTCATCCGAGACTCCGAACTCCTTCGGTATATCAAAACTCATAAACTCATAATATAACTGTCATCGTAACGTTAAGCGTGCGGACCCTACGGGTTGGAGAACTATGTAGACATGACCTAGAACTATTCTCGGTCAATAACCAATAGGGGAACCTGGATGCTCATATTGGCTCCCACATATTCTACGAAGATCTTTATCGGTCAAACCGCATAACAACATATGTTGTTCCCTTTGTCATCGGCATGTTACTTGCCCGAGATTTGATCGTCGGTATCCAATACCTAGTTCAATCTCGTTACCGGCAAGTCTCTTTACTCGTTACATAATACATCATCTTGCAACTAACTCATTAGTGACATTGCTTGCAAGGCTTATAGTGATGTGCATTACTGAGAGTGCCCAGAGATACCTCTCCGACAATCAGAGTGACAAATCCTAATCTCGAAATACGCCAACCCAACATGTACCTTCGGAGACACCTGTAGAGCTCCTTTATAATCACCCAGTTATGTTGTGACGTTTGGTAGCACACAAAGTGTTCCTCCGGTAAACGGGAGTTGCATAATCTCATAGTCATAGGAACATGTGTAAGTCATGAAGAAAGCAATAGCAACATACTAAACAATCAAGTGCTAAGCTAACGGAATGGGTCAAGTCAATCACATCATTCTCCCAATGATGTGATCCCGTTAATCAAATGACAACTCTTTTGTCCATGGCTAGGAAACATAACCATCTTTGATAAACGAGCTAGTCAAGTAGAGGCATACTAGTGACACTATGTTTGTCTATGTATTCACACATGTATTATGTTTCCGGTTAATACAATTCTAGCATGAATAATAAACATTTATCATGATATAAGGAAATAAATAATAACTTTATTATTGCCTCTAGGGCATATTTCCTTCAGCTTTTGCATCGATTCCTTTTGCTGTAGATCAATAGACAAATTTCCCAGGACTTCCTATTTTGGTAGGATTTTTAGAGTTCCAGAAGTATTCGAGAGTTACAGATTGCTACAGACCATTCTGTTTTTGACGGATTCTGTTTTTCGTGTGTTATTTGCTTATTTCGATGCATCTATGGCTAGTATGTAGGGGTATGAACCATAGAGAAGTTGGAATACAGTAGGTTTAACACCAATATAAATAAAGAATGAGTTCATTACAGTACCTTATGTGGTTGTTTTTCTTTCTTGCACTAATGGAGCTCATGAGATTTCCTGTTGAGTTTTGTGTTGTGAAGTTTTCAAGTTTTGGGTAAAGATTTGATGGACTATGGAATAAGGAGTGGCAAGAGCCTAAGCTTGGGGATGCCCATGGCACCCCAAGATATTCAAGGATAACCAAAAGCCTAAGCTTGGGGATGCCCTGGAAGGCATCCTCTCTTTCGTCTTCGTCTATCAGTAACTTTACTTGGAGCTATATTTTTATTCGCCACATGATATGTGTTTTGCTTAGAGCGTCTTGTATGATATTAGTCTTTGTTTTTTATATTACCACAATAATCCTTGCTGTACATACCTTTTGGGAGAAACCCATTTGATTTGGAATTTATTAGAATACTCTATCTGCTTCACTTATATCTTTTGAGCTAGATAGTTTTGCTCTAGTGCTTCACTTATACGTTTTACAGCACGGCGGTGGCTTAAGTTTGTAGAAATTGTTAATCTCTCATGCTTCACTTATATTATTTTGAGATTCTCTTAGAACAGCATGGTATTTGCTATGGTTATAAAATTGGTCCTAGAATGATGGGCATCCAAAGTGGGTATAATAAAAACTATCATAGGAAGTGAATTGGATGCTATGATCAATTTGATACTTGATAATTGTTTTGAGATATGGAGGTGGTGATATTAGAGTCATGCTAGTTGGGTGATTATGAATTTAAAGAATGCTTGTGTTGAAGTTGGCAAGTCCCATAGCATGCACGTATAGTAAAAGTTGTGTAACAAATTTGAAACATGAGGTGTTCTTTGATTGTCATCCTTATGAGTGGCGGTCGGGGACGAGCGATGGTCTTTTCCTACCAATCTATCCCCCTAGGAGCATGCGTGTACTGCTGGTTTTTGATGACTTGTAGACTTTTGCAATAAGTATATGAGTTCTTTATGACTAATGTTGAGTCCATGGATTATACGCACTCTCACCCTTCCATCATTGCTAGCCTCTTCGGTACCGTGCATTGCCCTTTCTCACCTTGAGAGTTGGTGCAAACCTCGCCGGTGCATCCAAACCCCGTGATATGATACGCTCTATCACACATAAACCTCCTTATATCTTCCTCAAAACAGCCACCATACCTACATATTATGGCATTTCCATAGCCATTCCGAGATATATTGCCATGCAACTTTCCACAGTTTCGTTCATCATCATGACACACATCATCATTGTCATATTGCCTTGCATGATCATGTAGTTGACATCGTATTTTGTGGCAAAGCCACCATGCATAATTTTTTATACATGACACTCTTGATTCATTGCCCATCCCGGTACACCGCCGGAGGCATTCATATAGAGTCATATCTTGTTCTAGTTTTGAGTTCTAATTCATGAGTTGTAAATAAATAGAAGTGTGATGATCATCATTATTAGAGCATTGTCCCCAAATAAAAAAAATAGAAAGGCCAAAAAAGAAAGGCCCAAAAAAGGGGGGGAATGTTACTATCCTTTTCCACACTTGTGCTTCAAAGTAGCACCATGTTCTTCATATAGAAAGTCTTTTATATTGTCACTTTTATATACTAGTGGGAATTTCTCATTATAGAACTTGGCTTGTATATTCCTACGATGGTCTTCCTCAAAATGCCCTAGGTCTTCGTGAGCAAGCAAGTTGGATGCACACCCACTTAGTTTCTTTTGTTGACCTTTCATACATTTATAGCTCTAGTGCATCCATTGCATGGCAATCCCTACTCCTCATGTTGACATCAATTGATGGGCATCTCCATAGCCCATTGATTATCCTCGTCAATACAAAACTTTCTCCTTTTTTTTCTTCTCTCGACAACCTCCATCATCATATTCTATTCCACCCATAGTGATATATCCATGGCTCACGCTCATGTATTGCGTGAAAGTTGAAAAACGTTTGAGATTATTTAAGTATGAAACAATTGCTTTTGCTTGTCATCGGGGGTGTGCAAGATGAGAGCATTTTTGTGTGACGAAAATGAAGAATGACCTAACTATATGATTTTGTAGGGATGGACTTTCTTTATCCATGTTATTTTGAGAAGACATGATTGCTTTGATTAGTATGCTTGAAGTATACTATTTCTTATGTCAATATGACCTTTTATTTTGAATCATTTGGATCCGAACATTCATGCCATAATAAAGAAAATTACAATGAGAATTATGCTAGGTAGCATTCCACATCAAAAAAATTTGTTTTTATCATTTACCTACTCGAGGACGAGCATGAATTAAGCTTGGGGATGCTTGATACATCTCCATCGTATCTATAATTTTTCATTGTTCCTTGCTATTATATTACCCGTTTTGGATGTTTATATGCTTTACTTTACACTTTTATATCATTTTTGGGACTAACCTACTAACCGGAGGCCCAGCCCGAAGTGTTGTTTTTTGCCTATTTCAGTGTTTCGAAGAAAAGGAATATCAAACGGAGTCCAAACGGAATGAAACCTTCAGGAGCGATCTTTTTGGAACAAACGCGATCTAGGGGACTTGGAGTGGACGTCAAGCCACAGAGGAGGCGGCCACGTGGGTGCCCAGCGCGCCCCCTACAGGTGGGCACGCCCCCCACCCTCGTGGGCCCCTCGAGCATCCACTGACCTACTTCTTCCTCCTATATATACCCACGTATCGTGAAACCATCGAGGAGCACCATGAAAAACTATTTCCATCGCCGTAACCTTCTGTATCCGCGAGATCCCACCTTGGAGCCTTCACCAGTGCTCCGCCGGAGGGGGAATCGACCATGGAGGGCCTCTACATCATCTCCAAGGCCCTTCCGATGAGTTGTGAGTAGTTTACCACAGACCTTTGGGTCCATAGTTATTAGCTAGATGGCTTCTTCAATCTCTCTTTGAATCTCAATACAAAGTTCTCCTCGATCTTCTTGGAGATATATTCGACATAACTCTTTTTGCGGTGTGTTTGTCGAGATCCGATGAATTGTGGGTTTATGATCAAGTTTATCTATAAGAATATTTGAATCTCCTCTGAATTCTTTTATGTGTGATTAAGTTATCTTTGCAAGTCTCTTCGAATTATCAGTTTGGTTTGGCCTACTAGATTGATCTTTCTTGCCATGGGAGAAGTGCTTAGCTTTGGGTTCAATCTTGCGGTGTCCTTTCCCAGTGACAGCAGGGGCAGCAAGGCATGTATTATATTGTTGCCATCAAGGATAAAAAGATGGGTTTTATATCATATTTCATGAGTTTATCCCTCTACATCATGTCATCTTTCTTAACGTGTTACTCTGTTCTTTATGAACTTAATACTCTAGATGCATGCTGGATAGCGGTCGATGTGTGGAGTAATAGTAGTAGATGCAGGCAGGAGTCGGTCTACTTGTCACGGACGTGATGCCTATATACATGATCATGCCTAGATAATCTCATAACTATTCGCTTTTCCATCAATTGCTCGACAGTAATTTGTTCACCCACCGTAATACTTATGCTATCTTGTGAGAAGCCACTATTGAAACCTATGGCCCTCGGGTCTATCTCTTATCATATAAGCTTTCAATCTACCTTTATTTGCATCTTTACTTTTCCAATCTATATCATAAAAATACCAAAAATATTTATCTTATCATATTATCTCTATCAGATCTCACTTTCACAAGTGGCCGTGAAGGGATTGACAACCCCTTTATTGCATTGGTTGCGAGTTCTTGTTTGTTTGTGTAGGTGCGTGGGACTTCTGAGGAGCCTCCTACTAGATTGATACCTTGGTTCTGAAAAACTGAGGGAAATTCTTACGCTACTTTGCTGCATCATGCTTTTCTCTTCAAGGAAAACCAACGCAAGCTCAAGACGTAGCAAAGCCTCCAGTCATATTTTCGCGGTGCTTAGGCGAAGCCCTGCGCGGATCACATCACCATCACCGTCACCACGCTGTCGTGCTGACGGAACTCATCTACCCCTTCGACCCTCTACTGGATCAAGAGCTCGAGGGACGTCATCGCGCTGAATGTGTGCAGAATTCAGAGGTGTCATACGTTCGGTACTCGATCGGTCGGAACGAGAAGACGTTCAACTACATCAACCATGTTGAGCAAATGCTTCCACTTTCGGTCTACGAGGGTACGTGGACACACTCTTACCCTCTCGTTGCTATGCATATCCTAGATAGATCTTGCGTGAGCGTAGGAATTTTTTTGAAATTGCATGCTACGTTTCCCAACAGTGGCATCTGAGCCAGGTTTGTGCGTAGATGATATGCACGAGTAGAACACAAAGATTTGTGGGCGGTGATCTTCATACTGCTTACCACCAATGTCTTATTTTGATTCGGCGGTATTGTTGGATGAAGCGGCCCGGACCAACCTTACATGACCACGTTCATGAGACCGGTTCCACCTACAGACATGCAACTAGTTTTGCATAATGGTGGCTATCGGGTATCTGTTTCTCCAACTTCAGTTGAATCAATTTGACTGTGGCCGGTCCTTGTGAAGGTTAAAATAGCAAACTTGATAAATCACAGTTGTGGTTTTTGTGACGTATTGTAAGTATGGTTCTTGCTTGAAGCCCGTAGCAGCCACGTAAAACTTGCAACAAGAAAGTAGAGGATGTCTAACTTGTTTTTGCAGGGCATGTTGTGATGTGATATGGTCAAGACATGATGTGATATATGTTGTTGTATGAGATGATCATGTTTTGTAAAAGTTATCGGCAACAGGCAGGAGCCTTATGGTTGTCACTTTATTGTATGAAAATACGAACGCCATGTAAATTGCTTTACTTTATCACTAAGCGGTAGCGATAGTCGTAGAAGCAATAGTTGATGAGACAACCACGACGCTACGATGGAGATCAAGGTGTCAAGCTGGTGATGATGGAGATCATGACATTGCTTTGGTGATGGAGATCAAAAGCACAAGATGATGATGGCCATATCATGTCAAATATTTTGATTGCATGTGATGTTTATATTTTATGCATCTTATTTTGCTTAGTACGGTGGTAGCATTATAAGATGATCCCTTACTAAAATTTCAAGGTATAAGTGTTCTCCCCGAGTATGCACCATTGTGAAAGTTCTTCATGTTAAGACACCACGTGATGATTGGGTGTGATAAGCTCTACGTTCAAATACAATAGGTGCAAGCCAGTTCTGCACATGCGGAATACTCGGGTTAAACTTGATGAGCCTAGCATATACAGATATGGCCTCGGAACACTGAAGACCGAAAGGTCGAACATGAATCATATAGTGGATACGATCAACATAGAGATGTTCGCCATTCATGACTACTCCATCTCACGTGATGATCGGACATGGTTTAGTTGATTTGGATCACGTATCATTTAGATGACTTGAGGGATGTCTATCTAAGTGGGAGTTCTTAAGTAATATTGAACTTAATTTGTACTTAGTACTGATAGTTTTTGCATATCTATGTTGTAGATCAATGGCCCGTGCTACCGTTCCCTTGAATTTTAGTGCGTTCCTAGAGAAAGCTAAGTTGAAAAATGATGGTAGCAACTACATGGACTGGATCCGTAACTTGAGGATTATCCTCATTGCTGCAGAGAAGAATTATGTCCTTGATGCATCGCTAGGTGTACCACCTATCCCAACAACTACAGACTTTGTGAATGCCTGGTAGTCGCGTGTTGATGACTACTCCTTAGTTCAGTGTGCCATGCTTTACGGCTTAGAATTGGGACTTCAAAGACGTTTTGAGCATCATGGACCGTATGAGATTTTCTAAGAGTTGAAGTTAATATTTCAAGCAAATGCCCGAGTTGAGAGATATGAAGTCTCCAACAAGTTCTATAGGTGCAAGATGGAGGAGAATAGTTATGTTAGTGAGCACATACTCAGAATGTCTGGGTACCATAATCACTTGACTCAGCTCGGAGTCAATCTTCCAAATGATTGTGTCATTGACAGAGTTCTTCAGTCACTGCCACCAAGCTATAAAGTCATCGTGATGAACTACAATATGCAAGGGATGGAAAAGACTATTCCCGAGCTCTTCGCAATAGTAAAGGCTGCGGAGGTAGAAATCAAGAAGGAGCATCAAGTGTAGATGGTTAACAAGACCACTAGTTTCAAGAAGAAATGCAAGGGTAAGAAAGGGAAATTCAAGAAGAATGACAAGCAAGTTATCACTCCTAGGAAGAAACCAAAAGCTGGACCCAAGCTTGAAATTGAGTGCTTCTATTGCAAAGGGACTGGTCACTGGAAGCCGAACTGCCCCAAGTATTTGGCGGATAAGAAGGATGGCAAAGTGCACAAAGGTATATTTGATATACATGTTATTGATGTGTACCTTACTAATTCTCGTAGTAGTGCCTAGGTATTTGATACCGGTTCGGTTGCTCGTATTTGTAACTTGAAACAGGGACTACGGATTAAACGAAGATTGGCTAAGGAAGAGGTGATGATGTGCGTCGGGAATGGTTCCAAGGTTGATGTGATCGTCGTCGGCACGCTACCTCTACATCTACCTTCGGGATTAGTTTTAGACCTGAACAATTGTTATTTGGTGCCAGCGTTGACCATGAACATTATATCTGGATCTTGTTTAGTGCGAGATGGTTATTCATTTAAGTCAGAGAATAATGGTTGTTCTATTTATATCAGTAATACCTTTTATGGTCATGCAACCTTGATGAGTGGTCTATTTCTGTTGAACCTCGATCATGACGATACACATATTCATAATATTGATGCCAAAAGATGCAAAGTTGATAATGATAGTGCAACTTATTTGTGGAACTGCCGTTTGGGTCATATCGGTGTAAAGCGTATGAAGAAACTCCATAAAGATGGACTTTTGGATTCACTTGATTACGAATCATTTGATACTTGCTGTAGCGACCCGACCCGAATGGGTCAAGTCTCTGTGCTTATGTGTCATCCCTGGATCAGTATGCTGACACACACAGTACTCGAAGGATTTATAACAGAGGTAAATCACATGTATAAAGTAACGTAAATACTATTACCTCAATCCAATAGCGGAAGCAACAAGGTTGTGGATTCCCATCAACACCAACGGCAAAGTTGAGTGTAGAAATCGTAACCCTAACGTATCACTTACTCGTCGTAAGACATCCTGCAACATGAGACGTTGCAGCCCGAAACGGGTCAGTACATTGAATGTACTGGCAAATTCACACCATAGAGAGAATAATGAACAATGGCTATCACTATATGCATAAATGGCTGGTGGAAAAGCTCTATGGTTATAAGGTTTTTGCGTAAAGCCAATTTTTCCCTACTTCAAAGGAATAAGATTAATTACTATCATGGTGGTTGTGAAACATTGAGAATGGTTAACAGCATTCTCAATCCCAATTAAAAATAATTAAAACCCAACAACATTAATTAAAAGTAACATGTTGAGATTCACAAAGATATTCAAGTACTAGAGACTCAAGATGTCCATAACCGGGGACACGGCTAATCATGATTAGTTTGTTCACTCTGCAGAGGTTTGCGCACTTTTCCCCACAAGACTCGATCGCCTCCGTTTGGTTTCTCGCACTACATGGTGTTTGAGAAACGGATGACCGAGACACAGTCTTTCAGAAGCGCTTGCACCTTACGATGGGTGGACCGCTACACCTACATCCCCTACATCTGCTAGTCCACCACTATAAGAGTTCGCACGACTTAGTCAACTATGCCAGAGACCATAATGGCTTGTGGCTGCACACGTAAGTTACTAGTATGAATTATCTTATGATCCCTTTGAGCCTAGGTGGCGGTCCAATAAAAACAGGCAAGTCCTGGGAACTCCAGGTGCCTCAATCCACCCAGATGTGTATTTAAGTTGCCACCTTAGATAAACCTTTAATTAACAAACTCACATCTGTCATGGATATCACTCACCCAATCCACGTCTACTAGCATAGCATGGCATAATAAGCAAACGTAGAAGTAACTCCCAAAGGTTTCATAAGTAAAACAGGTAATAGGTACTACCTCATCTACTTCCCATCCCACAATTTAATTAGATCCTAATCATGCAATGTGTGAGGATTGATCTAATGCATAAAAACTGGGTTGTAGAAAAGGTATGATCAAAGTGTTACTTGCCTCCAAAGTTGATGAAGATGGTTCGCACTCAAAACTCGTGATAGATCTACTCGTCACACTCCGGTCAATCTATCGTAAGCAAACAATAGTAACTACACAATAAGTACTCATCTAAAGCACAAGTAAAACTCGAACAAGAGAACGAACCAGAAAGTTCAACTTAAGAACTCCTGTTGCAAAGAAAGAATGAACCGAACAAACGACGGAAAACAAACGGCGGAAGAAAACAACTCGGTTCTAGCAAGTTGAAACTAGGTCAAATTTTACCGGGGCAAAAACTTGTTTAAGTTGATTAGACAGAACGGCGGTTTCAAGATGAAACTCCAGGCGCTTGAATCACCTGATTCCGATAAACGAGCGAGAAGAAAGACTAGAACGAAGATCGGATCTGAGATCGCGATCGCGGAATAAATCCGACGAAAAGAAAGAGACGAACGGTTAAACGAACGGGCGTCTTTAACCGGGAATAATCGGTGATCACGTTCGTTGAGATGAACCGTCCGAAAGAAGAATGAAAACCGATCTAGGGTTTTCAGAGAAGAAACCGAAACGAAGAACCGATCTAGAAAACCGGAACGGAAATCGGAGCAGAAACCGAAAAGGTGACGCAGCGTGGGGCTAGTACCTCGAAGAGGCGAGGGGCTCCGGCGGCGGCGGCGTAGGGCGGCGGTGGCGTAGGGCGACGACACTGGGTGGGGCGGTGTTGTAGGGGCGGCGGCGCTGGGTGGGGCGGTGTCGTAGGGGCGGCGGCGCTGGGTGGGGCGGCGGCGCGGTGTGGTGCGGAGGAGAGGAGAGGAGAGGTGTTGGTTTGATGTGTTAGAGGGGGGGTGCTTGGGTATTTATATTGGGGAGGGGAGGGTTTTGCTTGGGGTAGGGGACAAGAAATAGACTAGGATTAGGAAACAAGAGGAAAAGATCTAGAAATAGATACGGAATAAACGAACATAGGACAAGAGTCCTACTAGGACTAGGCAAAAGAAGGAAGCGGCGGCTCCTGGCTCCCTGTGCGCGCACGCTAGCCTTGGCCTCTTGGCCGCTTGGGCCTTTGGCCCAAGGCGCTGCGGGATTTTTTTTTAAACGGTCTCGCGCGCAGAAAAAATACAGAAAAGAAAATCTACCGGACTCCAAAATTAATAAAGTAAATTTTCCCCAACTCCTAAAAATGAGCCGAACAAAATAAACTTTACTCGGGACCTAAAAAGCAATTTTTGAAAACACGCATTTTTTCCCTATCCAAATAAAATGTGAATAAAACTCCGGCAAACAAAATTTGATCTATTTATTAAATCTTCATTTTCCTAAATTTGGGAAAGACATATTATTCCCTCTCTCATATTTTTGGATATTGGAAAAATTATTGAAGATAAAATAAATAAATCAAATGATCCTCTTTTCAAAATTTGAGAGGACTCAAATATGAAAATAACGAAATCTCCAACTCTCTCCGAAGGTCCTTGAGTTGCGTGAAATTTCTAGGATCGACCAAAATGCAAAATAAGATATGCATGATGATCTATGCATAACATTCCAAATTGAAAATAAATTCAAAACAGCTTTGAATTTAGTTCATTGAAACTCCCAACTCATATTTCATATAATTTGAAGAAGTCATTTTATCTTCTCTCGTGAAAATCATTGAGTCGCATAAAGTTTCAGAATTGGAATATTTCCAAATGAAATTCAATTATTTTTCAAACACCCTTTTCATTTATTTAAATGGAAGAAGTCATGTCATCTTCTCTCTAGGGTTTTGTGTTTGAAAAGCATTTGAATTCATGGAGATCAGAAAGCAAATATGAAAGTTTGGGAAAGTCCTTTTATTCCCTCTCATTTAACTTTCAAAGAGTTTCGAATTCACTCACTTTCAGACAATCAATCAAACAATCAGTCAAATCTATCTATTTATTATAACATTCCAAAATTTAGAATTTTGGGATGTTACAAACCTACCACCCTTAAAATGAATCTCGTCCTCGAGATTCGGAGAGGCTAGCAAGAAAAGGTTAGGGTTTGGGGGTCTCCTCAAAATCCATCAATCGTCTCCGGGGTCTGGGATGCTACCACCCTTAGAAACATCGTTACAGCTCCATCAATACTCATATACTCCATCCACATTGTTAACAGTGTCGGTCTCCTCAAATCCTCGAGAAAATTTTTCCTCTAAGCTCTTCCGGTAACGGCATAACCTTTTCCTCAATTCTTATGTCCTTTTATCTTGGTAAGGTCATTCCGAGACTGGGTCTTCTTAGCTGACGGTCTGGCGCCAAGACTAAACAACTATCGATATCTCATGGTGGTCAGCAATTTATGGTTTCTCCTGCAGGAAATGGGTCTGGGTGATCCTCACCGTATAACCTACGGTTGGCATAGCTGTCGTGTACAAGGGAAAAAATACCTATACCATTCTAAGGCTTAAACAAGGTTTTGATCGTCGTCTCTCCACTATAGGTAAGTCACTCAGATTTACCATTCCATATAGCAAGGCGAATAATAAGAGTAAGTCGGTATGGTGATCAATCCATCCCGCACCCAAATCATTACCTTGTATACGGTTTAGCGAATCTCGCATTCTAACACTCGCTCAACCTCACAAGCATTGCAGAATTTCTCTTGTCGACGAACCAAGTTCGGATAAATCCATAGATTCTGCAAGCCAAACAACCATCTATCGTTCCTTCACAACTCTCAGGTTTTGCGTAACTCCTATAAGATCGTCTGTCGATAAATCGTAACTTCTTTCCAGGGTTTTTCCTTCAGCAAGAATGTGCTTGCTTCTTGGCAGGTCCTGGGGCCTGTGGGTTATGGCCCATCTCATCACTTGTAGTCCTCGAACTTATCATCGGGCAACTGATCATTGTTCCAACTTCCTAGTATTCTTAAATCCATCCAATTGTACTGTCTTCCTTCCTTCTATTGGCACCAAACCAAGACGTGAGTACTCAGACTTGTCATGGGGTTGCCATTGCTCCATATTACCAACATCATACCTCCTTTATATCCAATAGTACTTCATCTCTTCATCCTCGTGGGATTTCCCAAATACCGAGGTAAAAACTTATACTTATGAAGTCCATATTCCACTTCGTGAAACATCATTATCCTTTCCGCGGTCAAGCGTCCTTACAGGGGAATATTGGCCATCTCTGCATGGCACTTCTTCAACTGGGAAACGTGAAACACATCCTGAACTCCTGACAGTCCTTCGGGTAACTCCAACTTGTTGGCTACTTCTCTCATACGCTCCAAAACTCGGTATGGTCCTACAAATCTCGGGTCTAACTTTCCCTTAACTCCAATTCGTTTAACTCCTCGCAGAGGGGACACACGAAGACATGCTCTGTTTCAAATTTCATAGACTACCTCCTTGAGTTTTTTTGAGTCTACATAACTCTTCTGCCTGGGCTAAGCTACCTTCAGTCTATCTCGAATCAACTTAACATTCTCTTCTGACTCCTTGATCACATTTGGTCCAACGGACGGTCTCCAACTTCATCCTACTTACTCTTAGGGTATCACACATATCGAGACAAAACTCATATTCATTTTGTCCGAAATCCACTCAGTGGAGTATCCTCATTTTTTCCAGGGGTCAATGGTTCTTACAGGGTACTACCACCCTTAAAATGTTCCAATATTCCATAGACCATATTTCTCATATCCTCGGAATTGTTCAACATCTTTCCTTATAGGGTAACTCATAAAATCCAAAGCAGTACCAACACTGCTAACTTTATTGATTCTTAAATTATTACAATCATCTCACTCTTCCATTACATGTCTCAACTTAACCCCTCAATAAAAGAAAATGTTCTCACTACTATGACTATATTTCTTCTGTTACAAACTCAACTACTTATCACAAGTCTCCTTCTCCTTCGGACAATCTCTGGCAAAGTGCCCTGCTTCATTACAACAAAAACATATTACTTCTGACTAGTTTCGAGGTTTCCTTGTGATTATATAGCCTCCTTGGGTTCTTGGCTTCCTTTTTGGGCAACTGTGGAGGTAGTGCCCTGACTCCTTGCACCTATAATAGGTGATATGACTTGGGTCCTTCCTGGAATCCAATCTGCTTCTCTTCCTGGACCTTACCATTCTAATCAGGTCTTCTATTTCCCGTGGGTCATATTCTACTTCCTCTGTCGGGAATTCTACTAGATTCCCATTCATACAATTTTGGGAGATGTGACCTTCTTCCCCACATGAATAGCATGACTTGGTGCACGGTTTAATTGGTTCCTCTTTGGGTGTGTCCTCCACCTCGTCCTTCATCACAGGTTCTTCTAAAATTTCCATGAGGGCTCCTTTCATTACTTCGTCCTTCTGCTGGATGGTTCTTTGTACCAAGGGGTAAATGTGACACTGAGCAGGGTAGTGGGTTGTTCCTTCACACAAGAAACAAGTAATCTGTCTAGTTGGGCATTCTTCAGTTGGGTGACTTCCTTCACAATTAGGGCATTCATCCTTGTGTTCCTTATGGGTGTGTCCGATTTCTCCACAAATCTTGCATGCACAAGGTTTCTTCATATCCTTTCCATAAGGCTTCAACTTCTGGGACACAAACTGAGACTTTAGCAAAGTCAACTTAAATTCTTTCCAAGTGGTTACTCCTTGCCATCCATTGATGGTTTGGTACATCCTCCACCAAGTAGCAGCACCTCTTTCAAAGCATTGAAGAGCATGCTGGGCCATATCCTTTCCAACTATAGGGTTGTTGTCCATATGATCCTCCATGTCCTGAATCCATCGGTCTGTCTCCAATTGACTCATCGGTCCAGAAAATATAAGCTCATCTCCATTCATCCTCTATTGGGTCCATGTGGGTTTGGGGTGAGATAAGAGAGAGGGAGAGGTATACTCACAATACAAACAAAAGTTTTGAAAAGACAGATTTTTGTTGTGGCTGTCGAAAAACATCAAACAAATGACAGCTCACAAACGTCGCATCTAACGTAGGTGTATAACAGGGGTTTGGTCTTCTAAGGTCAACGTCGCCAAACTCTTCAAGCCTTGTTTATGTCTCCGATGGCTTCTTCCCATCGTGCTTGTCCTTCTCAAGTTCTTTTGCCAGATCATCTCTTGTGACGCGAAGTCTCTCGTGACATCCTTTAATATTCCAGAGTTGCATTCCAAACTTCTGGTTTCAACATCCTTCACATGAACCATGGTCTACTGTCCTTCAGTTCCTGACAAATCTCCGGTATCTCGAGGTTGTAACTCCTCCAGCTTGGCTACTTTCAGCTTTTGGTTCCTGAGTTCCTCATGAAATACTTCCTTGTCTAATACGACTTCGTGGAGCTCCACCTTAAACTTCTTGATGTACTACTCCAGATCTTGGTGATACACCAGCTAAGTTTAAAACTGCATCCTTTGCTGATAGATGCTCCATCAGCCTTCTACCATCCAATCCTTCTGAAGGAATGCATGCTTAGCTCAGCTCGGTGACCACAGTATCAATGGTGATGACATCACGGATAACCGTGTTTCTGCCCTTGTCATTGCCATGAGCTATCTTGCCAGTTGATATCTCCTGCCTTAGGGTTTCTTTGACAAAACTTCGAGTTCGCATGCTCCTTGTTTCAGTATTTCTCCGATAAACCTTGATCTCGGGTATTGACAACTTCCATAGTCTACCAAGTTCCAAAAGGGTAGCCATTCCTAGGTCATACAAATCTGGGAATTCTTCAGAGCCTTCAAATTCTACTTGTCTTCAGAGTCTTCAACAGCTGTAGTTTCCATTATCATAATGTATGGTAAAATCCTCTTCATTCTGAATGGTCTTACTTGTCTGATATCCTATACTTCTTGGAGTGGTCTCATCAGTCGAATCCTCGAGTGGTCAAAAGGGGAAAGGGGTATGGTCTCACTAAAAGAATCTTTTGAATAAGCTCAGAAGAGAAGAGAGGTAAAAGATCTTTTGAAAGGGAAAGTTGTAGGCAAAAATCTTTGCTATGGGCTTGCCAGTTTCTAGGGTCACGTCCTACAGTCAACATGTGCTCTGATACCATCTTGTAGCGACCTGACCTGAATGGGTCAAGTCTCTGTGCTTATGTGTCATCCCTGGATCAGTATGCTGACACACACAGTACTCGAAGGATTTATAACAGAGGTAAATCACATGTATAAAGTAACGTAAATACTATTACCTCAATCCAATAGCGGAAGCAACAAGGTTGTGGATTCCCATCAACACCAACGGCAAAGTTGAGTGTAGAAATCGTAACCCTAACGTATCACTTACTCGTCGTAAGACATCCTGCAACATGAGACGTTGCAGCCCGAAACGGGTCAGTACATTGAATGTACTGGCAAATTCACACCATAGAGAGAATAATGAACAATGGCTATCACTATATGCATAAATGGCTGGTGGAAAAGCTCTATGGTTATAAGGTTTTTGCGTAAAGCCAATTTTTCCCTACTGCAAAGGAATAAGATTAATTACTATCATGGTGGTTGTGAAACATTGTGAATGGTTGACAGCATTCTCAATCCCAATTAAAAATAATTAAAACCCAACAACATTAATTAAAAGTAACATGTTGAGATTCACAAAGATATTCAAGTACTAGAGACTCAAGATGTCCATAACCGGGGACACGACTAATCATGATTAGTTTGTTCACTCTGCAGAGGTTTGTGCACTTTTCCCCACAAGACTCGATCACCTCCGTTTGGTTTCTCGCACTACATGGTGTTTGAGAAACGGATGACCGGGACACAGTCTTTCAGAAGCGCTTGCACCTTACGATGGGTGGACCGGTACACCTACATCCCCTACATCTGCTAGTCCACCACTATAAGAGTTCGCACGACTTAGTCAACTATGCCAGAGCCCATAATGGCTTGTGGCTGCACACGTAAGTTACTAGTATGAATTATCTTATGATCCCTTTGAGCCTGGGTGGCGGTCCAATAAAAACAAGCAAGTCCTGGGAACTCCAGGTGCCTCAATCCACCCAGATGTGTATTTAAGTTGCCACCTTAGATAAACCTTTAATTAACAAACTCACATCTGTCATGGATATCACTCACCCAATCCACGTCTACTAGCATAGCATGGCATAATAAGCAAACGTAGAAGTAACTCCCAAAGGTTTCATAAGTAAAACAGGTAATAGGTACTACCTCATCTACTTCCATCCCACAATTTAATTAGATCCTAATCATGCAATGTGTGAGAATTGATCTAATGCATAAAAACTGGGTTGTAGAAAAGGTATGATCAAAGTGTTACTTGCCTGCAAAGTTGATGAAGATGGTTCGCACTCAAAACTCATGATAGATCTACTCGTCACACTCCGGTCAATCTATCGTAAGCAAACAATAGTAACCACACAATAAGTACTCATCTAAAGCACAAGTAAAACTCAAACAAGAGAATGAACCAGAAAGTTCAACTTAAGAACTCCGGTTGCAAAGGAAGAACGAACCGAACAAACGACGGAAAACAAACGGCGGAAGAAAACAACTCGGTTCTAGCAAGTTTAAACTAGGTCAAATTTTACCGGGGCAAAAACTTGTTTAAGTTGATTAGACGGAACGGCGGTTTCAAGACGAAACTCCGGGCGCTTGAATCACCTGATTCCGATAAACGAGCGAGAAGAAAGACTAGAACGAAGATCGGATCTGAGATCGCGATCGCGGAATAAATCCGACGAAAAGAAAGAGACGAACAGTTAAACGAACGGGCGTCGTTAACCAGGAATAATCGGTGATCACGTTCGTTGAGACGAACGGTCCGAAAGAAGAATGAAAACCGATCTAGGGTTTTCAGAGAAGAAACCGAAACGAAGAACCGATCTAGAAAACTGGAACGGAAATCGGAACAGAAACCGAAAAGGTGACGCAGCGCGGGGCTAGTACCTCGAAGAGGCGAGGGGCTCCGGCGGCGGCGGCGTAGGGCGACGGTGCTAGGTGGGGCGGTGTCGTAGGGGCGGCGGCGCTGGGTGGAGCGGTGTCGTAGGGGCGGCGGCGCTGGGTGGGGCGGCGGCGCGGTGTGGTGCGGAGGAGAGGAGAGGAGAGGTGTTGGTTTGATGTGTTAGAGGGGGGGGTGCTTGGGTATTTATATTGGGGAGGGGAGGGTTTTGCTTGGGGTAGGGGACAAGAAATAGACTAGGATTAGGAAACAAGAGGAAAAGATCTAGAAATAGATACGGAATAAACGAACATAGGACAAGAGTCCTACTAGGACTAGGCAAAAAGAAGGAAGCGGCGGCTCCTGGCTCCCTGTGCGCGCGCGCTAGCCTTGGCCTCTTGGCCGCTTGGGCCTTTGGCCCAAGGCGCTGCGGGATTTTTTTTAAAACGGTCTCGCACGGAGAAAAAATACAGAAAAGAAAATCTACCGGACTCCAAAATTAATAAAGTAAATTTTCCCCGACTCCTAAAAATGAGCCGAACAAAATGAACTTTACTCGGGACCTAAAAAGCAATTTTTGAAAACACGCATTTTTTTCCTATCCAAATAAAATGCGAATAAAACTCCGGCAAACAAAATTTGATCTATTTATTAAATCTTCATTTTCCTAAATTTGGGAAAGTCATAGTATTCCCTCTCTCATATTTTTGGATATTGGAAAAATTATTGAAGATAAAATAAATAAATCAAATGATCCTCTTTTCAAAATTTGAGAGAACTCAAATATGAAAATAACAAAATCTCCAACTCTCTCCGAAGGTCCTTGAGTTGCGTGAAATTTCTAGGATCGACCAAAATGCAATAAGATATGCATGATGATCTAGTGCATAACATTCCAAATTGAAAATAAGTTCAAAAGAGCTTTGAATTTAATTCTTTGAAACTCCCAACTCATATTTCATATAATTTGAAGAAGTCATTTTATCTTCTCTCATGAAAATCATTGAGTCGCATAAAGTTTCAGAATTGGAATATTTCCAACTGAAATTCAATTATTTTTCAAGCACCCTTTTCATTTAATTTAAATGGAAGAAGTCATGTCATCTTCTCTCTAGGGTTTTGTGTTTGAAAAGCATTTGAATTCATGGAGATCAGAAAGCAAATATGAAAGTTTGGGAAAGTCCTTTTATTCCCTCTCATTTAACTTTCAAAGAGTTTCGAATTCACTCACTTTTAGACAATCAATCAAACAATCAGTCAAATCTATCTATTTATTATAACATTCCAAAATTTAGAATTTTGGGATGTTACACTTGCGAACCATGCCTTATGGGCAAGATGACTAAACTTCGTTCTCCAGAACAATGGAACGTGCTAATGACTTATAGGAAATAATACATACCGATGTATGCAGTCTAATGAGTGTTGAAGCTCGTGGCGGGATCATTATTTTCTGACCTTCATAGATGATTTGAGCAGATATGGGTATATCTACTTAATGAAACACAAGTCTGAAACATTTGAAAAGTTCAAATAATTTCAGAGTGAAGTGGAGAATCATCGTAACAAGAAAATAAAGTTTCTACAATCTGATCGTGGAGGTGAATATTTGAGTTATGAGTTTTGCCTTCATTTAAAACAATGTAGAATAGTTTCATAGCTCACGCCACCTGGAACACCACAGCGTAATGGTGTGTCCGAACGTCGTAACTGCACTTTATTAGATATGGTGCGATATGATGTCTCTTGCCGATTTACCACTATCGTTTTGGGGTTATGCATTAGAGACAACTGCATTCACGTTAAACAGGGCACCGTCAAAATCCATTGAGATGACACCATATGAACTATGGTTTGGCAACAAACCTAAGTTGTTGTTTCTTAAAGTTTGGGGATGTGATGCTTATGTCACAAGGCTTCAGTCTGATAAGCTCGAACCCAAATCGGAGAAGTGCATCTTCATAGGATACCCTAAGGAAACAATTGGGTACACCTTCTACCACAAGTCCTAAGGCAAGATCTTTGTTTCTAAGAATGGAAGCTTTCTAGAGAAGGAGTTTCTCTCGAAAGAAGTGAGTGGGAGGAAAGTAGAACTTGATGAGCTAATTGTACCTACTCTCAATTTGGGAAGTAGCTCATTCGACAAATTTGTTCCCGTGATGCCTACACCAACTGGAGAGGAAGCTAATGATAAAGATCATGAAACTTTAGATCAAGTTGCTACAAAACCTCGTAGGTCAAATAGAGCACGATCTACACCAGAGTGGTATGGTAATCCTGTTCTGGAAGTCATGTTACTTGACCATGACGAACCTACGAACTATGTAGAAGCTATGATGAGCCCAGATTCCGATAAATGGCTTGAAGCCATGAAATCTGAGATAGGATCCATGTATGAGAACAAAGTGTGGACTTTGGTGGATTTGCCCGATGATCGGCGACCCATAGAGAATAAATGGATCTTCAAGAAGAAAACTAACGTTGATGGTAATGTTACTGTCTATAACGCTCGACTTGTTGCAAAAGGTTTTCGACAAGTTCAAGGAGTTGACTACAATGGGACTTTCTCACCCATAGCGATGCTTAAGTCTGTCTGAATCATGTTAGCAATTGCCGCATTTTATGATTATGAAATATGGCAAATGGGTGTCAAAACTTCATTTCTTAATCGATTTCTTAAAGAAGAGTTGTATATGATGCAACCAGAAGGTTTTGTCGATCCTAAAGGTGCTAACAAAGTGTCCAAGCTCCAGCAATCCATTTATGGACTAGTGCAAGCATCTCGGAGTTGGAATATACGCTTTGATGAGGTGATCAAAGCATATGGTTTTATACAGACTTTTGGAAAAGCCTGTATTTACAAGAAAGTGAGTGGGAGCTCTATAGAATTTCTAATATTATATGTGGATGACATATTGTTGATTGGAAATGATGTAGAATTTCTGGATAGCATAAAAGGATACTTGAATAAAAGTTTTTCAATGAAAGACTTCGGTGAAGGTGCTTATATATTGGGCACCAAGATCTATAGAGATAGATCATGATGCTTGATAGGACTTTCACAAAGGACATACCTTGACAAAGTTTCTAAGAAGTTCAAAATGGATCAGTCAAAGAAAGGGCCCTTGCCTGTGTTACAAGGTGTGAAGTTGAGTCAGACTCAGTGCCCAACCACTGCAGAAGATAGACAGAAATGAAAGTCATTCCCTATGCCTCAGCCATAGGTTCTATCATGTATGATATGCTGTGTACTAGACCTGATGTGTGCCTTGCTATAAGTTTAGCATGGAGGTACCAAAGTAATCCAGGAGTGGATCACTAGACAGTGGTCAAAAACATCTTGAAGTACCTAAAAAGGACTAGGGATATTCTTCTCGCTTATGAGGTCACAAAGAGCTTGTCGTAAGTGGTTATGTCGACGCTAGCTTTGATACTGATCCAGATGACTCTAAGTCACAAACCGGATATGTAATTTTATTGAATGGTGGAGCTGTCAGTTGGTGCAGTTCCAAGCAGAGCGTCGTGGCGGGATCTACGCGTCAAGTGGAGTACATAGCTGCTTCAGAAGCAGCAAATGAAGGAGTCTGGATGAAGGATTTCATAACTGATCTAGGTGTCATACCTAGTGCATCAATCCAATGAAAATCTTGAGACAATACTGGAGCAATTTCCTTGGCGAAGGAATCCAGATTTCAGAAAAAGACCAAACACATCAAGAAACACTTCAACTCCATCTGAGATTTGGTCAAGGAGGGAGACATAGAGATTTGCAAAATACATACAGATTTGAATGTGGCAGACCCATTGACTAAGCCTCTTCCACGAGCAAAACATGATCAGCACCAAGACTGCATGGGTGTTCGATTCATTACAATGTAATCTAGATTATTGACTCTAGTGCAAGTGGGAGACAGAAGGAAATATGCCCTAGAGGCAATAATAAAGTTGTTATTTTATATTTCCTTATTCATGATAAATGTTTATTGTTCATGCTCGAATTGTATTAACCGAAAAATTCATACATGTGTGAATACATAGACAAAACGCCGTGTCCCTAGTATGCCTCTACTAGACTAGCTCATTGATCAAAAATAGTTAAGTTTCCTAGCCATGGACATGTCTTGTCATTTGATGAACGAGATCACATCATTATTGGAATGATGTAATGGACAAGATGATGCGGAGCATCCCTCGCTCATCCCCATGCACGTACCTACATATCCCTCAACACCACTTGGACCAATACCAAGAGCTAGAGCAAAGCCTATTGAAGATAAGGTGAACTTGCTCCTCTCTGAACTCCCTCTCTCTACTCATGAGACTTGGCTACTACCTCATATGGACACTCTGTGTGTGATCAGGTACTTGGATGAGAGCCACGGGAAAGCTACACCCAATGGCCAAGGTGGCAAGGACACCAAGCATGGACATCAAGAAGAAGAGCCATTTGGGAAGCTACAGGCACCGGACGACCGGCCGGGCCCGGACGTCCGACCCCTGGGAGATGCTACAGCTGAGAGAAGGAAGGCAGGACAGAGCTACATGCCACAGACGTCCGACCCATCTCGGACGTCTGACGAACCCCAGGCCACGGACGACCGACGCCCTCCGGACGTCCGGGAGCTGGGCACCCGAGAGGAAATTAACGGAAAACCGAAGCCATCGGACGACACCCGAGCCGAAACTACGGAAGTCCGACAACGTGAGAGACTTCTACTCCACGTGAGACACCCGAGCCGAAACCACCGAACTACGGAAGTCCGACAACGAGCCGAAACTAGCTAGGGTTAGCATTGTGATAGCTCGTTTGAGATAGAGCATTGCTCATCCGTACCGGATCTACTCCACGTGAGAGACCGTGCCTCTTCGGAGAAGATCCATTTGGATTCAGGGCCTCCATCTGGAGAAGACAATCAAGACCTCCTCACGGAGAAGTACAGTTACTCTTGTATCATCCCTTGTTGACTTTGGATCATGTGTTATCTTATGCTTATGGTGATCTAGCCCTTGTGTGATCAATTACTTGTCGGTTGAGTGTTTCTCTCGTTTCTCCCCGTGTTTTCCCCTGTGTTTTTTCGCACGTTCTTCGTGTTTACCCGTAGGATCCACCCCAAACGTGAAAGATCGGCCCCATAGGGATCCGCCCTACATCATCTTGGTATCATGAGCCACGCTAATCACGTTTTTGCAGCCCATACTCAATGTTTTCTAGCTTGATTTTGTTGTTTTCATCCTAAATCCGAAAATTCCCCACCAAAAATAGCCCCAATTTTTTTTGTGATTTGTTGGTGAGTTGAAATTTTGTTGGATTTGGTCCATGGATTTGTGTTGCCACGTGTGGATCTAGCTTTCCCCTCCCTCCCCACCCTTTTCCATTTACAAATCCGCTCGATTTCGACCTCACCATCTTCCTCCACCCCGAAATCGCGCAGTTCATCCCGTGCCCGATTTTCGCCCAGGCACCGGACGACCGGACCCTGCCGGACATCCAACAACCGGACGACTGTGACCTCCCGGACGTCCGTGAAACTCTTACGAAACTGAATATTGTTCAGTTCGGCCACCTCCACAACCCCACCTTCCACCACATCTTCCAAACCCACATACACCACCATCCTCCCCAATACCTCCTATGACGATTTTGACACGTTTTGATCTTTGAGATTTTGAGTTGTTGCTCCCGTGTCCTATTGTGTTTCGGCTATATAGGTACGGTTCGACCTGATCATCACCGCGCTCATCTTCGCAAGGGTCTCATCATCGCCAAGGACGATAGCATCGATGACATCTTTGTCATACCTTGCAATTGCATTGATACCCACATTGCCTTACTTTCGCGTAGCTTACCCATCGAGACTAGCCATTGAGTATTGCCGGCAATGTGACTTGTGCACATTAGTGATCATACTACATAGCATACATACCATACCATAGTGGTGCATATCTTGGCATCAACTTGTGTGTCAAAAAGTTGTCATCGCATACACAATTGCTATCTTGGTTCGTGAAGTTTTGCATAAGAAAAGAGCTCAAAAGTGAAAGAGCCACCCAAGCTTTTAAGTAAAGAGGAAAGATAAGCAAAGAGCTTATGAGCAAGAACCATAGCATTATACTACATTAAGATTGTCATATCGGATCATCTTGGATCATAGCATCGAAATACCATACATATAGCATACTTGGGATCGAGATCATTGCATTTTTGCCTAGTAGGTTCTGCACAAGTTCCGTATCCGCCTATTGTGCAATTGTGCTAGCGTCTCTCGTATATTGTGCAACAAGAGCATTTTCGTGGACTCCACATTTTGGCTCAATTTTAGTTTGCACAATCCCACTTATCTATTTGCGTGCGTGTGTCCGTGTACCATTATTTGCTTGGTCTACTTGTTGCATTTGCAAATTTGTGAATCATTTCCAACATTATTGAAGCTCACTTACTATTGCATCAAATTTTGTGCCACCATCCTAACCAAGCTCGACCATAAGCTTTTACTTGTGTAGGTGTGATAACCGACAAGGATTGGTACCAATAGTGCTATTCCATTGTCCGCATTTGAGTGAACTTGATTCATCGTCAATATCGGTCAAGGTACATTGGTATAAGTTCTTCTCTTTCTACCACTCACATTTTGCTTGGAATGATGGATAGGCCGAGTACTTCTACCAACACACTCTTCATCGAGCAAGACGACGACATGTCATAATACGTCACCAAGAGCCACCTCTTTGGTGCACAACGAGCGTTGCATCAAGAGCAACAAGCAATGAACGACCGCATCGACAACCTCGCCACCGACTTGCGACTCTCCGAGCAACGTACACAAGACTACTTCGACAACAAGCTCGACGCGCACAAGCAAGAAAATGATGCAAGAATGGACGAGGTCCGAGCTTTGTTGGTGAACCGGACTCCTTCAACTTCTTCATACTCAAGACGGAGCCACTCAAGTCGACACTCCGACGAATCCTTCTCCGGCTCAAGTACACCATCATCAAACACTCTTCGACGAGTCGCGTGTCAAGACCGTCATGCATCTCGCAACCCGCTACACAACAAGCATTCACAAGAGCACGTCGATGAGCAAGTCCCTCGTCCTCACTCAAACCAAGTCGCTTTTGCTCAAGCTCAAGAACTACAATGACTACAGCACCAAGAAGAAGAACGAGTGCGTCTACACCAAGAGCAACAAGACACTGAGGCTCAACGTCTTCAACAACAACTACGTGAAGCGCAAGATCTTGAGGCGCAACGTGCCTTTCAAGAGTCAAGTCGAGCCATCGCCAACCGCAATCACGAACAGTGCAATCAACAGGAAGCCCTTCGAGAAGAAATCCAAGAGAGGAACTACCAACCGCGTGTGCAACGTCAAGTTCCTCAAGCTCCTTCACAAGCTTGTCAAGCTCCACCTCAACCTCATGTTCAACAAGAGCAAGTTGATCATGGACTTCCTCCACACCAAGAGCAACATGAGGATGATTACCCTCCATGTCAAGGGCGTCATCATCACCATCGCCAACAACACAATGAAGAGCAACGATGTGGCAAGCTCAAATTCACAATGCCCAAGTTCAATGGAATCAATGATCCCGAAGAATACCTCTCATGGGCATTGAAGGTCGACAAAATATTTCATTTGCACAACTATAAGGAAGAGAAGAAGATCTCTATAGCATCACTTGAGTTCCAAGACTATGTGCTCATATGGTGGGCACAAGTCCTTGAGCACCGACAAGCGAGAGGTGAACCTCCAATCACCACTTGGGCTCAAATGAAGGAAGTCATGCGAGCATGTTTTGTGCCAACCTGCTACAACCGCGATCTCTTCAAGAAGCTACAACTCCTCAAGCAAGGAACAAAGAGTGTTGAAGAATACTACAAGGAAATGGAGATAGCCATGATTCGAGCCAATGTCACGAAAGATGATGAGCAAACAATGGCACGATTCTTTAATGGACTCAATCATCCCATCAAGAAGATCGCCGACTTCCAACCCTACTCCAACCTCATTGAGATCGTGCATCAAGCTACAAAGGCAGAATGTCAAGTGCAAGATGACTTCAAGTACGCCAAGTACTCGTCCAAGACCTACGGCTTCTCCAACAACCAAGCTTCAACAACTATTCCAACTTCTACTTCAACCAAACATTCTCCAAGCAACGACGACAAGCCAAGTTACAAGAAAACTTCGTCAAGTTCAAGTCGCCTTCCTCCTACTGCAAGCAACTTCAAGCCGCGTGCTTCATCATCTACTCCGGCCGATGAGACCATCAATACAAGCTCCTTCAAGTGTTTCACTTGCGGCGGCCGAGGCCACAAGTCCTATGAATGCACAAACAAGCGCACCATGATCCTCAACGACGATGGCACCTACGACTCCATGAGTGATGAGGAGATGGAAGCTCTTGAGCAAGTGGCCATGCACCGGCGCATGAACGAGGATGAAGATGATCAAGTCTTTTGTGATGAAGATACGAGCCCCGCTCTTGTTGTCTCCAAGGTCTTGACTCTTCAACAACAACAAGAAGAAGACCAAAGATGCCACATCTTCCACACAAAGGCTGGCATCCATGGAAGGTCCGTCAAGGTCATCATCGATGGAGGTAGTTGTCACAACTTGGCAAGTGAAGAACTATGCTCCAAGCTTCAATTGGTAAAGAGGAAGCACCCGGACCCCTACAAGGTTCAGTGGCTAAGTGACTCCGGCACTATATGAGTTGAGCATATGGTCCAAGTCTCCTTCAAAATTGGTGCGTATGAGGACACTTTGGAGTGTGATGTGGTCCCAATGACAGTTTTCCACCTCCTTATTGGTCGACCATGGAAATTCGACCATGGTGTCATCCACAATGGGCGCACCAATCACTATAGCTTCAAGATGAAAGGGAAGGAATATGTGCTATGACCTATGTCTCCTAGTCAAGTGATAGCCGATAAGCAAGACACCCATCGTGGAGAGAAGAGTGAGAAAGTGATCCACCAAAAAGTGAGTGAGAGCCACAAGCCAAACTTGAGCGCCTCTTCGCCTAGAGAGAAAAACCTCATACTATTTTCCACAAAAAGTGAGATGAGAGAAGTGTGTGAGAACCCATCGAGTGTGATGCACTTTGTACTTGTGTGCAAAGATGGGGAACCAAAACTAACACCTCTCACGAGCTACCTTTAGTGTTTCAATCTATTTTGCAGGAATTCCAAGTTCCCCGATGAGCTACCTCCGGGTCTACCTCCTCTTTGAGGCATTGAGCATCGAATCGACCTCATCCACGAAGCGCCACTTCCAAACAAAGCTACATACCGTGTCAACCCCGAAGAAACTAAGGAGATCCAACGGCAAATACAACAACTCATCGACAATGGTCATTCTTCTCTTAGTTTGCTACTTTTGCAAGAAGCTCATGGAGGCGGACTCATGGGACATTTTGGATGAGATAAGACATTCGCCACGCTCTCCAAGAACTACTTTTGGCCCAAGATGTTTTGAGACGTCTCACGCTTCACCACCCGATGCTCTACATGTCGCAAAGCTAAGTCTAAAGCTCAATCTCATGGTCTTTACATGACTCTTCCTATTCCTTATCAACCTTGGGAAGACATTAGCATGGATTTTGTACTTGGTTTGCCTAGAACTCAAAATGGAAAGGATTTCGTGTTTGTTGTTGTGGACCGATTTTCTAAGATGGCACATTTCATTCCTTGCAACAAGATAGACGATGCTTCACACATTGCAAATCTCTTTTGTAGGGAAATCTTGCGACTCCGTGGAGTACCAAAGACAATCGTCTCTGATCGTGACGTTAAGTTCTTGAGTTACTTTTGGAAGACCCTATGCGCCAAGCTCGGAATCAATCTCTTGTTCTCATCCGCATACCATCCTCAAACTGACGGCCAAACAGAGGTGATGAACCGGACTCTCTCCACTCTACTTTGTGTATTGATCAAGAAGAACATCAAGGAGTGGGAAGCATGTCTACCCATCACCGAATATGCCTACAACCGTGCAAGACATTCGACTACCAGCAAGTCCCCTTTCGAGGTCGTCTACGACTTCAACCCGTTGTCACCATTGGACATTCTACCTCTTCCTCTACAAGAGCGCACCAACATGGATGCGAGTGCACGAGCAAGCTACATCAAGAAGATGCATGAGGATACAAGGCACACCATTGAGCACCAAGTACAACGACTAGTGACCAAGCTCAACGTCAACAAGCAACCCACGATCTTCAACATTGGCGATCTCGTGTGGCTACACCTTCGCAAGGAACACTTCCCCAATGAACGCAAGTCCAAACTTCTCCCTCGAGCTGATGGACCCTTCAAGGTGCTATCACGCTACAACGACAATGCCTACAAGATAGACCTACCATGAGGCAAGTACAATGTGAGTGACATCTTCAACGTCAAGGACCTCGCGTCATACCATGGAGATGAAGCTTTTGATCGGAGGTCGGATCTTTCCCAAGGGGGGGGGGAGATGATGCGGAGCATCCCTCGCTCATCCCCATGGACGTACCTACATCTCCCTCAACACCACTTGGACCAATGACAAGAGCTAGAGCAAAGGCTATTGAAGATAAGGTGAACTCGCTCCTCTCCGAACTCCCTCTCTCTACTCACGAGACTTGGCTACTACCTCATATGGACACTCTGTGTGTGATCAGGTACTTGGAGGAGAGCCATAGGATAGCTACACCCAATGGCCAAGGTGGCAAGGACACCAAGCATGGACATCAAGAAGAAGAGCCATTTGGGAAGCTATAGGCACCGGACGACCGGCCGGGCCCAGACGTCCGACCCCTGGAAGATTCTACAGCCGAGAGAAGGAAGGCAGGATAGAGCTACAGGCCACAGACGACCGGCCCATCCCGGACGTCCGACGACTCCCAGGCCACGGACGATCGACGCCCTCCGGACGTCCGGCATCTGGGCACCCAAGAGGAAATTAACAGAAAACCGAAGCCACCGGACGACCGGTTGACCAGCACCGGAGCTGAAACTACGGAAGTCCGATGACCTACGGACGTCCGGACCGTCCCGAAGCTCCGGACGTCCGACGCCTGGGTGACCGCAGCCACAGGCTGATGCCCTTGTACCCCTTCACTTTGACCCCCATTTGCACTACTACTATAAATAGGTCTCCCCCACCTCCTAGATAGGGTTAGCATTGTGATAGCTCGTTTGAGATAGAGCATTGCTCATCCGTACCGGATCTACTCCACGTGAGGGACCGTGCCTCTTCAGAGAAGATCCATTCGGATTCAAGGCCTCCATCCGGAGAAGACAATCAAGACCTCCTCACGGAGAAGAACGGTTACTCTTGTATCTTCCCTTGTTGACTTTGGATCATGTGTTACCTTATGCTTTTGGTGATCTAGCCCTTGTGTGATCAATTACTTGTCGGTTGAGTGTTTCTCTCATTTCTCACCGTGTTTTCCCTTGTGTTCTTCCACGCATTCTTCGTGTTTCCCTGTAGGATCCACTCCAAACGTGAAAGATCGGCCCCATAGGGATCCGCCCTACATCACAAGACCCATCGTTAGCTTAGCATAATGATCATTCAGTTTTATTGCTACTGCTTTCTTCATGTCAAATATATATTCCTCCGACTATGAGATTATGCAACTCCCGGATACCGGAGGAATACCTTGTGTGCTATCAAACGTCACAATGTCACTGGGTGATTACAAAGATGCTCTACAGGTATCTCCGAAGGTGTTTGTTGGGTTGGCATAGATCGAGATTAGGATTTGTCACTCCGAGTATCGGAGAAGTATCTCTGGGCCCTCTCAGTAATGCACATCATATGAAGCCTTGCTTGCAATGTGACTAATGAGTTAGGTGTCAGATGATGCATTATGGAACAAATAAAGAGACTTGCCGGTAACGAGATTGAACTAGGTATGAAGATACCGATGATCAAATCTCAGGCAACATACCGATGACAAAGGGAATAACGTATGTTGACATTGCAGTTCGACCGATAAAGATCTTCATAGAATATGTGGGAACCAATATGAGCATCTGGGTTCCGCTATTAGTTATTGACCGGAGAGGTGTCTCGGTCAAGTCTACATAGTTCTCGAACCTGTAGGGTCCGCATGCTTAACGTTCGATGACGATATGTATTATATGAGTTATGTGACCAAAGGTTGTTCAGAGTCCCGGATGAGATCACGAACATGACGAGGAGTCTCCAAATGGTCGAGAGGTACAGATTGAGGCGCCCCCCCTTTCCTTCTCTCTCTCCTACTTCTTCCCCCTTCCCCCCTCCGGAAAAAGGAAGGGGGGCCAAGTCCTAGTGGGAGTCCAAGTGAGACTCCCCCCACTTGGGGCGCGCCTAGACCGGCCTCCTCTCTCTCCCTCCTTTATATACGGGGGGGGCGCCCCTATAAGACACACTAATTGCTCCAAGCCGTGTGCGGTGCCCCCCTCCACAGTTTACGCCTCCGGTCATATTCTCGCGGTGCTTAGGCGAAGCCCTGCACGGATCACATCACCATCACCGTCACCATGCCGTCGTACTGACGAAACTCATATACTCCTTCGACCCTCTACTAGATCAAGAGCTCAAGGGACGTCATCACGCTAAACGTGTGCAGAACTCGGAGGTGTCGTACGTTTGGTACTCGATCGGTGGTAACGAGAAGACATTCGACTACATCAACCGTGTTGAGCAAACGCTTCCGCTTTCGGTCTACGAGGGTACGTGGACACACTCTCCCCCTCTCGTTGTGTTGTATCTCCTAGATAGATCTTGCGTGAGCGTAGGAAATATTTTGAAATTGCATGCTATGTTTCCCAACATGTAGTGGTTGTCTTCGAATGGTACATTCCCTCGTGTGGTTTTAGGCGACAAGCCTATATATTTGTGGGCCTCGTGGACATCCATGATCACCTTGACCGACAACAAGATAGGTTACCATGGCTGATTCTTCCTTCGGTTCATGTTATCATGGTGAGATTTAGACCTAATTAAGTTTGAGTGCATATACTAAGCATGCATGCATGCATGAATCCCCGTCGTGGGCTTGAAGTGTGGTGTAACATACATATGCATCGTCAACCTCCCCCCTCCACACACACACACACACACACACCAAAACCTCCTCGAGTGCGCGCACACAAACACACACCCTCCCTCGCTTGAAACCCTATCAAGGTCCCCCCCGCCGCCGCCGCCACCGCAGCAAGGCTCCATTATCAACATCTGCCGGTTTTCCTGTGCGGCTTACCCACCGATCTCCATACCCAGGCCGCCTTGAGTTTCTTACATGACACCTGCCAAATGTCCCCTTTCCCACAGATCCCCATCCCCCACTCTATAGTGTTGCAGCCTAAGCCCGACTATGCTTCCCGTGGAGCTCGAGGAGTGACTCACCCAAAAGAGGTGTATCGCGGTCTCTTCGCCCGACATCGCCGAGGAAGCTGACGACCATTACTGGCCGCAGGAACTCAATCAACGGGCTAGAGTATGCGGGTATGTCGCGGACGTCGACTACGACATCGAGGTCGTCGATATCGACAGCCTAAGGCGGGCTATGTCATAGGTTAAGTGGGCCACCCCCAACCCCTCGGGTTCAACCACCGTCGATCTCATCCGTGGCCCCACCGTTGATCTCCTCTGTCTCGCTATCAAGAATTTTCCATCCTACATCGCCACCGAGCCCCTTTTGTCATTTCTGAAGGACAGGTTCTGCGCCGCTGGCTTGGGATACACAGCTTCCAAGTCACACCTCATCGACGGCGGCCATGAGCAGGGCACCCTCTCTGGCTCTTCCAAGGGGAAAGAGCCCATCTGCTCTTCCAAGGGGAAAGAGCCCGTCTGCGACATCAGGGAGGGCACCCTATAGTCGTGCTCTTAAAAGGGGAAGGAGCCCATCTGCGACAACATGGAGCGCATCCAGGGTTTGTGCTCTTCCCATGGGAAGGAGCCCATCTGTGACAAGTGAGGAAACCCATGATTGATTTTACCGTGCCTCTTCACAGGGGAAACCCATGATTTGTTTTGTCGAGTCCCTTTTGTAGTGTAGTGAGAATATGTCCAGTTTTAATTGCTATATTTGGTTGTTTGCAGTATGCCTTGTTTATTTTAGTTGTTCACAATGTGGTGCTCTATATGTGCAATTATTTACTGTGTAGTACATTTCATCAATCCAGTTTTAAACATACCGACAGGAATGAATATATTTGCTTGTTGTTAAGCCTGTTATAGCTAGCATATGCCTCTTTTAAAGTTTTTTGATTGTTCGGTTGTTTGTAGTTAGCATATGTCCAGTTTCAAATGCTATCTTTGGTTGTTCCTAGTATTGCCTTGTTTGTTCCAGTTATTCACAACGTGATGTTCTATATGTGCAAGTATGAACTGTGCAGTTCAATTTCATCAGTACCAGTTTCAACAATACCACTATGAGTGACTACATTTGGTTGCTGCATCTTGTAGTTAACACGCCTTTCCATTTTTATTTAACAATAACCAGTGTACTTAGACCGGCACAATACCCGTTTGAATGACTATGTTTGCTTGCTGTTAAATGATAGCATGTTGCAGTTAACACACCTTTCCACTTGTTTTGCTTTACTAGCATGCTTAAACCTGCACACTTAAGCTATCTTTTGGAGATTATTTTGTCTGTCATGGATAATTTTGGTTGATGTTTAGCCTGTTGTGCTTAACATGCCTCTTGATGTACCTACACAAGACAATTTTGGGAACGACTGATGTTTTCTGATACGTCTCCAACGTATCTATAATTTTTGATTGTTCCATGCTATTATATTACCCGTTTTGGATGTTTATGGGCTTTACTTTACACTTTTATATCATTTTTGGGACTAACCTACTAACCGGAGGCCCAGCCCGAATTGCTGTTTTTTTGCCTATTTCAGTGTTTTGAAGAAAAGGAATATCAAACGGAGTCCAAATGGAATGAAACCTTCGGGAGCGATCTTTTTGGAACAAACATGATCCAGAGGACTTGGAGTGGAAGTCAAGAAACAAGCGAGGCGGCCACAAGGGTGCCCGACGCGCCCCCTAGGGCTGGGCGCGCCCCCACCCTCGTGGGCCCCTCGAGCATCCAACAACCTACTTCTTCCTCCTATATATACCCATGTACCCTGAAAACATCAGAAGCGACCATGAAAAACTATTTCCACCGCCGTAACCTTCTGTATCCGCGAGATCCCATCTTGTAGCCTTCTCTGGCGCTCCGCCGGAGGGGGAATCGACCATGGAGGGCTTCTACATCAACACCATAGCCTCTCCGATGAGTTGTGAGTAGTTTACCATAGACCTTCGGGTCCATAGTTATTAGCTAGATGGCTTCTTCTCTCTCTTTGAATTTCAATACAAAGTTCTCCTTGATCTTCTTGGAGATCTATTCGATGTAACTCTTTTTGCGGTGTGTTTGTCGAGATCCGATGAATTATGGGTTTATTATCAAGTTTATCTATGAGAAATATTTGAATCTCCTCTGAATTCTTGTATGTATGATTAAGTTATCTTTGCAAGTCTCTTCGAATTATCAGCTTGGTTTGGCCTACTAGATTGATCTTTCTTGCAATGGGAGAAGTGCTTAGCTTTGGGTTCAATCTTGCGGTGTCCTTTCCCAGTGACAGCAGGGGCAGCAAGGCACATATTGTATTGTTGCCATCGAGGATAAAAAGATGGGATTTATATCATATTGCATGAGTTTATCCCTCTACATCATGTCATCTTTCTTAATGCGTTACTCTGTTCTTTATGAACTTAACTAGATGCATGCTGGATAGCGGTTGATGTGTGGAGTAATAGTAGTAGATGCAGGCAGGAGTCGGTCTACTTGTCATGGACGTGATGCCTATATACATGATCATGCCTAGATAATCTCATAATTATTCACGTTTCTATCAATTGCTCGACAGTAATTTGTTCACCCACCATAATACTTATGCTATCTTGAGAGAAGCCACTAGTGAAACCTATGTCCCCCAGGTCTATCTCTTATCATATAAGCTTTCAATCTACTTTTATTTGCATCTTTACTTTTCCAATATAAATTATAAAATACCAAAAATATATTTATCTTATCATATTATCTCTATCAGATCTCACTTTCGCAAGTGGTCGTGAAGGGATTGACAACCCCTTTATTGTGTTGGTTGCAAGTTCTTGTTTGTTTGTGTAGGTGCGTGGGACTTTTGAGGAGCCTCCTACTGGATTGATACCTTGGTTCTCAAAAACTGAAGGAAATACTTATGCTACTATTGCTGCATCACCCTTTCCTCTTCAAGGAAAACCAACGCAAGCTCAAGACGTAGCATTTTCCATCGAGATTAGTTTCATCCCATGGCTTATATATACTCACTGTTCAGGATATCGGTAGCTGCTACCATATAGGCCGGGGGCTGATAAGGGACTAATCGGTGAATCAGACTTTTAACTGAATATATTTGTAACCCATTTATCGTTAGGTTAACTAGGGCCATATGTAATATATCTGAGGCTACATAGCAAAATGCACTATACTTAATGTCTAAATATGCAATCCTAGGCTACATAGCAACAAGGAAGAGTGTTACCTTAATGTTATGATGATGTCTAGATATATGTAGAAGAGCAGCAGCAACAACAACAACACAACCTTGTTTGGATACTCAACTTAGCTAGAGGTTAGAGTTAGTTTCTAGCTCATGACTAACCCTGAACTAACTCCATCCAAAGAGGTATTTGGATGACAGGGTTACATTGACAATAAATGCACTAGGAGAACTAGTTCTAATTAGCACCTCTTGGGTTGGATAGTTTTTTTGGGTGGCTTAGATGCAACTAACTCAAACTAGCCCTCGTGTTTGGATGTACTTTAGGCTATTTGAGCCCGAACTAGCTCAAACTAACTCTAACCCATGGATACAGCAGTAGTTAATCAGCTGATAATTTGTAAGAATGCAATAAAATCCTTCCGGCCCAAAATATAAGATGTTAATTCATCTAATATGTGAGTATATTGAATGTTATAAGATATTATAAAGCAGTGTTGTACTACATCATTGTGCAATTGTTGTTTAGCTTCTAATATTAACTTGGTGCTTTTAGGTACATATGTCATTGGTAAAGATCCGCGCTTCGACCCTTTCTGCATATGGGGAAATGAGATATCGATGAACAAGCATCAAGTGAGGAAGTTGATAAAGATTGTTAGTAAAATGGGTCAAAAGATGGTAATTAAACTATTTGTTTACACTTTATCCAAGACAACAGCGAACTGCGGATGGTAAGTAAGAACTCTGCAGCCTTCTTTTTACTGCCAATAATGAGTTGTTTTAGATGGCAATGTCTGAATCTTTTTCCTTTGCAGTGGTTTCCAAAGTAGTTTACTCAAGATTACCTCTCAAACTACATGATTGGTGGGCATGCAAAGGTTAAAGTATTTCTACCAAAACACAATGATTATCTAGATGTTTTCATGAAGATCGTGAAGGCTGGGCAGTCAGCCATCACAAGGGGTTGGACTAGAGTCGTGTGTGCCTTCTGCATGGAGAAGGGCACAATATGGGCATTCCGCTTCACCTTGTTCAGCAACCAGGATGTATTTCGCCTCTTTCTTTATCGTCTTTAATAATACAAGTATAGAACTGTGGTTCATCATTCTTTATTTGCTTCTTATGTAATTCTTGAACATATGTACCTATGAATCGAATAATGCATTAGTTGTTTGAACCTGATGGATATGAATAAAGATATAGGATACATTCAAATTCAAATTCAAATCCAAATCCGGTACAATTTGAAATAGCAAAAATTAAATTACGATGAAATTACGCTCTCCAGGTCGTTACGGCACACCACTATAAAATAATACACTTACATGATGATACGTGTTTGTCATAGTAGGTCACGTTTTCCGTCATGCATGTACATCCATGATGATTTTATGATAGAATCAAGATAGTCATACTTGCGCTGTCGTAGAAGTGTTCCAATACATTAAAATTATCATCACGAAAGTGTCCACTTCCATGATGATAAATCGTGCATCATAGAAGTGCTTTCGTTAAGGGTGACCGGCACATGGCATCCACCGTAATAGGTCACCGTTAAGCTATCGGGTTCTGGTTTGGACCTGATAACCCGTTAAATGCCCGGACCAATGGGGATTTTCCACATGTAAAATTTTCAATGGCCAGAGGAACCACGTGTTGGCTCACCGTTGGGACAGATGGCATCCATTCATTGGACTGAAGGCGCCTATGATACGTCAACACGTGACACTACCCAACAGAGGCCCATTCTAGTGAAAAGGCTGGCCCGTTTGACTTGGTCAAAAGGTAGCGGGCCGGCCCATGGAAAGCCTGATAATGGCCTATTCGCATATAGCCCATTTACAGCCCGCTAACTCACGACCCGTTACGGCCTACCGGAATTTGGCCCAGTAGAGTCATCTGGGCCGTCCAATATGATTCTAGCCCGTTGTAACTTCCGGCCCATGTATGGCCCATTACGTCTTTCGGCCCATAAGAGGCCCTTTGTAACTATGGGCCCATTAAAGGCCCGAGATGAAACTGGCCCATTATGAACCATAACGGCCCATTATTCTGTCGGCCGTTTCCAGCCCATTAACGGCCCATTATTCTGTCGGCCGTTTCCAGCCCATGTTAACTTTTGGCCTTCTAAGGGACCATTTATTCTTGGGCTCATTTCCAGAATTCGATTACTTATGGCCCGTTACTGGCATGTTCCGCTTGTGGGCCAAATTCAGCCCCTGGTTACAGTCAGCCTGTTTGTGGCCCGTTAACCCATTGGGCTGTTTTCATAGCGTCATCAAATACGGCCTATTAACGGCCCGTTATGGTCGGGCCATAAAACGTACAATTTCCACTCTAGCCCGTTTACGGCCCATTTTGCGGACCGTTATTGGTCCATGAATAGTACGGGCCATGTTCGGCAAAACGATTATACGGCCCGTAGAAGGCCCATAGATCCTACGACCCATAGAAGGCCCATGGATCCTACGGCCCGTAGAAAGCCCATGGATCCTACGGCCCGTAAAAGGCCCATGGATCCTACGAACCGTAGAAGGCCCATGGATCATACAGCCCGTGGAGGGCCATGGTCACTACAAAAGGTAGCAGGACCATGGTTACAACAGTCCGTGTGTTGCCATGGTTATTGTGGCCTAGTTATAAAAATAGATTATTGTGGTCACTAGAAAAACGCGGAAAAAGAACTGCAGTGACTACGAGAAAACAACTAAACAAGACAATAAGGAAATAAATATGTCACATCCCTAGTTCTGGTATGACCTAGACTAGCTAGTCATGTGTGCATCATATTTAAATTCCATTTAATTTTGAAATGAGGATTTGTGAAACCCTCAGGATCATTTTTGGAAATGACCCAAATAAAAATTTCTCCAAAAAGGTCCAAGAAAATGCTCATGTTGCTCTCTGAAAATATTGGTCAAAGATAAAAAAGAAAACAATATTTTTAGGAGATCATAAGTATTTATTTTGGGCATTTGGAATTAATGCAGTAAATATTTGCTTTGGATATATATTGTTATATATATACAATATTGTCCAAAAATTATGCTAGTTAATGAGGAACTCTGGAATAATACCACTAGTTCCTACAAAAATTGGCATAAGGAAATAAAATGATTTAGTATTATTATTAAATCAAAACATATGTCAGAAAAATAGAAAGAAAACAAAATGGAAAAACCCACCTGGCGCTTACCTCCCTATGCAGCCTGGCCTAGCCTAGTAGCCCAACAGGCTGGCCCAGCCAGCAGGCGGCCCAGCCCAACTGCCAGGAGCTTCTTCAAGCTCCTGCCAGTAGGAGCTGCTGCGTGGCCGCGCCACAGCCGGCCATGGCCACGTCTCCCGCCACCTCCTGCTTCTCCCTCTCATCACCCTGGACGCCCTGGACGTCGCCACGCGCCACCCCGCACCGCTCTCACTCTCTCTCGCTCTCCCTCCTCCCCTGGTTCTCTCTCTCCCAACCGCCTGAACGCGCCCGTCGCCACCGCTCGTCGTTGCCGTAGCCACCGCCGCGGCCTCGCCTCTCCGACAAGTCCAACAGCTCCGCCACATCGCCCTCGTCCTCTCCGCCAAGCCGCGAGACGTGGGAAGCCCTAGAGAGCCGCCATCGTCGCCTTCTTCACCTCTGGCCGCCGGAGATCGTCTTCGCCGCTCCGCCGTCTCCAGCGCGTCCCCGGCCACACCGAGCAACCCCGCGAGCCCGCTGTGAGCCCCGCCATCTTGTCCCCCTTCTCCCCTGGCCTTCTGCACCCTCTAGCCCCCCTGGCTGCACGAGCCGAAGCTCACCTCCGCTCGAGCTCGTCGCCGGCGACATTCCGGTGACCCCATGGCCACCCCACCATGCCCAACGGCCTTGTGAGCTCGCGTGGGGGCCTTAGGAGGCAAGAGCCATGCGTTCTGCAGCCCGTAGAGTCGACCTCCTCCTCAGCCGAACTCCGGCCGCCGCCGAGGTCGATGCCGCCGTCGCCTCCGGCCACCCCAGGCCTCCCGCGTGAACCATTGGATGCGCGCGAGCCTGGGCATCGCGTAGGTGGTCTCCGCCATGTGTTTGGTCGCCGGAGGGCGATTTCCGTAGGCCGCCACCGCGTCTGGCCTCGCCGGCGTCGAGTCGCCGGTGGGGTTAGCCCCGGTTGACCGGGTTTGACCCCGTTTGACCAGGGTTTGACCACCCTGTGTCACTGACGTGTGGGGCCAGCCCCGTTAATTAAACAAGTTTAGGTTTAATTTAATTTAAGATTAGCCACAGTCACTGACACATGGGTCCCACTGGTCTGGTTTGACCTGGACCGACCCGTTGACCTGCTGACACAAGCATGACGTCATGCTGACGCAGTTATCCATTTTCTGGATTTAAATTAAATCAGGAAATTTCAGAAAATGATTCAAACTTCAAAAAATCATAGAAATTCAACCGTAACTCAGATTGAAATAATTTATATATGAAAAATTATCAAAAAAATTCAATCTATCCATCTGTACTAGTTTCATGCATGACAAACCAACTTATACCTACTGTATAAGTGAAAACATGTAAATGGCATTTATAAAGAGTTAACTTGGAGTTGCATTTGAACTCTTGGTTCAAATGAACTTCAACCAAATGATTGCTAGCTGCATTAGCTCAAACAGCATCACATATACATGCCATGATCATGCATCATATTGTTGCATATGCTTGTGTTTTGATTGTCGACACCGTTCCTTCTCGATAGGTCCTGCTCCGGAGAGTGTTCCAGAGTACCTGTCTAAGGAGCAGTGCCACCCTGTTGATCTACCAGGCAAGCAAACCCCCTTGTTCATTCTGATACAATCCTACTCTCTCGCTCCTGCTCTCAGTTATTGCATTAGGACAACAACGATTCAATTGCTACTTTGTGCTGCGGTAGTTGAACCCATTCCTCTGCATGACCTGTCATTGCCACAGTAAATAGTTGAAAGCCACTAGCATGTGTAGGAGTTGATTGAGCCATGTTGTGTTCCTACCATGCTATGCCTGCTATTGCTTAGAGTTGTGTCAGGTCTGATTCATTGGGAATGAATTGGAGTGCAGTGCTCTATGTTCTGATGCTGAGAGTGAAGTGTGTGAACACGATTTGGTAAAGGTAGCGGTGAGAGGCCATGCAGGAGTACATGGTGGGTTATCTCACTGGAACCGTCCTGAAGCACTGAGTTCTGTGTATGTTGTCCAATGACTAGCTACTACCACACATTGGAATGCTTAAGTGCCCCTCTCGACTTATTAACCCACTTGATCTCTGTCCAGGAGTCGCAACTAGTTTCTGGTGTTTGTAGGTAGTGCTATTTTTCTACCAAGTGGCAACCGACAGGGTGGGCTTGGGACAGACTAGGCATAGGTGGCACGATGTACCAAGTGGCACCCGGATGGTGGGCTTGGGAACCCTGCTCACATCGTTTGGGGCCGTGGGCGACACCCCGGCCGGATCTCCTTGCGGATGGAACCCGAATAGGCGATAAACCTGGATTAGAGTCTTGTGTGGTTAGTCAGGTCGTGGCCGACACCCTCGCCAAGCTTCCGCTTGAAGGTTGCCGAGTTACATGACGTGTACATGGCGGTAAGTGGCGAGAGCGTGTGTGAAGAAGTACACCCCTGCAGGGTTAACATGATCTATTCGAATAGCCGGGTCCGCGGTTATGGACTTCTTGGATGCTTACATGGTACATAGACAACTTGAAGTGGATACTCTAAAATGCTCAAGACAAAGTGTGAGTGCTATGGATGGCCTTCTCGTAAGGGGACGGGGATGAATCCATAGTAGTGTATTGTGTGGTGATTAGTGGACTCGTGTACGTCGTCTCACCTCAAGAGTTTCTCGTAGTCGTAGAACAGGATAGCCACTGAGTCAAAGCTGGCTTGCTGCAACTAAACCCCACATTACCTTCTTGATACAAATGCATGTATGATAGGATCTGATGTAAGTCTTGGTGAGTACCTTTGTACTCATGTTGCTTTATTTATGTTTTTGCAGCGAAGACTTCGGTCTTACTAGTGTTCTCATGGACTTCGACGAGTAGCTTGTACCTCAGCTACGATCTTGATCGGATGTTGTAGATAGTCAGGCTCTTTAGCCTTTTTCATTTGTAGATGTCTGTACTCAGACATGTAATGCTTCCGCCTGTTGCTTGTATGCTCTGTATGATGGGTCCTGTGACCCCTGTTTGCAATAAATACTATGTTGGCTCTTGAGCCTTATTTATATGAGTTGTTGAGTTATGCTCTGATACCAAAGCTGTCAGGACCCCGATTCTATGCCACATCGATCTAGCATGTAACACCTCATATCACTTTGCGGTCTCACACACGGTATTCCCACGGGTGTCGCCTTACCATGCCCGGGATCGTTTGCGCCTTTTGGCACACGTATATGATAGTGTCGCTAGCATCCATATGACAAGAACCCGGGCTGACATGGCTAGTCGTGAACCCGAAGTGGCACTAACTTACAGGGACAGGCATACATGACCCATCATCGAACGTGTCGGTCATCAGCGAGTGAATCCGGGCTGTAGCAACTGGGCTAGCAGGACTCCGGTAAACTGGGCTGTAGCAGGCTAACAGGACTCCAGTAGACACCGCGTGACATTTCCCTGAAGGGACAGACACAGGAACGAAGAAGGACACATGCCGGCCAGCCTAAGTGTTCCGGAGCAGTAGCAAGCTACCAGGGCTCAGTGGAAGCTGGAGGTGGCCGGTGTCGACGCGTGTTCGTCCAGCATGCAGCTGCTTCAGGGCGAGGGGGAGGAAGATGACTGGCAGCTGGGCTGCACAGTAACGGGCCGCGCAGGTGGGCTGGTATCCCTGGTGGGCGTCAAGGTAAGTCTAGGTAAGGTTGCTCTGTTTTATATTTTCTGATCATTTTTCATATATAAATTATTTCATTCTGGGTTACGGTTGAATTTATATGAATTTTTGAAGTTTTGGATATATTCTGGAATTTTCTGTATTATTTTAAATCCAGAAAATGGTTAACTGCGTCAGCATGATGACAGCACGACGTGAGCAGGTCAACCGGGGCTGACCAGGGTCAAAAATGACGTGTGGGGTCCACACGTTAGTGTCTAAGGGTTAATTGGGGGTTTTATACTAATCTAATTAAAATATTAGGGCACTATGCACGTGACTGCTCTCAGACTAGTTATGCTCCACCCCAGCCCAAGAAGTCTGTTTGCTGTGTTAAGCCATCAAGCAAGACGATCAGTGCCAAGCCAGCTCGCACTGAACGTGGACGTGTGCATCACGTCTCAGCTAAAGACGCTCATGATGATCTGGATGTCGTTCTGGGTACACTCGTTGTCAATTGTCACCCAACATCGGTTCTATTCGATACTGGAGCACCTCATTCCTTCATTTCTGAAAGCTATGCTAACTTGCACAACATGTCATTTTGTGATATGCCCTCTCCACTGGTCATTCAAACTCCTGGATCCAAATGGCAAACCTCTAGTGTAAGCCATGGTAACGAAATCCTTGTAGACAGACTTGTTTTCCTCGCATCACTTATAGCCCTCAAGTCTACAGATATTAACATCATCTTGGGTATGGACTGGATGAAAGCTCATTATGCCAAGATTGATTGTTACACCAGGTCCGTTCAGCTTACACACCCATCTGGCAAGATAGTCACTGTCTCCACTAGAGTTGCAAAGCGTCAGCTCTATTCTCTTAATGCCAGCCCTCTTCCAGACCTTGAAGATATCCCGGTAGTTCGTGACTTTCCGGATGTCTTTCCAGAGGAACTGCCAGGTGTTCCACCTGACAGAGACGTAGAGTTCGTCATAGATCTTATCCCAGGAACCGCTCCAATCTCTAGGAGACCTTACAAGATGGCACCCTTAGAACTAGCCGAGCTTAAGAAGCAACTTGATGAGTCCTCGCAAAAGGGTTTCATCCGTCCTAGTTCTTCTCCTTGGGCTTGGCCCATCCTCTTCGTTAAGAAGAAGGATGGTACGGACCGGATGGTTGTAGATTATCGTCCCGTTAATTTGGTCACGATAAAGAACAAATATCCGCTCCCCAGGATCAACGACCTGTATGATCAGCTCGCTGGATCCTCAGTCTTTTCCAAGATGGATTTGAGGTTAGGCTACCACCAAATCAAGATCAGAAATGGGGACATTCCCAAGACAGCCTTTGTCACTCGTTATGGCCAGTACGAGTACACCGTCATGTCCTTTGGTCTAACCAACGCTCCAGCTACTTTCTCCCGCTTGATGAACTCGATTTTCATGGAGTACTTAGATAAGTTTGTCGTGGTTTACCTCGATGATATTCTTATTTACTCGAAGAACGAGGAAGAGCATGCCGAACATCTTAGACTTGTGTTAGAAAAACTCAAAGAGCACCGCCTTTATGCCAAGTTCTCCAAGTGCAAATTTTGGTTGCCAGAAGTGACCTACCTAGGGCACGTAATCTCTGGTAAGGGCATTGCTGTCAATCCCGAGAGAGTTAAGGCCGTTCTCGATTAGACTCCACCTGAAACCATTAAACAAGTTAGGAGTTTCCTTGGTCTAGCCAGCTATTGTCGCCGCTTTGTTGAAAACTTCTCTAAAGTGGCCAAACCTCTCATGGAACTTCTCAAGAAAGATAAAAAGTTTGAGTGGTCCCCACAGTGTGAGTACAGTTTTCAGGAACTGAAAAGACGCCTGACTTCTGCTCCCATACTTGTGCCACCGGATTTCACAAAGGACTTTGTTATCTACAGCGACGCCTCACGACAGGGACTAGGTTGCATTCTTATGCAGGATCGTCATGTGATTGCCTATGCATCTCGACAGTTGCATCCACATGAGGAGAATTATCCTACACATGATCTAGAGCTTGCAGCCGTAGTCTATGCACTCAAGACCTGGCGACATTACCTTCTTGGTAAACGTTGCGAGATCTACACTGATCACCAGAGCCTCAAGTATATCTTCACCCAACCAGATTTGAACCTTAGGCAAAGACGTTGGTTGGAGTTGATCACAGATTATGACCTAGGGATTACCTACACCCTAGGCAAAGCCAATGTCATGGCTGATGCTCTAAGCCATAAATCCTATTGCAACAATCTCATATTGCAGCAAGGCCAACCACTTCTCCATGAGGAATTCTGTAAGCTTAACCTTCACATTGCTCCTCACGGATTCCTTTCTACCTTGGTGGCGAAACCTACCCTCGAGGATCAAATCATTACTGACCAGAAGTTTGATAGGGGTGTTATCCGCATCAAGAGAAACATTAAGAAGGGAGTTGGTGGATGTTTCTCTATGGATGATCGAGGTGTTGTTTTCTTTGAGAATCGCTTGGTGGTTCCAAAAAATCAACATCTGCGACAATTGATTCTTAAGGAGGCGCATGAATCTCCTCTCACGATTCATCCCGGTAGTACTAAGATGTATCAGGACCTACGCTAGAGCTTTTGGTGGACTAGGATGAAGAGAGAAATCGCTCAGCTTATTGCTAACTGTGACGTTTGTCGTCGCATTAAGGCAGAGCATCAGAGACCTGCTGGCACCCTTCAGCCTTTAGCTATTCCTGAGTGGAAATGGGATAAAGTTGGTATGGACTTCACCACTGGCTTTCCCAGGACCAAGAAAGGGAATAATGGTATCTTCGTAGTCATTGATCGTCTTTCCAAAGTGGCTCACTTCCTTCCTGTTCGAGAGAGTATCACTGCTAGCCAGCTTGCTGACTTATACATTTCTCGAATAGTGTCACTTCATGGTGTTCCACTAGAGATCAATTCAGACCGTGGCAGTCTTTTCACTTCTCATTTCTAGGAGAGTTTCCAAACTGCCATGGGAACCCATCTTTCCTTCAATACCGCTTTCGACCCTCAGTCGAGTGGTCAGGTGGAAAGGGTCAACCAAATTCTCGAAGACATGCTTAGAGCTTGCGTTATCTCATTCGGTATGGATTGGGAGAAATGTCTTCCTTTTGCCGAGTTTGCTTATAACAATAGCTATCAATCCTGTCTCAAGAAAACTCCTTTTGAGGTTCTCTATGGACGAAGATGTCGAACACCTTTGAACTGGTCAGAAACCGGTGAAAGACAATTCTTTGGACCGGATATGATCCAGGAGGCAGAAGAGCAAGTTCGCATCATTCGTGAGAATTTGAAAACAGCCCAGTCTCGTCAAAAGAGCCAATATGATCGTCATCATAAGGATATGACTTATGAAGTTGGCGACAAAGCTTACCTTCGGGTTACTCCTTTGAAGGGTACCCATCGATTCGGTATCAAGGGCAAGTTGGCTCCTTGTTACATTGGTCCTTTTCGCATTCTCGCTAAACGAGGAGAGGTTGCCTACCAGTTGGAACTACCCACATCTTTCTAGAGTCCATGATGTCTTCCACGTCTCTCAACTCAGGCGTTGCTTCTCGGATCCTATCTGCGGAGTGGACTACGAAACGCTTGATCTCCAAGATAACCTCACCTACCGAGAGTACCCGGTTCGCATTCTTGATCAAGCAGATCGTGTCACTTGACGTAATAACATCAAGTTTCTCAAGGTTCAATGGTCTCATCATTCCGAGAGAGAAGCTACTTGGGAGCGAGAAGATCGTCTTCGACTGGAGTACCCTACCTTCTTTCCATCGACCCCTTAATCTCGGGACGAGATTCTTTCAAGTGGGGGCGAGTTGTCACATCCCTAGTTCTGGTATGACCTAGACTAGCTAGTCATGTGTGCATCATGTTTAAATTCCATTTAATTTTGAAATGAGGATTTGTGAAACCCTCAGGATCATTTTTGGAAATGACCCAAATAAAAATTGCTCCAAAAAGGTCCAAGAAAATGCTCATGTTGCTCTCTGAAAATATTGGTCAGAGATAAAAATCAAACCAATATTTTTAGGAGATCATAAGTATTTATTTTGGGCATTTGGAATTAATGCAGTAAATATTTGCTTTGGATATATATTGTTATATATATACAATATTGTCCAAAAATTATGCTAGTTAATGAGGAACTCTGGAATAATACCACTAGTTCCTACAAAAATTGGCATAAGGAAATAAAATGATTTAGTATTATTATTAAATCAAAACATATGTCAGAAAAATAGAAAGAAAACAAAATGGAAAAACCCACCTGGCGCTTACCTCCCTGTGCAGCCAGGCCTGGCCTAGTAGCCCAACAGGCTGGCCCAGCCAGCAGGCGGCCCAGCCCAACTGCCAGGAGCTTCTTCAAGCTCCTGCCAGTAGGAGCTGCTGCGTGGCCGCGCCACAGCCGGCCGTGGCCACGTCTCCCGCCACCTCCTACTTCTCCCTCTCATCACCCTGGACGCCCTGGACGTCGCCAAGCGCCACCCCGCACCGCTCTCACTCTCTCTCGCTCTCCCTCCTCCCCTGGTTCTCTCTCTCCCAACCGCCTGAACGCGCCCGTCGCCACCGCTCGTCGTTGTCGTAGCCACCGCCGCGGCCTCGCCTCTCCGACAAGTCCAACAGCTCCGCCACATCACCCTCGTCCTCTCCGCCGAGCCGCGAGACGCGGGAAGCCCTAGAGAGCCGCCATCGTCGCCTTCTTCACCTCCGGCCGCCGGAGATCGTCTTCGCCGCTCCGCTGTCTCCAGCGCGTCCCCGGCCACACCGAGTAACCCTGCGAGCCCGCTGTGAGCCCCGCCATCTTGTCCCCCTTCTCCCCTAGCCTTCTGCGCCCTCTAGCCCCCTGGCTGCACGAGCTGAAGCTCACCTCCGCTCGAGCTCGTCGCCGGCGACATTCCGGCGACCCCATGGCCACCCCACCATGCCCAACGGCCTTGTGAGCTCGCGTAGGGGCCTTAGGAGGCAAGAGCCATGCGTTCTGCAGCCCGTAGAGTCGACCCCAGGCCTCCCGCGTGAACCATTGGATGCGCGCGAGCCTGGGCATCGCGTAGGTGGTCTCCGCCATGCGTTTGGTCGCCGGAGGGCGATTTCCGTAGGCCGCCGCCGCGTCTGGCCTCGCCGGCGTCGAGTCGCCGGTGGGGTTAGCCCCGGTTGACCGGGTTTGACCCTGTTTGACCAGGGTTTGACCACCCTGTGTCACTGACGTGTGGGGCCAGCCCCGTTAATTAAACAAGTTTAGGTTTAATTTAATTTAAGATTAGCCACAGTCACTGACACATGGGTCCCACTGGTCTGGTTTGACCTGGACCGACCCGTTGACCTGCTGACACAAGCATGACGTCATGCTGACGCAGTTATCCATTTTCTGGATTTAAATTAAATCAGGAAATTCCAGAAAATGATTCAAACTTCAAAAAATCATAGAAATTCAACCGTAACTCAGATTGAAATAATTTATATATGAAAAATTATCAGAAAAATTCAATCTATCCATTTGTACTAGTTTCATGCATGACAAACCAACTTATACCTACTGTATAAGTGAAAACATGTAAATGGCATTTATAAAGAGTTAACTTGGAGTTGCATTTGAACTCTTGGTTCAAATGAACTTCAACCAAATGATTGCTAGCTGCATTAGCTCAAACAGCATCACATCTACATGCCATGATCATGCATCATATTGTTGCATATGCTTGTGTTTTGATTGTCGACACCGTTCCTTTTCGATAGGTCCTGCTCCGGAGAGTGTTCCAGAGTACCTGTCTAAGGAGCAGTGCCACCCTGTTGATCTACCAGGCAAGCAAACCCCCTTGTTCATTCTGATACAATCCTACTCTCTCGCTCCTGCTCTCAGTTATTGCATTAGGACAACAACGATTCAATTGCTACTTTGTGCTGCGGTAGTTGAACCCATTCCTCTGCATGACCTGTCATTGCCACAGTAAATAGTTGAAAGCCACTAGCATGTGTAGGAGTTGATTGAGCCATGTTGTGTTCCTACCATGCTATGCCTGCTATTGCTTAGAGTTGTGTCAGGTCTGATTCATTGGGAATGAATTGGAGTGCAGTGCTCTATGTTCTGATGCTGAGAGTGAAGTGTGTGAACACGATTTGGTAAAGGTAGCGGTGAGAGGCCATGCAGGAGTACATGGTGGGTTGTCTCACTGGAACCGTCCTTAAGCACTGAGTTCTGTGTATGTTGTCCAATGACTAGCTACTACCACACATTGGAATGCTTAAGTGCCCCTCTCGACTTATTAACCCACTTGATCTCTGTCCAGGAGTCGCAACTAGTTTCTGGTGTTTGTAGGTAGTGCTATTTTTCTACCAAGTGGCAACCGGCAGGGTGGGCTTGGGACAGACTAGGCATAGGTGGCACGGTGTACCAAGTGGCACCCGGATGGTGGGCTTGGGAACCCTGCTCACATCGTTTGGGGTCGTGGGCGACACCCCGGCCGGATCTCCTTGCGGATGGAACCCGAATAGGCGATAAACCTAGATTAGAGTCTTGTGTGGTTAGTCAGGTCGTGGCCGACACCCTCGCCAAACTTCCGCTTGAAGGTTGTCGAGTTACATGACGTGTACATGGCGGTAAGTGGCGAGAGCGTGTGTGAAGAAGTACACCCCTGCAAGGTTAACATGATTTATTCTAATAGCCGGGTCCGTGGTTATGGACTTCTTGGATGCTTACATGGTACATAGACAACTTGAAGTGGATACTCTAAATGCTCAAGACAAAGTGTGAGTGCTATGGATGGCCTTCTCGTAAGGGGACGGGGATGAATCCATAGTAGTGTATTGTGTGGTGATTAGTGGACTCGTGTACGTTGTCTCACCTCAAGAGTTTCTCGTAGTCGTAGAACAAGATAGCCACTGAGTCAAAGCTGGCTTGCTGCAACTAAACCCCACATTACCTTCTTGATACAAATGCATGTATGATAGGATCTGATGTAAGTCTTGCTGAGTACCTTTGTACTCATGTTGCTTTATTTATGTTTTTGCAGCGAAGACTTCGGTCTTACTAGTGTTCTCATGGACTTCGACGAGTAGCTTGTACCTCAGCTACGATCTTGATCGGATGTTGTAGATAGTCAGGCTCTTTAGCCTTTTTCATTTGTAGATGTCTGTACTCAGACATGTAATGCTTCCGCCTGTTGCTTGTATGCTCTGTATGATGGGTCCTGTGACCCCTGTTTGCAATAAATGCTATGTTGGCTCTTGAGCCTTATTTATATGAGTTGTTGAGTTATGCTCTGATACCAAAGCTGTCAGGACCCCGATTCTATGCCACATCGATCTAGCATGTAACACCTCATATCACTTTGCGGTCTCACGCACGGTATTCCCACAGGTGTCGCCTTACCATGCCCGGGACCGTTTGCGCCTTTTGGCACACGTATATGATAGTGTTGCTAGCATCCATATGACAAGAACCCGGGCTGACATGGCTAGTCGTGAACCCGAAGTGGCACTAACTTACAGGGACAGGCATACATGACCCAGCATCGAATGTGTCGGTCATCAGCGAGTGAATCCGGGCTGTAGCAACTGGGCTAGCAGGACTCCGGTAAACCGGGCTGTAGCAGGCTAACAGGACTCCAGTAGACACCGCGTGACATTTCCCCGAAGGGACAGACACAGGAACGAAGAAGGACACATGCCGGCCAGCCTAAGTGTTCCGGAGCAGTAGCAAGCTACCAGGGCTCAGTGGAAGCTGGAGGTGGCCGGTGTCGACGCGTGTTTGTCCAGCATGCAGCTGCTTCAGGGCGAGGGGGAGGAAGATGACTGGCAGCTGGGCTGCACAGTAACGGGCTGCGCAGGTGGGCTGGTATCCCTGGTGGGCGTCAAGGTAAGTCTAGGTAAGGTTGCTCTGTTTTATATTTTCTGATCATTTTTCATATATAAATTATTTCATTCTGGGTTACGGTTGAATTTATATGAATTTTTGAAGTTTTGGATATATTCTGGAATTTTCTGTATTATTTTAAATCCAGAAAATGGTTAACTGCGTCAGCATGATGACAGCACGACGTGAGCAGGTCAACCGGGGCTGACCAGGGTCAAAAATGACGTGTGGGGTCCACACGTCAGTGTCTAAGGGTTAATTGGGGGTTTTATACTAATCTAATTAAAATATTAGGGCACTATGCACGTGACTGCTCTCAGACTAGTTATGCTCCACCCCAGCCCAAGAAGTCTGTTTGCTGTGTTAAGCCATCAAGCAAGACGATCAGTGCCAAGCCAGCTCGCACTGAACGTGGACGTGTGCATCACGTCTCAGCTAAAGACGCTCATGATGATCCGGATGTCGTTCTGGGTACACTCGTTGTCAACTGTCACCCAACATCGGTTCTATTCGATACTGGAGCATCTCATTCCTTCATTTCTGAAAGCTATGCTAACTTGCATAACATGTCATTTTGTGATATGCCCTCTCCACTGGTCATTCAAACTCCTGGATCCAAATGGCAAACCTCTAGTGTAAGCCATGGTAACGAAATCCTTGTAGACAAACTTGTTTTCCTCGCATCACTTATAGCCCTCAAGTCTACAGATATTAACATCATCTTGGGTATGGACTGGATGAAAGCTCATTATGCCAAGATTGATTGTTACACCAGGTCCATTCAGCTTACACACCCATCTGGCAAGATAGTCATTGTCTCCACTAGAGTTGCAAAGCGTCAGCTCTATTCTCTTAATGCCAGCCCTCTTCCAGACCTTGAAGATATCCCGATAGTCCGTGACTTTCCGGATGTCTTTCTAGAGGAACTACCAGGTGTTCCACCTGACAGAGACGTAGAGTTCGTCATAGATCTTATCCCAGGAACCGCTCCAATCTCTAGGAGACCTTACAAGATGGCACCCTTAGAACTAGCCGAGCTTAAGAAACAACTTGATGAGTCCTTGCAAAAGGGTTTCATCCGTCCTAGTTCTTCTCCTTGGGCTTGCCCCGTCCTCTTCGTCAAGAAGAAGGATGGTACGGACCGGATGGTTGTAGATTATCGTCCCGTTAATTTGGTCACGATAAAGAACAAATATCCGCTTCCCAGGATCAACGACCTGTATGATAAGCTCGCTGGATCCTCAATCTTTTCTAAGATGGATTTGAGGTTAGGCTACCACCAAATCAAGATCAGAAATGGGGACATTCCCAAGACAGCCTTTGTCACTCGATTATGGCCAGTACGAGTACACCGTCATGTCCTTTGGTCTAACCAACGCTCCAGCTACTTTCTCCCGCTTGATGAACTCGATCTTCATGGAGTACTTAGATAAGTTCGTCGTGGTTTACCTCGATGATATTCTTATTTACTCGAAGAACGAGGAAGAGCATGCCGAACATCTTAGACTTGTGTTAGAAAAACTCAGAGAGCACCGCCTTTATGCCAAGTTGTCCAAGTGCAAATTTTGGTTGCCAGAAGTGACCTACCTAGGGCACGTAATCTCTGGTAAGGGCATTGCTGTCAATCCCGAGAGAGTTAAGGCCGTTCTCGATTGGACTCCACCTGAAACCGTTAAACAAGTTAGGAGTTTCCTTGGTCTAGCCAGCTATTGTCGCCGCTTTGTTGAAAACTTCTCCAAAGTGGCCAAACCTCTCACGGAACTTCTCAAGAAAGATAAAAAGTTTGAGTGGTCCCCACAGTGTGAGTATAGTTTTCAGGAACTGAAAAGATGCCTGACTTCTGCTCCCATACTTGTGCCACCGGATTTCACAAAGGACTTTGTTATCTACTGCGACGCCTCACGACAGGGACTAGGTTGCATTCTTATGCAGGATCGTCATGTGATTGCCTATGCATCTCGACAGTTGCATCCACATGAGGAGAATTATCCTACACATGATCTAGAGCTTGCAGCCGTAGTCTATGCACTCAAGACCTGGCGACATTACCTTCTTGGTAAACGTTGCGAGATCTACACTGATCACTAGAGCCTCAAGTATATCTTCACCCAACCAGATTTGAACCTTAGGCAAAGATGTTGGTTGGAGTTGATCACAGATTATGATCTAGGGATTACCTACACCCCAGGCAAAGCCAATGTCATGGCTGATGCTCTAAGCCGTAAATCCTATTGCAACAATCTCATGTTGCAGCAAGGCCAACCACTTCTCCATGAGGAATTCTGTAAGCTTAACCTTCACATTGCTCCTCACGGATTCCTTTCTACCTTGGTGGCGAAACCTACCCTCGAGGATCAGATCATTACTGACCAGAAGTTTGATAGGGGTGTTATCCGCATCAAGAGAAACATTAAGAAGGGAGTTGGTGGATGTTTCTCTATGGATGATCGAGGTGTTGTTTTCTTTGAGAATCGCTTGGTGGTTCCAAAAAATCAACATCTGTGACAATTGACTCTTAAGGAGGCGCATGAATCTCCTCTCACGATTCATCCCGGTAGTACTAAGATGTATCAGGACCTACGCCAGAGGTTTTGGTGGACTAGGATGAAGAGAGAAATCGCTTAGCTTATTACTAACTGTGACGTTTGTCGTCGCATTAAGGCAGAGCATCAGAGACCTGCTGGCACCCTTCAGCCTTTAGCTATTCCTGAGTGGAAATGGGATAAAGTTGGTATGGACTTCATCACCGGCTTTCCCAGGACCAAGAAAGGGAATAATGGTATCTTCGTAGTCATTGATTGTCTTTCCAAAGTGGCTCACTTCCTTCCTGTTCGAGAGAGTATCACTGCTAGCCAGCTTGCTGACTTATACATTTCTCGAATAGTGTCACTTCATGGTGTTCCACTAGAGATCAATTCAGACCGTGGCAGTCTTTTCACTTCTCATTTCTGGGAGAGTTTCCAAACTGCCATGGGAACCCATCTTTCCTTCAGTACCGCTTTCCACCCTCAGTCGAGTGGTCAGGTGGAAAGGGTCAACCAAATTCTCGAAGACATGCTTAGAGCTTGCGTTATCTCATTCGCTATGGATTGGGAGAAATGTCTTCCTTTCGCCGAGTTTGCTTATAAAAATAGCTATCAATCCAGTCTCAAGAAAACTCCTTTTGAGGTTCTCTATGGACGAAGATGTCGAACACCTTTGAACTGGTCAGAAACCGGTGAAAGACATTTCTTTGGACCGGATATGATCCAGGAGGCAGAAGAGCAAGTTCGCATCATTCGTGAGAATTTGAAAACAGCCCAGTCTCGTCAAAAGAGCCAGTATGATCGTCATCATAAGGATATGACTTATGAAGTTGGCGACAAAGCTTACCTTCGGGTTACTCCTTTGAATGGTACCCATCGATTCGGTATCAAGGGCAAGTTGGCTCCTTGTTACATTGGTCCTTTTCACATTCTCGCTAAACGAGGAGAGGTTGCCTACCAGTTGGAACTACCCCACATCTTTCTCGAGTCCATGATGTCTTCCATGTCTCTCAACTCAGGCGTTGCTTCTTGGATCCTATCTGCGGAGTGGACCACGAAACGCTTGATCTCCAAGATAACCTCACCTACCGAGAGTACCCGGTTCGCATTCTTGATCAAGCAGATCGTGTCACTTGACGTAATAACATCAAATTTCTCAAGGTTCAGTGGTCTCATCATTCCGAGAGAGAAGCTACTTGGGAGCGAGAAGATCTTCTTCGACTGGAGTACCCCACCTTCTTTCCGTCGACCCCTTAATCTCGGGACGAGATTCTTTCAAGTGGGGGCGAGTTGTCACATCCCTAGTTCTGGTATGACCTAGACTAGCTAGTCATGTGTGCATCATGTTTAAATTCCATTTAATTTTGAAATGAGGATTTTTGAAACCCTCAGGATCATTTTTGGAAATGACCCAAATAAAAATTGCTACAAAAAGGTCCAAGAAAATGCTCATGTTGCTCTCTGAAAATATTGGTCAGAGATAAAAATCAAACCATTATTTTTAGGAGATCATAAGTATTTATTTTGGGCATTTGGAATTAATGCAGTAAATATTTGCTTTGGATATATATTGTTATATATATACAATATTGTCCAAAAATTATGCTAGTCAATGAGGAACTCTGGAATAATACCACTAGTTCCTACAAAAATTGGCATAAGGAAATAAAATGATTTAGTATTATTATTAAATCAAAACATATGTCAGAAAAATAGAAAGAAAACAAAATGGAAAAACCCACCTAGCGCTTACCTCCCTGTGCAGCCTGGCCTGGCCTAGTAGCCCAACAGGCCGGCCCAGCCAGCAGGCGGCCCAGCCCAACTGCCAGGAGCTTCTTCAAGCTCCTGCCAGTAGGAGCTGCTGCGTGGCCGCGCCACAGCCGGCCGTGGCCACGTCTCCCGCCACCTCCTACTTCTCCCTCTCATCACCCTGGACGCCCTGGACGTCGCCACGCGCCACCCCGCACTGCTCTCACTCTCTCTCGCTCTCCCTCCTCCCCTGGTTCTCTCTCTCCCAACCGCCTGAACGCGCCCGTCGCCACCGCTCGTCGTTGTCGTAGCCACCGCCGCGGCCTCGCCTCTCCGACAAGTCCAACAGCTTCGCCACATCGCCCTCGTCCTCTTCGCCAAGCCGCGAGACGCGGGAAGCCCTAGAGAGCCACAATCGTCGCCTTCTTCACCTTCGGCCGCCGGAGATCGTCTTCGCCGCTCCGCTGTCTCCAGCGCGTCCCCGGCCACACCGAGTAACCCTGCGAGCCCGCTGTGAGCCCCGCCATCTTGTCCCCCTTCTCCCCTGGCCTTCTGCGCCCTCTAGCCCCCTGGCTGCATGAGCTGAAGCTCACCTCCGCTCGAGCTCGTCGCCGGCGATATTCCGGTGACCCCATGGCCACCCCACCATGCCCAACGGCCTTGTGAGCTCGCGTAGGGGCCTTAGGAGGCAAGAGCCATGCGTTCTGCAGCCCGTAGAGTCGACCTCCTCCTCGGCCGAACTCCGGCCACCGCCGAGGTCGATGCCGCCGTCGCCTCCGGCAACCCCACGGCCTCCCGCGTGAACCATTGGATGCGCGCGAGCCTGGGCATCGCGTAGGTGGTCTCCGCCAAGCGTTTGGTCGCCGGAGGGCGATTTCCGCAGGCCGCCGCCGCGTCTGGCCTTGCCAGCGTCGAGTCGCCGGTGGGGTTAGCCCCGGTTGACCGGGTTTGACCCCGTTTGACCAGGGTTTGACCACCCTGTGTCACTGGTGTGGGGCCAGCCCCGTTAATTAAACAAGTTTAGGTTTAATTTAATCTAAGATTAGCCACAGTCACTGACACATGGGTCCCACTGGTCTGGTTTGACCTGGACCGACCCGTTGACCTGCTGACACAAGCATGATGTCATGCTGACACAGTTATCCATTTTCTGGATTTAAATTAAATCAGGAAATTCCAGAATGATTCAAACTTCAAAAAATCATAGAAATTCAACGGTAACTCAGATTGAAATAATTTATACATGAAAAATTATCAGAAAAATTCAATCTATCCATCTGTACTAGTTTCATGCATGACAAACCAACTTATACCTACTGTATAAGTGAAAACATGTAAATGGCATTTATAAAGAGTTAACTTGGAGTTGCATTTGAACTCTTGGTTCAAATGAACTTCAACCAAATGATTGCTAGCTGCATTAGCTCAAATAGCATGACATATACATGCCATGATCATGCATCATATTGTTGCATATGCTTGTGTTTTGATTGTCGACACCGTTCCTTCTCGATACGTCCTGCTCCGGAGAGTGTTCCAGAGTACCTGTCTAAGGAGCAGTGCCACCCTGTTGATCTACCAGGCAAGCAAACCCCCTTGTTCATTCTGATACAATCCTACTCTCTCGCTCCTGCTCTCAGTTATTGCATTAGGACAACAACGATTCAATTGCTACTTTGTGCTGCGGTAGTTGAACCCATTCCTCTGCATGACCTGTCATTGCCACAGTAAATAGTTGAAAGCCACTAGCATGTGTAGGAGTTGATTGAGCCATGTTGTGTTCCTACCATGCTATGCCTGATATTTCTTAGAGTTGTGTCAGGTTTGATTCATTGGGAATGAATTAGAGTGCAGTGCTCTATGTTCTGATGCTGAGAGTGAAGTGTGTGAACACGATTTGGTAAAGGTAGCGGTGAGAGGCCATGTAGGAGTACATGGTGGGTTGTCTCACTGGAACCGTCCTTAAGCACTGAGTTCTGTGTATGTTGTCCAATGACTAGCTACTACCACACATTGGAATGCTTAAGTGCCCCTCTCGACTTATTAACCCACTTGATCTCTGTCCAGGAGTCGCAACTAGTTTCTGGTGTTCGTAGGTAGCGCTATTTTTCTACCAAGTGGCACCCGACAGGGTGGGCTTGGGACAGACTAGGCACAGGTGGCACGGTGTACCAAGTGACACCCAGATGGTGGGCTTGGGAACCCTGCTCACATCGTTTGGGGCCGTGAGCGACCTCCCGGCCGGATGTCCTTGCGGATGGAACCCGAATAGGCGATAAATCTTGATTAGAGTCTTGTGTGGTTAGTCAGGTCGTGGCCGACACCCTCGCCAGGCTTCCGCTTGAAAGTTGCCGAGTTACATGACGTGTACATGGCGGTAAGTGGCGAGAGCGTGTGTGAAGAAGTACACCCCTGTAGGGTTAACATGATCTATTCAAATAGCCGGGTCCGCCGTTATGGACTTCTTGGATGCTTACATGGTACATAGACAACTTGAAGTGGATACTCTAAAATGCTCAAGACAAAGTGTGAGTGCTATGGATGGCCTTCTCGTAGGGGAACGGGGATGAATCCATAGTAGTGTATTGTGTGGTGATTACTGGACTCGTGTACGTTGTCTCACCTCAAGAGTTTCTCGTAGTCTTAGAATAGGATAGCCACTGAGTCAAAGCTGGCTTGCTGCAACTAAACCCCACATTACCTTCTTGATACAAATGCATGTATGATAGGATCTGATGTAGGTCTTGCTGAGTACCTTTGTACTCATGTTGCTTTATTTATGTTTTTGCAGCGGAGACTTCGGTCTTACTATTGTTCTCGTGGACTTCGACGAGTAGCTTGTACCTCAGCTACGATCTTGATCGGATGTTGTAGATAGTCAGGCTCTTTAGCCTTTTTCATTTGTAGATGTCTGTACTCAGACATGTAATGCTTCCGCCTGTTGCTTGTATGCTCTGTATGATGGGTCCTGTGACCCCTGTTTGCAATAAATGCTATGTTGGCTCTTGAGCCTTATTTATATGAGTTGTTGAGTTATGCTGTGATGCCATGTTGTACAGCACATACTTGCATGTTATGCGTACGTGTAATGTGTATTGCTATGTGTGGGATCTGACTATCTAGTTGTTTATCCTTAGTAGCCTCTCTTACCGGGAAATGTCTCCTAGTGCTTCCACTGTGCCCTGGTAGCTTGCTACTGCTCCGGAACACTTAGGCTGGCCGGCATGTGTCCTTCTTCGTTCATGTGTCTGTCCCTTCGGGGAAATGTCATGCGGTGTCTACCGGAGTCCTGTTAGCCTGCTACAGCCCGGTTTACCGGAGTCCTGCTAGCCCAGTTGCTACAGCCCGGATTCACTCGCTGATGACCGACACGTTCGATGCTGGGTCATGTATGCCTGTCCCTGTAAGTTAGTGCCACTTCGGGTTCACGACTAGCCATGTCAGCCCGGGTTCTTGTCATATGGATGCTAGCGACACTATCATATATGTGTGCCAAAAGGCGCAAACGGTCCCGGGCATGGTAAGGCGACACCCGTGGGAATACCGTGCGTGAGACCGCAAAGTGATATGAGGTGTTACATGCTAGATCAATGTGGCATAGAATCGGGGTCCTGACAAAATAAGCCAGCAACTAACGCTAGGCTATTACGGCTATTACACATATTACATCCACTGGGCATCAAAGTTCGTCACCAGTGCAAATATAGGGAACAAAGCAGCATACTACATACACTCGTCTAAATTGGCCAGCAGTGCAAATAAATGCGGTAGCAAAACAAGTCCATAACTGAAACAACTTTAGAAGAGCTCAAGAAACGTTATCCTGGGTATCCACCATGCTGGCAATAAGCTTAGCAAGCTTATTAGCTTTGTCCTGTTTGGCACTAAAATCCTCCAACGCTTGCTGTTGCACCAGAAAGTATGCATCTGAATGCTCCACGGACTTCCGCGGTCCTTCAGCTTCTTGTCGCGGCATAGCTGGTCGATGTCTTTCAACATGTAATTGAGACTCAAGAAATCGAACTGATTCAGACAGTGAGTTTGAATAGTTTGTGCAAGCGGTAGTGGCCAATAACTCGAACACTAAACCAAGACGGGACTTTGGGGTTGTCTCACTGTCTTCAAGATAGTTTTCCTTAGCTGTTTTATTAGCTTTGTTGGAGACCAACAAGGATGTCTCACTATCCTGAACCTTATCTGCATTACTTACTTTACCATTTCTTAATAAGGCACTCTTCCCCAATATTCTGTCAGCATTCTATAAGAAGAAACAAGCAGACACATAACAGGTTTAGTATGTACTAGTATATGAAACTCATTTCGGTGAACCAGTTCATTAGTAAGGTGGACAGGATTAAACTACCAAGTCTTCTATTGCCAAGTAGTACATAATAAAAGCATCAAACAAACATATATCTATGTCCTATGATCACTGCATTGTCTTGCCAAATCAAAATAAAGACATGGTTCGAATCATATCAGTTCAAGACAAAGCATCACTAAAAGAATACAAAGCGTGGGAAACTACACGGCACAACAAGATATCAGATGGGTACCACGGGTATACATGTACAACAACACTATTGGCTCTGTTATGATGCTAGTAATGTGCATGATATGAGAAATGAACTGTATACACAATTGAAAAGAAATCGACAGAGCTATTTATAAGAGCAAACCTGTTAAAGAAACATTCGTAAACATACTTGTTGTTCCATTGGAGTTTCATTGGATCCTTCAATTTAAAAATAAGATTGTATGAGTAAATACAGTGATACAAGAGCAAAGCAGTATGCACGATAGCAATGGAATCTTAAATGAGAACAATTGTTCTTCAGGTTTAAGCACTTGTTCTACATGAGCAAAGTATAGTAAGACGTAGGCATGTAGTAAATAAGAAAATGAGCTCATAGACCTTACCACATTCTTGGTTCAGGACTAGTACAGAACAAGGCGTTCCCAGTCATCGTCAAGTAAATGTGTCTCGGGAGAACGTAAGGGAATTTGATGAGTTTCTTCGCCACTGAAGTACGTTTTCTTCAGGTAATTCTGATACTACCACCAATCATTCTTGAAGATAGCAGAGGTATTAGCACAGGTTACCTCATCCTGAGTTTCCAAATCAGTCCTTCTCCATAGAGAAAAATGGGAAATTGATGTATTATAACCATCATGGAGGTAGAATGTATGGGACAAAGCAAAGAAATTTCCATGAATAACATTACTTACACACAACTCTTGGACAAACACCTGCAACTGCCATTTTCCTTCATCTTCGGTATAATATTTCCATGATGGGAAGACATGCACATAGGATTTAACAACATAAAATGCGATAGATGCAAAACTGCGAATGGCTAGTTGTGCTTCCTCCACAAGAATAGGTGTACTAACTGGTGGAGTTGGGGTTCACCGTCGTAGTACTGGCGCTTTGGGCACTAGAGCTGCCTTACTAACTGCTCTTGTTTGGGAGCTCTGTGGTGGAGATGGTGTTGTGTCAACAGGAACTGGGGTACTATCTTCTGGGGTTGGGGTTAGATTGGGTGAAGTTGGGTTCTCTATCCATCACAGTAGGGGTACAATCTGCGAGAGTCTGGGTTATGTGTGGTAGGACTAGTTCTCGTGCATGTACAAATGGTGTGCTATCTCCACCAAGAGGTAGCACTATTTTATTTGAAGACTGTGTTTTTACTCTGCAAGATACTGCCATCACCCGCTCCAACTCAAATGGCTGATAAACAGGAAACATAGTTGAATGTACAGACATTGTATGAGAGACAGATGCAATAGATAGTGTGGAAAAAATAGGGCATGAAATAGTTGACATGTATATTGTTTAACTAAAAAGGATAGCATGACATAATTTCACATATATGATGTCTATCTAAACTGGATAGCATAGCATGACATAATTCAAAGATATGATGACTAACTAAACAGGATGGCATGAGATAAATATATGACGTCTTTAGTAAACAGGTTTGCATGACATAATTCACATATATGTCATCTAAGTAATCAGGAGCGCATGATTTAATTCACATATGTGATTTATATGTTGAGCAGAGGGCATTCGCATATATGATGTCTGAACTAAGAACATGGTGTTGAATATTGTGTATATGATGTCTAAACTATGCAATGCAAGACACCATATGCATGATATGAGCAGTATAACCGTACCAAGTAAGAGCATACACCTCAGTGGGGGAATAGGACTAGTCATCTATCTCTAAATCCATCTCTGAGGAGCTATCGAGACCCAGCAAGAGATATGCTTCGACATGTAGCATTGTCTGCTCTAAAGACCTTCTCACTCCAGATTTTTCCATCACCCACTCAAATGGATGATTCACAGGAAGAGTAGTTTAATTTACAAACATTATCGACAAATAGAAATGTAATGAAGAAAAGGACGGGCAAGATATCATTCAAGCCTGGTTAAACATGATGGCATTGCATATTTCACATATATTATGGCTGGCTAAAAGAGATGAGACTGCATAATTCCCATATATGATATAGAAACTAAACAGGTGGAATTACAGAACATGTCTAAACTAAGCAGATATATGATGTCGAAAGTAGGAACTGCAAGGCAACACATGCATGATATGACTAACATCATCATCCCAAGTTAGAGCAAACACGTTGGGGGTAAATAGGAGTTGTCAGCTGAGTCTGAATCCACCTCAAAACAGATATCGTCCTCTGGATTACAATCTGGGGAGGGGGGAGGGTTTGCCATTGAACCCACCATGGAGCGATGTCTGCATGACATTGTATTGCCGCGCAAAACTCTTCTCTTTTTCTCTACATGTTCAGCATGATTGTGTAAAATATCTGACATGCATACAAAAAAAATATAGTGAGATTATGTAAGGAGAGTATGCAGAAATCTAGAGTGATGGTAACAACCAGTGGATGGATCCAAAAATAATGATAGCAGGCTGATGACAGCTTTAATTTAATAAAAAAGACAGATGATGATTACTTTAGTATTTCTTTCCCACCCAAGATGAACAACATATAGGCAGATATACTATTCATTATTGCCTCGATATGTGCCAGATAATAGACAGAGATACTATTCATTGTTGCCTCGATATGTGCCCCTCAACTAATTTTAAAACTCAAGTTTGAACATTAATTTGGACCTGACATGGACTCTAAGAGGTGAACAGGACGATAAAGTAGCAGGTAATATTAAGAAATGCATAATATAAGCAGAAACAAAAGAGTGCGACCTCTCTTGTGGACCTGTGTACTCCTTAGGATCATCTGCTAAGTCGATGAAGGTGATGCCATTGCGGTGGGTGCCGGTGGCAGGGAAGGAGATCTGAGGCGGTGAAAGACGGTCAAGAGTCGTGATGTCTGGTTTGGTGGATGCTTCTGTCGATGGAGCAGCTCGGGTGAGGTGGACGACGTCCCGGCAGGAGCAGGACAAACCACACAAAGTTTTCTTTGACACCTACCTGTAACTGAAGTAATTTTGTAAGGGCTCCTTTGGCCTGCAGGATTCTAAACATGCAGGGATAGGAAAATCACCGGAATAGGATAGGAATGCATGTGGGAAATGGAGCATTTGTAAACACAGGATTTCTGTCAACTTGTGTGTTTGGTTCATAGGAAATGGAAGGGCAGAGGAATGCAAAGAAACATGGCCAAATTAAACTAAAACCATATGAAAGTGTGTACAGTTAGAATGCTATTCTATCACTAATATTTTGCTCCATTCCTTTCAACAAAATGCATTAATAATGGAATAGTAGAGTGCCATAAAAAAATTTCTATTGCTATGTTTTTCCTTCAGTTTCTCCTTTGAACCAAAATAGCCCTAATGGATCGACATGAATGTAGATTAATAAGTGATGCGATAAGTGGACAACCTCTTTGCCATAGCCGTGTCGACCTCAGCATCATTGGGTTGGTCGCCAAAGAAGTTGAGGCAGAGGTGGTTGTCGGAGATGTAGAGGAAGATCTGAAGAATCTATAGACGACATACAGGGCACTGCTCTGTTGTGATGGATGGTTCCATCGTTGGAGCGGCTGCGACGAGCCGTAAGACGTCGAGGCAGAAGCAGTACAAGACATACATCATTAATCTCAAGTGGGGTTCTAATAGCATCTTCAATAGATGATGTAATATACATTACCAAAAAGTGATAGATGTAAATTTTACATCACCAAAAAACACCTGACTACAATAGATGAGGTAAAAACTGTTGACTCTGGACTTAACTGTCAAAACTAAAATTTACTATGGAATCTGAATGTTACTGTCGAAACTGAATGCACTGGTAGCAGAGAGGCACTTCACATGTAGTTTAGGCCGCTCGAGCACTAGTAGTAGAGAAATAGTGATCTAAATCAGCAGGCGATCAACGTGGAACATAGTAGCAGATAGCAGCCGGAGTAGCAGCACCTGGAGGAGCAGCGCAAACTAGAGCCAGAGCAGCAACTCGTGTAGTTGCAGCAGCCCATGCACCAGCATCAGCAACGCGAGCGAGAGCAAGAGCAGAGCAGTAGCACGAGCAAGGGGGAGAGCAAACAGCAGCGCAAGTGAGCGAGCAAGGGCCGGAGCAGCAGCAGTGCGAGCGAGCAAGCAACGGCCGAAGCAGCAGCAACGCGAGCGAGCGAGCGCCGGAGCAGCAGCAGCAGCACGAGCGAGCGAGCGAGAGCCGGAGCAGCAGCAGCAGTAGCATGAGCGAGAGAGCAAGCGAGCGAGAGCCAGAGCAGCAGCAGAAGATCTGGCTGGTATGGACGCCGCCGCCTAAGGGGCCTCGCACTAGGGGAGAGCCGCCATGGAGATGCCGCCCTCGGCGCCGGCTTTGAGGTAGCCATGCCATGGGGGTGCGGGATGGACCACTGTTGGCGTCGGGAGGTCGAGTTAAGAAGAAGGTGCGATGTGATGAGTGTACAAACTCTTTGGTGGCACCGAGTAGGCCTCGGCTTCGTCCGAGGAGTCGGTGAGGATGCTGCAGTTTCGGTGGAGCAGGTTAAGGTGGCATTGTGGGGATGGAGCAGCCGCGATAGATGAGGCGATCGTTGGAGCAGCTCCTTGGAGACGGAGGACGGGGCGGTTGAACCAGCAGGATGACGAGATCGATGACGGATCCTCATCTGGGGAGGTGGATGAGGGACATCGAGCTATTGTGGTGGATGACATCGTCGGGGAAGAGGCTTCGGCAAGGCAGCGGTGAGGTGGCGGACAGAGGAGGGTGGGGTTTCGCGGCTGGAGTGGAGAGGTTATGGCGGCCTGGGATTTAGAATGGCGAAAAGGAGGCGATGGGAGGGGGGAACCATGACTTGGACGCGCTTGTCCAAAATGTAGGATGTGTTAAAAAAGTACCCCCCACCAATTTGAACTAGCAGCCCCTTCGGTTCAGGGTTAGAATGCGGATTTCACGTGTCGGGATTTGGCAGCTAGAGGGAGTTTTCGCGTGCGTTTTAATTTTGGGATAGCAAGCCGCGGGTTGTGAAGGCGCTAGTTTTGGGAGCACAATTTCTAAATTTTTGGGATATAACAAGGCGCGGGTTGAATTTTAGGGACAAGCCTAACGTGTAAAATTGTACATACCAAATCAATTCGCACTTCCCTCAACAAAAAAAATGAAAAAAAAATAAAACTATTCACACCACACAAAGAGAGAGTCTTGTCCCATTTTACTGTACAAATGCTATTCAAAGCTATAAATCCATGTTATGTCCAATTAAAAATTTCCGTTGGTTGTATAATGCATGTAACCTACTCATACCAACATTTTAGTGCATTCCAAATCTCTATACTACCATTGCAATTTGAACTACATTCGAATTCGTTTCTCTATTTGAATAAGTATCTACAATCATGATTGTTGCCAACTTAAACTATCATTCGTGTATTACCTTAACAACACACCACATGATTACTATAGAGATATATATGAACTATGTGTATGTACTATATGAACTCGAATTCAAATTTTTTAATACACTTGATGTTGATTCCAAATAATTGTACATTTAATGTACTAACTAGATATTCGTAATCTAAACCATGTTCATACGCACACCGTGTTTATCACACAAAGTATAGTGCCCCGCCCCCTACATTAGACAAGTATTCAGCCCTGAGCTGCAAAAGTCACACATTATCCCAAATTATAATCAATGTTCTATATTATATGTAGTATAACATGTTAATAACCACACCATGCGTATCACCAGTATAATATTCATTCATGCATGCGTCGGTTTAAAACACTATGATATCTTCTTCAAATATCTGAATTCACTTTTTTATAATGAATTATGATCTCTGTTCGTCTTTTACACCTTCACGGTCCTCTTCTCTTTGTAGCTAGATAGCGCTAACTGTCTATCGTGCATGCACACGCCTGCCCCTCTCTCACCCTCCCACAACGTCCCCTCCATCGCAGCACATTCGTTTCTCTTTAGGTCGTTCACCCACGGTGTGTGTAGGCCCTCCGGCTCCTTCTTTCCGGCACACACCAGTTGATATATCTCTGTAGCCAAGTTTGCCTACCACAAACACACACTTCCCCTCTTCTCTTCCCACCGTCCATGCCCCCCTATGTCCAATACGGTTCCATGCAGGTGCACACTCCCGCCCCTCTTTTCATCGATCTCATACTCGCACATTCCTTCCCCCTCGACATAGTAGGCCTCTCGCACCACCTCCTAGCCGCACCCCTCTCCACATGTCCGTCTCTTCGGACCTTATTTGCTTCTAACACATGCATGCATGTATACGTACGAATCTCCCTACATATAGCTAGGTCGACTATAATTATTTTTCCCCACGCACCGATTGACTTACCTCACTAGTTATGTCTCTCCCTTTCTCGGACACACGACGATTGATCTTCCTATGTAGTTACATCTTCTTACCACAACCATATCGTCCCCCCTCATCATCCTTGCATACCTCCCGACCCGTCTCTCACATGCACGTGCATAGACAGACAAACATCCCCTCTCTTATTGATATTGCACTCATACCCTCTGTTTTCTAGCAGGCCTCTCCCACCATTTGTGAGAAGCAACTCCACCACCAACCCTCCACACTCTACCTTTGTCTTTCTCCCAACCTTATTCCTCTGCTACACATATGCATGGATGCCGATTGATCTCCCTCAATACATAGCTAGGTCTCTCTCCTTCTCCACACATATACTAGTCGATCTACCTCTCTATAGTTAGGTCAAGCCCCCTCCCCCCTCCCCCCCCCCCCCACACCATCGATAGTCAAACATTGTAGGTAGGTATCCATGCCATAGAGAAAAACTGCACCTCTGCCCTCTCACATTCCAGTAGGCCAGCCGCCCTGTATCTCTGACATGGGAAAACACAAATTCGATGTCACTCTTTATCGAGCGCGCACCCACACACTTCATCCATGTTTTTAATTCTATGGATATCTCATGCCGATGATCCCTCCACTATCCTCTTGTGGATTGTTCCCTCTAGATATGATATATCCATGACTCTGTTTCACACACATTGCATATGTTACGTTTTTTGATTGAGATGTCATCGACACATTGCCTCTGTTTCACACAAACCATCTCTCTCACGCCCACCCACGTACGTACCTGCACCTAAAGAAGAGGTGCATGCACGACGCACGTACTCATGTCTCGTTCCCAGCCACACCCGCGTGGGTACACGGTGGAGTTCATTTCTATACGAAAAGGCATCCCACATGATAATTTGACGCGTGTAGCGGTTGTTTACTCGAAGGAGGGTCATGTACCACGCGTAAACGGAACAAAGTTGGACTTGGTGCTTTAGTATTAAATGAAGTTATATTCCTCAATGGCATGTATAGAATATAAAATGATTGTCGTCGAGAAAAAAGAAAAATTCGCTCCACTATATACAATGGAGCTTGCCTGCCGGGGTTTGTCTCTCGTCACACTATCTCGCACAAGGCGGCGGTGGCCTCTCTCTCTCTCCGTTGGTCACTGATCTGGACGGATCCTGTCCGCCGGCGAAAAGGGAGGATGTGCATCGTTTCTCCATTCGACGGTGTTGAGGCAGCACGTCCCAATCTGCGGTACCCGTCGTTCTCTCTGACCAAGCTCCGGCGCGGTAAGGCCTTCACCACTTGCTCACTGCCGCAATATGGGTAGATACCGGCCATCGACGCCCTCCTAGTTACATCCCGACGACCCTCGGGTATAGCTTCCTTCGGTCTTGCTCCACTGCCCATCTTCCCATGTTGCTGCATGTGGATCTTCTTTAGTTGTTTGCTTAAAATGTATCTCGGCCGGTGTACTTTCCATCTTGCAATCTCGTCCTCAAACCATTTTTGTTAAACTACCATGCTGCTATCTTTCCCTTATTACATGGAATATGCTTCTTTTTTGTCGGTGTATGTGTCTTCAGCTCGTGTTATTGGGCAGTAATTGTTTCCTTTCTACCTCCTTTTGCAAATAGGGCTATCCATTTCACCTTGTTGCTATTGTGACCTTTTGGTGAACAGTACAAATCACTTTTTTCTTAGGAGTGTTTTGTGCAGTTCCACCAAAATGTCACACGGGCAACGTTTTTACATTTCTGTGGGACTGCAGAAAGCGAGATTGGTTTTGCTATCCTCCTCATCCAGCTTAGTGCCTAATCTTCTCCAACAAGTAGTTAGTCCTAAAGAGAGATCACAGACGTGATCGGCTTCTATTTGTGTGTGTTATGTTTCATCATCTGGTTCCACTATTATTGTAATCACACTAACTGAATATCTTTGCAAACAGGGATGTGGAGCTGCACAAAATGATCGGATTGTGATGTCCTCCATACACCTATTTTTTGGCTACAGAGTTGGGTGAAACTAGCTGCCAACCAATGAACACTGTGCCCAGGAAATGGAGCCATGCCTACGAACAGCATCGATCAATTATATATTTTTCTTTATTTGTACACCTTCTCACAACTTTGTCTTAAGTTGTGTTCTGAATATTGGCGCTGATCTGTGAAGCATTGAGATGCGTTAGCAGCCATGGTTGTTTCATTTGTATTTGATGATGGAATGTTGTAACGAGACAATCTTGAGGCAAGAGGACACATGAATCCTAAGTTGAAGGCTCTGTTCAGAATAGAGGGGCTTAAAACATAGGAATTTGTGAAAATGTAGGAATGAAAAAGGAAGACTAGAACAAACCATAGGATCTAGAAAACAAAGGGAAGCCTAGAAAGATGTGTTCAGGAGACCGCACGAAAAACACAGGAAGCTAGCCTATTGCATCTGACATGAAGGATAGCCTGATGCATAGTTTATTTAGCAATGAACACTAGTTGTCTTTGTCTCCAAAGGCTAGTACGAGCAGTAGTAATTTTTTAATCTGGATGTGCAGGGAAAGTGCCAGGCTCCTCACGTTCTTAACAGGGCTTGCCTCGGTCTTCAGCCCAAAACATGAGCTTGGGTGGATTTTTACTTTCCTCTGGAGTCAGCGCTAGAGGACAAAAATTCCTTTGGTTCACTATTCATGTTTCCTCTATCCCGAAGACAACCTAGCAAATTTTTCCATATGAATTGGTTCCTTTGAAGTTTCCTGTGAAAATCCTTTGTATCAAACAGGCCTGAAACCTTTTTTCTGCGGAAACCAAAGTTGAAACCTTCATAGCATCACAGTACAATTTCATTATCCTGGAAAATTATGCATACATATAAACAAATCCTGAAGGATTAATAGCAATGCCAGAAACAATTCAACTTTGTTTCGCCGACATGTGGGACATCCTTCATCTCGCTCCACCTGCCATGCAGCAATATTGAGTGCACAACTGCATGGAAGATTCAGCCGGTCGTTGCACCATAGCAATAAGGACTAGTGAGCACTCAAATCACAGAGCCCCACCTTCACCACAGTAAGTTGCTCGGACAAAGCAACCACCATTTCTCTCTTCGTTGAATCCAATGGTACTCCAATATTCCGAGAGTAACAAGTTTCTCAGGCGAAGCAACCATCACTTCACTGTTCCCACAGTAAGTACTACCTCTTTTTTTATTCTAGAAAAAACCACACACGAATATTGGATGGTAGCAGCATGGCAACTGAATCAAAAATCGAAACCAACCAATGAACTAATAATAATGGTGAGTGTTTGCTAGTACTATGTACTCCATCTGTCCATGTATATAGGGCTTAATGCGTTTTCCGAGACTAACTTTGGCCATGTTTGGATCCATGGGTTAGAGTTAGTTTGAGCTAGTTGGTGCTCAAATAGCCCTAAAGTATCCAAACATGAGGGTTAAATTGGAGCAAGTTGCACCAAACCCACCAAAAAAAACTATCCCACCCAAGAGGTGTTAATTGGATCTCTATCCCGCTAGGCAACTAGTGCTAATTGGAGCTAGTTCTCGTGGGGCCCACTGAAAAATCACTTTTCTCTCTCCATCATGTGCATTTATTGTCAATCTAACCCTGTCATCCAAACACCTCTTTGGCTAGAGTTAGTTCAAGGTTAGTCATGAGTTAGTCTAACCTCTAGCTAAGTTAGAGTATCCAAACAGGAGCAGTATAGGACATGCAAGTTGCTCAAATCATACCGTCAAATTCGTATGTGAAAGGATCTTTTTTTTAAACAAACCGTGAAAGGATCTTTGAATGATATAATTTGCAAATTACATAAAATATTATCAATAGTGAAAGGAAAACCTTGAAGAATACATTAGGCCCTATATTAGATCTTATCAATAGTTAAAAGCAAGTGTTACTACTACACCAAACAAGTTCAAAATGAGAAACTGGACCCACTCACGGCACGACACGCATGCCTCATTTGGTCCGTCGGTTAAAGTTGTCGGATTTCGGGTTCCGACAGACCCTTGAGGTTCGACTGGGGTGCGCGCCAAGATCTCTCTCCTACCAACACACGTCTCGAAGCCTCGCAAGGAATCTAGGCTGGAAAGAAGAACACACAAGGGACACGAGGTTTATACTGGTTCTGGCCACCATTGTGGTGTAATACCCTACTCCAGTGCGTGGTGTGGTGGATTGCCTCAGGGGCTGATGATGAACAATACAAAGGAAGAACAGCCTCGCGAGAGGTGTTCTTGAGCTGGTGCGATGAACTACTTGGGTGAGTTCGATCACCTCTCTCTCTCTAGTCTACCCAAAATCTCTCTCCCCCTATTTTGTGGTGGCTAACTCTATTTATAGAGGCCCTGGGCCTCTTCCCAAATATTGAGCGGGAAGGGCACCAAGAATTGGCCATTTTGAAGGGGAACATCTAGTACACTTATCCTGACTAAAGTTGGTCTTCGACTGCCAAAGACTCTGACGGTGACGCCGTCTTAGGCTCCACGGTGACCTCCATCCTGTCGTTACGCTAGTCTTGGTCTTGTTGCACCGAAAGAGTAAGCTTTGCCTGATGCCTTGGCCTGTGCTTGCCCCCTTTGCACCAAAGGGGAAACAAGGACACTGTGCAGGCCGGCGCCCGCCTGGTCTCGATTGTCATGGCTTGCGTCACGGGCACCTCGCGAGGTACCCCTGCCTTGATCTCTCCGCCTCCTCGCGAGCCCGCTTGATGAGGCTGCTCCTTAGGAAGCTTCCTGTCGTCCGCCCCGCGAGGCTTGGCCCCTCACGAGGGTCTTGAGCTTGAGCTGATGAAACAGGGCTGAACTGGGCCTCCGCTTGAGCCACGCCGCAGGCCACAGGCAGGCAAATCTGGGGACCCCCGTTCCCAGAACGCCGACAGTAGCCCCCGGGCCCAAGGCGCGCCCGGACTTGGCTTAGCAGAGAAGCGAAGGGGAAAGTGTGAAGCGCCGTGGGCCCCAATAGCCTGCGGTCTTGGGCGCCATGTGGCGGTTGATTGGACGTGGGCGTCTCTGCTTCCCCACGATGCCTCGGCAACTGCATGACTTGACAAGTCCCTGCATGCAAAAATGGGTCATGGTTACCTGAGATCGTGGTGGCCGACGGTTGGCCTCCTCCGGACTATAAGTACGGGCGGGCGAGAGCCCCCGTTGTCCATCCCTTCCTGCTACTCCCTTTCTTCTTCTTCCTCGCCCTTGCTCCACCTCGCGCCAATGGCGCCGATCCATCGGTTTTCTGCAGAAGAGAAGGGAAAGGCCCCTCGAGAGGGTCCCGACCCGCTTCCGCCGAAGAAGCGGTCTCTCCCCGGCCGCCGCGACGTGGTCGCTTGGCCATGGTTGTGGTGGCCCTGGTACGAGCGATCACCGCCTAGGTTTCCGCTGCCCTTGTACGCCCGAGTCGAGGGCCCCATAGAAGAAGCCGCTGAGCGACATCACCGACGCAGCAGGCGACGCCGACGAGTCACGGCAGTATGCGTCGTCACCCCTGGAGTCCATGCCGAGGGCTCTTCTCATGAGCTCGTGCTTCATGCCGCCATGCCTCCTCGATCTTGGATCCGCCTTCCTCCCTCCTTCACCTTCGAGATGCCGCCGAGTGGGTCTCTAGAGCTCTGGCTGCAGCACGCCGACTACAGCACCCCTGCGACCGAGGCGGAGGTCGAGGTTGTCGCCCCGGGCAAGGTCTTCATGACCCGAGGCTGGGGCGAGATCGCCCGGGCCTGCCGGACATGGGGTGCCCTCGTAATTCATCTCGAATATGATGGCGCCTCCTTGATGTTCTTCAAGGTCTTCGATGCGGAAGGACGCCGGCTGGAGTGTTACCCCAAGGAAGGTGGTCGGGGCATCAGAGTGGCGAGGAGTAGGCCTGCCAACCGCTTCCCCAGCAGCTCCTCGGGCAACAGCGGAGGAGCCAGAGGGTCCAGCGACTCCGCCGAGCTTCACGTAACTCCGGAGACAAGCGACGATAGCTACGAGCCCCCGAGCTCGCGTCGCGCCCGGAGCAGGGCGGCTGCATCAGGCCATCGGCGCTGCTAATCTGGATGGGGTTGGTGCCGGCGCCTAATGACCCACTGTTGATGATGGCGTCTCCTATGGAGGCGCGTGTAGTTATCGCTCCTTAGCACCTTTTGTTCCCTGCGAGGAATCGAAATGACACCCCATGGGGGTATGTAAGTCGCCTGCCATGTCTTTTGTGAATTGTACATCCTTTTCATGAATCGATGTGAGAGGCGCATTCAGCCCTGGCTCAGCTCCCCCTTTCTTTCCTCACGAGGGCTTGGTGCTCTATGCCGACAAGTCCCGGTCCCCAGGCAGGCTTCAGCCATCGCTGGTATGCCAGGTCACGATGCCGTGGTCAAGGCCAGAAGGTGAGCGGCCCAAGGTCCAGTAAGAGCCCCTGAGTCGTGATGCTCAGGAGGTCCCCTTTAGTGCTCAAGCAGACTCCGCTGGGCAAGAAAGGAAGGCAACATTGCCGTGACAGAGTTGCGGTAGGCGAGGGTTTAGCGTTGAGTCGATTTAGCTTTTGTGTGACTTATCTCGTAGGTTTGGAGTAGTTCTTCGGCGAGGTGCCGGGCCTGCGTGGCGGCAGTTGGGGTGTTGCTGGGTTACGTCCTCGTGAGCTTCTTCCCTCTTCCCCGCACTTTCCTTCATGCTCTACGTCCTCGGGTCCCGGCCCTCGAGTGAGCTCAGTCGCCGCTGGTATGACAGGTCGCGATGCCGTGGGTCAAGGCCAGGGGGTGAGGGCTGGAGAGCCAGTAAGATCCCATGAGTCGCGATGCTCGGGGGCCCCCCTTTTAACGCGCGAGCGGATCGTGCCGGAGAGAGGGAGAGAGAGCTCGCGACGCCCCCCGTGTTACTCCTGAAGCGGGTCCTGCATACCAATCACGAGGGAAAACAAGGTATGCCATTACGGTTGCCAGCCAACCATTGGTTGCTCCGAGGGAGTGATCGGGGCACTGAGGGCATGGTGAGGTGGCGCTATGCGGGGCCGCTGCGGCCAGAGCTCGGCCACTCAGATTTGTCGGTGTTGCAGTGACGGGCCCATGCGCAAGCGTCGTGCCAGAGCGAGCGGCTCCAAAGGTAGGTGTCAATCGAGCAGGCGATTATCTCAAGCAGGCCAATCATGAAGGAGCAAATCCATTTAGATACATGCGGAAAAAGCAAACGCCACTGGGTCAGGCCCGAGCGGCTTGGGGATGATGCAGCCCGAGGGGCGCCACCAACAAGGTAAGCAAAGAACATAAGTAAAACGGATACATGCCGCAGGGACGGACCCACGCGACCTGGGAATGATGCAGCCCTGCGGGCGCTCCCAGCTGAAGCAAAAACTAAAAATAAGTCACCTGATATTTTTGCAGAGCGAGGGTCGGAGTAGCTGACGATGCGGGGTGAAGGAGCCGATCCTCACGAGCCCTCGGGCCCCGGGCCTCGGGAGGCTCAGGCGGCCCGACGATGTCCATCTCCATTTCCTTCATGAGCGGGCGATGCTGAGCTTCCAGAGTGCTCCTCATCAGGCGCCGGTGGGCTGCATCCACGTTAGACAAGCCGAAGGGCATGCGAACGTAGCTATGTGGCGGGCCCGCGCAACGTCCCACGCGCGAGGGCCAGAAGCACTCCTGAGAAGCGACTCGATTGAGGCCTGGGACGTCAATGCAGACGCGCAGCCCACCATCCTCGCCTGGATGGGGGGCTACGGCGAGTAAGCGGCGGCTGCCGCGGATGACTCTTGACTCCTGCAGCTCCTGAGTGTTTCTTGCGATGAACTCCTGAGGGTTTGGTCCTCCTTGCCTCATACCATCCTGAGGGAAACATGCTTTGAAGCACGCCTCCAAGTGGTGCCCGAGCGCCTCCCTCGTGACCTCGGCAAAGTAGGTGGCCCTCCAGGAGAGAGCCCCCGAGCCTTGCCCGAGGAGGGCGTCGGGCGCGCCTTCCTATGCGATAGAGGGCGGCGCCCCTTGAACGGGCACGGATCCTGACACGACGCCTCTGGAGGTGCCTGCCTCCTGAGGCCCTGAACCAGGTGATGTCTTCTTCTTCTTGGGAGCTGCTCCTGGGAGGTTTCCACTCTTGGTGTCCGGGACTTCGATCAACGCGGCCTGGAAGGCGCGCTCGAGGGAGCACACCGCATCTTTCTCTTCACAGGGGACCGTGATGACCCCACCGCTTCCTGGCATCTTGAGGATGTTGTAGCCATGGTGAGTCACTGCCATGAACTTGGCCAGAGCTGGGTACCCGAGGATGGCATTGTATGGTAGGCAAATGTGGGCGACGTCTAAGTCAATGAGCTCAGTGTGGTAGTTGTTGCGCTGCCCAAAGGTGATAGGAAGGCGAACCTACCCTATCGGAATAGTGGAACCATCAATGACTCCTGAGAAAGGCTTGGTCGGCTGAAGCCGATCATATGGCACTTGGAGATTGTTGAACGTCTCAACGGACAGGACGTTGAGTCCTGCTCCGCCATCGATGAGGGTCCTGGTGACCTGCACATTGCTGATGACTAGGGAACAGAGCATTGGGAGGACCCCAATTGTTGCTGCGCACTTGAGCTGATCCGCTGAGTTGAACGTGATGGCACATGTTGACCACCTGAGAGGGCGTGTGGCCTCAAGCTTGGGGAGGACGACATTCACCTCACGACCAAACTGCTTGAAGATACGCTGAGAGGCTGGGGCTTGAGCTCCGCCTAGGATGCAAGCGATTGCGCGTGGCTCCTGGAAGCCCCCAACCCCCTCGTCCTGATGCTAGTCTTCATTCCTCCTTGGTGGTGGTGGCAGAGGAGGGAGGCCTGCATTGCCTTGCGGGCGATCCTCACGAGGCTGATCCCTCCAACCTCCCTTGCGAGGCTGGTCCTGCCAGTGGTCCTCGCGAGGTCGGTCACGCCACCCTTGGCGAGGGCCACGGTCTTCCCATCATCCTCCACCTCTTCCTCCTCCTCGGCCATAGCCCCGATCATTGCGCTCGGGGCGTCGGCCGATACGTCCATCTCGCAAAGCCCTGAGCTCTTAGCATTCGTTGGTGCTGTGGGTGTGGAGGTCGTGGTACACGTAGTACCGGCTGCCCTTGGATGACTCCGGCTGATCCCTGCCTTGCTTGGTGTCTGGCTCCGCTACGAGCACAGCCGCTCCTTTGCACTTCACGTCCTTGGCCTTGGGCTTCTTCTCTTCCGGATCAGCAGCTGGAAGCTCGAGGAGGGAGAGGCGCCCTTCCTCAGCCCTGGCGCACTTGGTCGCCAAGTTGAACAACTCCAGAGATGTGCACAGGTCTTCATGGATTGCTAGCTCCTCTTTCATCTTGATGTCGCGCATGCCATCGGAGAAGGCTGAGATGATGGCTTCCTCAGTCACCCTGGGGATCTTGAGGCGGGCATTGTTAAAGCGCTGGATGTACTTTTGCAGGGTCTCTCCTGGCTCTTGCTTGATGCGGCGCAAGTCACTGATGGCCTTTTCGTCCCCGTTGGCCGTCTTGATGCCCAGCTCGTAGAGCTGGAGGAACTCCACGAGGTCGACAGTACCGTCGTAGCGAGGAGGTAGATCTGGCTTGAACTTGCCCGGCCAGGCCACGCTGCGCAGGTCGTCGATGAAGGCGCGACGGCCTGCAGTGGCTACAGGGGGCCTTTGGTGATGAAGGGCTTGATCTTGGAGGTCTCCACGTGCAGCAGCGCGGGGTCTTGGCGTGCTGGAGCAGGAGCGCGGTTATGGCGTGCTGGCACTGGGAGCACGCGAGCACCTTCTTGTGGGCGAGGGACCTCTTGGCAGCTCTTTTCTTGCTGCGCGGGCGCTGGACGTGGTGGGTCTCGTCCAGGGGCCGCGCGCCTTGGGGCCAGGGCACCTTCTTGAGGAGGAGGCGGCGGAGGTGCCTCCGGAGCTGCGTTACCCGCGCAGGGCGGAGGGCGATGCAGCAAGAGGGACGGCGTAGGGGAGCCTCCTGCGGCGCTGACGAGCTCGGTGATGCGAGCGAGCCACTTGTCGTAGAGATCGTCGACGGGGCGGTAGTGCAGGAGCTCACGTGCGAGGCGCAACGCAGCGTGCACGTCTGCGGGAGCGCGACGAGCGTGCGACGACGAGCCTGCTGGAGTCAGCGACGGGGTGGCGGTGCGGCCTTCCCTCCGCACCGAGGGATGCAGTGACGACGCCTGCTGCTTGTTCCCCGCAGGGCCGGTGGCGGCCTGGGCGGCAGGCGACGGGGAACGACGGGGAGGCCCACTGACGGGGGCCGTCTGGGCGACATGGGCCGCTAGAGCAGTCCGACGCTCGGCGCGGGCTCGGCGAGCGTCAGACATGGGCGCGACGGACAACAAAACGCGAGACGGCGGAAGACACGACTTCGGCGCACCCCTACCTGGCACGCGAAATGTCGGATTTTGGGTTCCAGCAGACCCTTGAGGTTCGAACTCTCGGGTGCGCATGAAGATCTCTCTCCTACCAACTCACGTCTCAATGCCTCACAAGGAATCTAGGCTAGAAAGAAGAACACACAAGGGACCTGAGGTTTATACTGGTTCAGGCCACCATTGTGGTGTAATACCCTACTCCAGTGTGTGGTGTGGTGGATTGCCTCAGGGGCTGATGATGAACAATACAAAGGAAGAACAGCCTCGCGAGAGGTGTCCTTGAGCTGGTGCGATAAACTACTTGGGTGAGTTCGATCGCCTCTCTCTCTCTCTAGTCTACCCAAAATCTCTCCCCCCCTACTCTGTGGTGGCTAACTCTATTTATAGAGGCCCTGGGCCTCTTCCCAAGTATTGAGCGGGAAGGGCGCCAACAATTGGCCATTTTGAAGGGGAACATCTAGTACACTTATCCTGACTAAAGTTGGTCTTCGACTGCCAAAGACTCTGACAATGACGTCGTCTTGGGCTCCACGGTGACCTCCATCCGGCCGTTCTGCTGGTCTTGGTCTTATTGCACCGAAACGATAACCTTTGCCTAATGCCTCGGCATGTGCTTGCCCCCTTTGCACCAAAGGGGAAACAAGGACACTGCACAGGCCAGCGTCCGCCTGGTCTCGATCGTCATGTCTTGCGCCATGGGCACCTCATGAGGTACCCCTGCCTTGATCTCTCCGCCTCCTCACGAGCCCACCTGATGAGGCTGCTCCTGAGGAAGCTTCCTGTCGTGCGCCCCGCGAGGCTTGGCCCATCGCGAGGGTCTTGAGCTTGAGCTAATGAAGCTGGGCTGAAGTGGGCCTCCGCTTGAGCCACGCCGCAGGCCGCAGGCAGGCAAGTCTGGGGACCCCCGTTCCCAGCACGCTGACAAAAGCGCTTCCTCTTCTTGGCATAACAATAGAGTACAGTAAAAAATTTAGAATGCTCTTGGCATGTCGCTAACATGTGATGAGTTAACCGACCTTAATAGACGGCAAAATCGCCAGCCCACCGCACTTTGAGAGAGATGAGGAGCAAGAAGCGATATGTGGTGGTGGATTACTAGAGATAGGTGTCGCACGGAGGCCAAGAAATATGGTGATGGCGTGGGTCTGCCTTGTATGATGTAACTACACTGGGCTGCCGTGTTTAAAATGAATACGAGCACGAAGAGAAGAGGGGCAGGCACCGACGCAGGTACTATTTGCCTCTTTCCCTAATACTCACATGCGGGTACACGGTGAGCTCATTTCCATACGAAGAGGAAGCTCACCAGATAATTTGGTGAGTGTAGTAGTTGTTCATGGGAACCACACGTGGACGAATCAAAGTTCAATCATGACGCGGTGGCACGTTTTTTATAAATTAAGTTATTCTAATTGATGGCACGTACGCAACATTATTTTCTAAATGGAACGTGAATCGTGCATGCACTAAATGATGGAGCATGGGATGGTAGCCATGGACATCGTCAGCCCTTTTTGGAGACTAATACACTACTTTTGATGTGTCTCATCAACTAGCAAACGATGAGAAGCTTTGCTTACTACTAGTACGACCTCTCCCTCGCTCACGCGCGCGCGGTGGCTTGGAGGACGAGGAGAAGCTTTTGCTTTACGATAGTGCGCTTAATACAGGCGGTGGACGTGTAGTAGTTCATTCGGTGTCAGATTACCGGAAGTAGGATTATACTATAGTACCATCATCATTGTTCGACTTTCGGAAGAGGCAAAGAGCCAAGCGCATGGTAACCTACTCACTGTATAACCAGTCGTGTTAGCACGGATTTTTTAACGTAATACAATCTGAGTGGATTGCTCTTGTGGTCATCACACGTGAGCCAATCGATTCGCACCCTTCCACGCTCCATTTTGTCTTGTGTTCCTTCCTCCGTCCAGCACACTGACAAGTGGACCCCATGCTCATGTATGCCAACGCTATAGTCAATTATTTTGCCAGAGTTAGCTATCACACCCTTTCGATGCCACGTCAATGTACCCACTAAAAACAAGTTAGACTTATTTGGTTCAACCGCCTTCCTAGGTGTTTGGAGAGGAATTGGCTGCCGTGAGGCGGTTCTATAGGTGGGCAGGTGGCAAAAAACAGGGGAAACACACGAACCAGCTAGACGAGAGATTTGGTTGATTTTGTATTGCTGAATAATGTAAAATATTATGAGTGCAGACGCTCCACCGCGAGGTTCCTTGCTCCTTCTTGGTCGTTTGGAATCTATGTTCTTCCACTCTTCTTTTTGACGTGAGCTTTGTTCATCCTTTTGCCAACACTCGGGATCAAGGTGCACGTGTCATGCAAAAAAATGGAGATAAGCAGTCCGTAAGTGAGTCGTGCACTTTGATGGCACGTACTACGCAATATTTTTTCTCCTTGATGGCACGTGAATCATGTATGTACACGGATCACGGGGTGGTAGCCATGGACTAAATAAGTAATTTTGATGTGTCCCGTCAACTCGCAGAACGATGAGAAGCAGCACAAGGTGAAACTTCTACTTACAATTATAGTGGGATTTATAGTACAAGCAGTGGACGTGTAGCATTCATTCGGTGTCAGATTGCTAGAAGTACATATATACTGTAGTACCATCATCATTGTTCGTATTCCGGAAGAGGCAAAGAGCCAAGCGCATGGTCACCTACTCACAGTATAATCGGCCGTGTTTGCATGAGTTTTTTAACATACAAGCTGAGTGGATAGCTCCTGTGGTCATCACACGTGAGCCAATCGATTCGCACCCTTCCGTGCTCTGTTTTGTCTTTGCGTTCCTTCCTCCGTCCCGCATGCTAACAAGTGGGCCCCATGCTCTGTAGCGACCCGACCTCAGACGGTCAAGTCTCTGTACTTAAGTATCATCCCTGGATCGGTATGCTGACACACACAATACTCGAGGATTTATAACAGAGGTAAATCACATGTATAAAGTAACGTAAATACTATTACCTCAATCCATAAAGCGGAAGAAACAACAAGGTTGTGGATTCCCATCAACACCAACGGCAAAGTTGAGTGTAGAAATCGTAACCCTAATGTACCACTTGTCGTAAGATTCCTGCAACATGAGACATTGCAGCCATGTAGGTCAATGCATTGAATGTACTAGCAAATTCACACCATAGGATAATGATGAATAATAGCTATCACTACATGCATATTTGGCTGGTGGAAGCTCTAAGTTTAATTTTGCATAATGCCAATTTTTCCATACAACAAAGGAGTATATTTTATTTAACTACCAAGTTGGTTGAAAATATTGAGAAGGTTCCTCCAACTCAATCCCAAAGTAATAATTATAACCCAACAATTTCATTAAATAGAGTGATGAGATCAAATCAATAATTCAAGTACCAGATACTCAAGATGTCCATAACCGGGGACACAGCTAATCATGATTAGTTTGTACACTCTGTAGAGGTTTGCGCACTTTTCCCCACAAGACTCGGTCTCCTCCGTTGAATTTCTCGCACTTCATGATGTTTGAGAAACGGATGACTTCTGTCGACTTATTAGTCATGTATGTCAAATTAACCTCTACGTACTTGTTCTCAAATTAACCTCTGGGCCTTGTAGGAGTGCTGCAATGCGTCAGCATTAATTGCAAGATGAGCCAGCAAGCTAGCAGTGGAGTTGCCAACATGCGCAAAGTGCACGCAACATTGAGTAGAAAGAAGCATGCCCAGGAAATTAATGCAGGCTTAGGGAGGCCCTTTGCTCAAAGAGCAATTATAATAAGGTACAGTCAGCTTGCTATAAGGACGAGGAGCAAGAAGCAATACGGGCTGCTGGATATATATTATAAGTAGGTGTCGCATGGAGGCCGAGGAATATGGTGAAAGCGTGAGGTGGGGGATGTATGATGTGTTTCGGCGTTGCGCGTCAATTATCATATAGAAACATATACCTAATTAAAATACACATGTCAAACCTATAGATGTTTTTCCCAATGATATAGAGATGTTGTTACACCTTATTGCATATTTTTTATTATTTAATTCTGGTAACATTACAACCAACTTACGAAAATAATGGTAACCGGTTTTACATGTTTTTAATGGTATTATCATTGGAATACCATGTAGGATAAATTATGAGGTGGATGAGAGAGACCATATGATAGAGGCAAAGGTGTCCCGTCTTTCGATGAGATGGTGGCTATCGTTTTGGTGGAAGTCGACTTTGACGATCCGATTATGAACGTGCGAGGACGTCGCGCCTTAGCAATCGCTAAACCAACTCCTAGAGGTTATTGACCACGCCGGAGCATGATCAACCTGACCACGAGGGTCTATTTCCTACAAGCAAACGAAGAACAAGCAAGAAGCTAAGATTGAAATCTAGATATTGCCAATAACATAGAAAAGCTTTATTAATGAAGGTGGGGTTCTGTGACGCCTTTGTCTGGTCGTTGAACACAAACGAAGTACGCGAAGTTGCAGCTATGGCGAACTTTTAATCTAAACAAAACCCAAAGTCTAAACAGTGCCCTAAGGGCTGCATATATGGAGGAAGAGGGGGAATTTCGTGGCCCTTGGTGGAGGGGTCCGAAACCAACCCTATCTCTTGTTTCCCCACACATACGGAACTAAAAATAGCCTATACTTATGTATTTCGAAATTACATGGGCCTGGCCCAATAAAAAGGTGACGCAACACCTAGAATAGCCTCTGGACGAAATTTATGAAGTGGCATCTTGTATATTTCGTCCAAGGCGTCATGCACTCGTTATGGTGGCTTTAAAGCCCTGAAATCATCACTTGAAACTCCGTTCTTGTTCCCCTTGCACATGCCATCATCTCCATGCTTGTTCTTGCTCCAATGTTCATCCTTCTCCAAGCTAGGCCCTTCATTTGTAAGCAAAACAAATGTATCCAATTTAGGTATCATCATATTCTCATGAACATTAGAATCATTACCAAGAAACGAAAGTACTTGGTAATTTAGTTGGCGTGAGCGAGCTCTAGTAATTGGTCCAGTATGTATAGCAGCAGGGGCTGTGGGTGTAACAATGGTATTGATGTCCTCATGACCATAAGAAAATGCATGTCTTCTCTTGATTAATAGACGATCTCTTACCAACATTATGTCTCACCAAATATTTAGAAATATCGCATTATCAAAGATAAGACTAAAATTAACCACTACAACATATTTTTCATGTCTCCTCTAGATTACGTGACAGCCTTAAGATAAAACTGTCTTATCAAGAATTGTGCATGCTCAAATTAGTACTAAATCAACATTTGGGTAATTGAAAATAACATGTGAGATTACGAATATTTTTTTTGCAAATATATCAGAGCAAAATGTTCATTTTTTGCCCGTAGAAAAGAATGTTCAACGTGACTGATTAGCTCCATGCTGGTTTTGACTAATTTAATTTCAAAATGAACCACGTGTTTTCTTTGGTAACACATAAGGAACTAAATGGAGATTGGACACATGTCCCGCCACGTACGTAAGTGCAGCAACCAAGATTTATTCACATATAGGGCAGGCTTGTACTCCCTATAAGTGTGTTTAGATCACTAAAGTAGTGACCTAAAACTCTTTATATTAGTTTACGGAGGGAGTACTTCTTAGAGAAAAGTAAAGAAAAGAAATGGGCAAGCTGACTACGACAACATGTGATGTTTTGAACCCACGTGTTGCATGAGCACGTGCCCTGTAAGTCTCTACGACAGCGTGTCCAGGATGGTTCACCAGATGGCGCCGTAGTTTATGCGTTGCAGCAGCATGTGCAAGGTGGCAACAATCTGAGTGCTAAAAGAGTTGATCCAATGCTTAGTTTTTTTGGATTTTCCAAATATGACCATTGGATAGAGTGAATCAATGGCTTACATTCAAAGTTATTCTCACACTATAGAATGGTATATGAACATGGAGAGACTTGGTTGATTTTATATCGTTGAATAATATAAAATATTATGAGTGCAGACGCTCCACCGCGAGGTTCGTTGCTCCTTCTCGGTCATGGGAATCTATGTTCTTCCACTCTTTTGTTTAAGACGTGAGCTTTGTTCATCCTTTTGCCGACATGGGGACATCTAGCATCAAGGCGGACGTGTCATGCAAGAAAATGGAGATAAGCAGTGCGTAAGTGAGTCGTGCACTTCGATGGCACCTACTACTACATAATGTTTTTTCTCCTCGATGGCACATGAATAGTGCACGTGCTCAATGACAGAGCACGGGATGGTAGCCATGGACATGGTCGGCCCTTTTTGGAGAGAGTACTAAAGAACTTTGATGTGTCCCGTCAACTCGACAAGAAACTTGCTTACTACGCCTTCTCCCTCGCCAACGCGTGCGCGGTGGCACGCGGCACGAGGAGAAACTTTTGCTTACAAGCGATGGACGGGCAGCAGTTCATTTGGTGTCAGATTGCCAAAAGTACTACTACAGTACCATCATTATTGTTCGACTTCCGGAAGAAAAGAAGAGCCAAGCGCAAGGTCACCTACTAACCTAGTATAGTAGTATACTATAGCCAAAGTTGGTCCGCCTTTTTAGAGCATGGTTAATTAATATAGGCAGCTCTTGCAGCGGCACATCATTTAGAGCCAAGTACTCTCATCGTAGGAACAAAGGAAGTGAAAAAAAGTTGGAGTGGATGCTAGATTCCAATTAAAACATGATTACATAGGAAAAAATCCTATAGCATTCTATCCTATGAATCAAACGCCAATGTAGGAAAATTATGAGGGGGGGTCTCTCCAACAGTGTACCTCGGCTCGCACCTAGCATCAAGATGCTAGAACTTGGAGTAATTCATCTGGTACACATGGCATCTCATATCTGGACACAAGGTGACGTACACCGTCAAGGATAATGTTGTCCTCGAAGCCGGACGTACACAGTCAAGGTCCACGGTCAAGGGGGTAAGGGCGGACGTGACCTCTCACTGCGTCCGCTATTTGAAGCGACGCACCTGCCGAGGGCGCCGCCCACTGCACTCCTAGTTGTACCCGCCTCCTCGCCGCATTCAAAAACCTACATTTACTAGCAAGATGCCCATGCGTTGCACGTAACATCAAGATGCATTTGTATGAGTAGTTTATCTTGTGGGAGAAAAGGATGAACGAGGGAAGCCCTTATTTGCAAATGTGGAGAGAGGTGTGGGTATCTTTTTGCAAAATTGCCATTGTTTCCTTCCTATATGTCAGATATAAATCGGACGACCTATATTGCAGGATGGCAGGCACACCATCATCACCAACTCTGTTTTTTTATAAGAGTAGAGATAGAGAAACCCGCATGGAATGTGAGAAACCCACTCCGTCCACACACGTTCGTTCAGGAGTAGGACATCGGCCAAGCTCCTCCTTCCACCATTTTCTCCACTCTTACGGCGGCATCCGACACAATAACCCTATGGGTGGCCCGCCGAGCCCGGCAGTTACGAGCGAGGCCGCTCGCTGCTCCACCTACCTCGCCTATCATGTCGTAGGCAGTTGCCGCACTAAGCCAGCGCATGGTTCCGTACCTGGCCACTCCAATACAGCTCGAGGAAGAGTGCAGACTTGCTCCACACTGGCTTGCCGGTGAGCATGGCGGCACGGGCATTGTCGCTACCCTCGACGCTGCTGCGTTGTGCAGCGCCTCCAGTGCCTACGACTACGCCATCTGCCATTGACGTGTGCGTAGCCGCACCATGCAGGCAGAGAAAGAAGCCACCACGGATGTCGACGAGGTAACGGCCAGCACGTCCGCTCCCGCCGCCATCATCGAGGAGAAGTAGAACACGGGAGGCCGCCGCCGATTGTATTTGTGCAAACAGGGTTATCTATCTCCGTGTTCGCACACGAACACGTCACCGTGTACCCTCTACGCCTTGGGTGATGCACCGCAGCTCACGTCGAAGGAGACCCACCGGAAGCACGGTACGCAAGACAATCCGGCGGGCTCTTTTGTAGACCCGAAACCCCACACGCCCGGGAGGGACCCCGTCAAGGCGCGCGGCGGCTATGGGCTGCCCTAGGACAGCTTGACCGCCCCTAGGGCCTCGAGGTTCACCGCCCTGCAATGAAGAAGAAGAACGAAGAACGAGGAAGAAGGAGAACTAGGGTTAAGGAGAAAAGATAAAAGATAAAAAGTGGTATATGATCTGATCGATTGTGTGTTGTTCAATCGGCCGTCACCCCTTAGGTATATAAGAGGCGGCTGGACTTCCCGTGCAAGGAAAAGGCTTGGATTCACGTCCAAAACCCTAGTCAAATTCGGATTGGTCTTGTCCGAACTTTCCAAAATTGTTCGGTTTAAACTGGCTGCACCTTGCGGGTCCTTTTTGTGGTGGTAAACGACCTCGGATGGAAACGAGTCCAAAAGCAATCTTTACCGTTTAGACGATACGAAAAACTTTTATGTTGAACGTTTTTCGATCAGAGGTCATCTTGAGGGTCAAATAGCTCACGCAAAAGATCTGTTTACTCGCGCTACCAATCAGACATGGCGTCTGGTGGGGCGCGACATATTTCGCCTCATGACAGGGCTGCACTCCGATTGCTCTGACTTTTGCATACGAACTCGTATTTGAATGATTTTTATATCAAAATCAATCGTTTCAACGACACGAAGACAATCCGTGTAGATCATTTTTCCATTTGAGGTCGTCTTGGGGGCTTAATCGGCCAAATTGTACTCTGAATATAAGATCTTAGTACTTTGAGCATAGTTTTGGCCTTCGAGATGAAATCGGACGGTGATGATCCAAACTTCAAAGATGTTCATATCAACAATACGGAAATCTTTCATGAAGATCACTTCTCCATTTGAGGCCATCTTAAATAAGTTATTGACCGTGCCAAAATCTGGTGTCAACACATGCCCCCCTGTTTTTGGCAAAGCTTGTGTGCCGAAAAATAACTTGCACATAGCTTGCTCTAAGGACGATGTCAACACTTCATCAGTCATTTTGCATATGCTTAGGACGATAAGTTTATATTGTCCATTGCTTGTGTGAATATTTCGATGCAAGTTTGGGTGAAACTTTCCCAACTTCAACAACAATCCGGTGATAAGGTTCCATAGATCAAAACCATCCTCCGAACCATATTGTTCACCTTTTCGCTAGGATTTTGCAGATAATTAAAAATGAACTTCCTTCAATCCTTACTTCGACTACATAAAAGTTTCATTAGTGGCCGAATTGGTGGACTTCGGTTCAGCCTTACCTATGTTGACGAGACTAAGCATCGGCTATTGATAGAAATACAATACACCATGATTAACATAGTAGCCGGATGCTTATTGTGCAAACTCTTTTGAATTGTCATGCCTAGAAATATGAACAGTTTTAAAGCAACCAAGGTAAATTTTGCATCTATACATACATCAAGATAAACTACAAGTGATTCGTCAAAACATTCATAACCCTTGGATATTTGTTGCACTACTCATAACGAATCACTGAAAGCCTCAATGTGTATAGCACCTATGGCAACCAAAAGCTCCAAGCCGAATAAAATTTTATATTCGGCTTTGATCATTGTGAAAAAATATTTTAAGCGACATGAGGCTTGTTTTGGTCTCCAATTGAACTAATGACGATGTTAGGATACTACACCGGCCATGCTTTGACATATTCTTAGGGCAATAGATAAATATCAGCCATTAACATAAGGTCCATGTAGAATTCACCCACCAAAGTATGTATAGCCGAAATAAACAAATAAAATAGGAATAAAATATTCCGGCCCCTTTGTATTAGCAACAATGTAACTAACCAAATGTATGGTAATTTGGAAATACCCTCTCATGATATAGAAAATTATGTTGCATCCATGGATCAAAATAAATCAATGGAGGGTAATTGATCATACCTAGGGATGAATTCCATGACAAAGGCATCAACGGCATGGTTGAAGAAAATGTATGATGTCCTAACCGAAGATTTTGATGTTGTGATGCGCACCTTCGGCTTAATTGTTTGTTGCTTTCATTATTTTCCTTATTCACTTTTATTGTACTTGTTGCAACAGAAGCATGCACATCATTTTTGTATCGATTGATCTTCTTGGGAACCCATGCCATGTTCTTCTTTTTCAGCTCTTGTGCACTAAGATTTTGTAATTTCTTCTTTTGCCAATATGATAAACCGAGTGGGCATCTCGGTTGTGATTTTGTTTCAACCAATGGCAACTCTTTTTGGGCCTTGTGCACCCTCAACTTCTTTTCTTCAGATTTGGCACTCTGATTTTTATCAATTGATTGCTTCACTTCTTTGCCTTTTGTAGCCAATGTCAACACTTTAATTGTCTCTTTGTTATTTGAGATCAAATCTAAAGCAGCACACTTACAACCATCTCTTTTCACGCGGTAAACTTGCTTTACCACCTCCTTCTTCTTTCTTGAGCTCTAGACCGATTCCTTATGATTGAAACGGTCTTTGACGTGTGATTTTTCAAATGTTGATCTCCTTGGAGCTGCATAGTATTGGTGAGATGGTCTAGAATAAGATGCAGAATGTACCCTTGTATCATACATGTCCCATGATGAATATGTATCTATATGAGCATAGGGAGGTACCCACGGCATTGGCATTGGCGGCCCAAAACAAGGATATGAATATATTGCATTAAAATTATCACTTTGCCAATACTGATCCTCATATTTGCGCCTTGGGGGTGACCTTGGTTTCTTTGCATGATTTGGCCGATAAGCATTCTTCTCTTCACTCTTCTTTTGATATTTATCCAATACTTCAGCGAAGGTGATTTTTGATCTCTTACACTTGCGCTTATTTCGGCCTTTGTTTTCTTTTGGTTTGCTTTCATCGATCATTGGATTTGCTTGCTGCCCCCCAGTCCTTGGCGTCTCCATTGTAGCTTCAATGGAATTCTTGCCCTCAAGATTATGTTCATTATGCTCTTCAACAACTTCTTTACTTGAAAGCTTGATCCCATCACCTGTAGCTTTTACCTTCTCTTCAAATGGATCGGCTTGAAGCAGCCGATGCAAAAACTTTCTTCCATCAGGACCAATCGGAATAGACTGGTCATCTCTTGGTGTCTCAACAAATTTCAATCGTCCTTTATCAATGGCCGATTTAACTATTTGACGAAACATGTTGCAATCCTCAAAATTATGCTTGGATGAATCATGCAACTTACAATACATTCGTCCTTGGACAGATGGTTCAACATGGTGATCAAGAATTCTAATGTAATTATTTTTCAACAAGAAATCAAAGATTTGATCACACATGTTTGAATCGAAGGTATACCTTTTGTTTTCTAGCCGATCTTGTTGTGAGAACGGCTTTGGAGTTAAGCAAACAAATGGTTCAGATTTGGCATCTTCCCATTCGGCTATGAATTCTCTTTTGCATTATTTTCCCGATGCCCTTAAATAAGAAACTATACTAGCATCGGTTTTCCCAAAAGATTTTAACCTTGGCTTTAAATTTCTGAAACAAAAATAGTTAGAACATACATGTCTCAATTGAGACCAAGTGTAAGCCAAGTAAGAAATAAGCAAAGCTACCCAACTAGATATGAACTTTAGAGAAAGCAACGGGAAAAGCTTTGGCTGTAACAATAAGTCATTATTGGTCTTTATAAATGGCGCAATGGGTTGACCGATATGTTCCATAACAATTTTATTGCTAACAAGTAAATTACCCTTCTTCATTGGTCTTTCAAAATTACTTATGAGAATATTTCTTATAGATGCATCAAGAATGAAGTTGCGACCAAATCTGAAAATAGGTAAATTACTCGCTATGCATACCTCTTCAAATATGTTGGGAGAGCATGATAGTGGTGCCATTTGAAGAACATCTTGCTCCGTCTTTGGATGGCTCCCCAACACCTTGTCATCAACTTTTTCTTCAATCCGTGCATCATTGCTTTGAAGATTTTTTCGGCCGAACTTTGTTCGGCTACTTGTTCTAGTCCTTGAAGCTTGTCAGTTTCTATGGCACGGAACTCATAGGGAGGGAGGTAGGTTCCATTAACTTCAGAAAAATCAAGCACTGTTGTTTTCCTATGCTTGCCATGCCCTTTCTCAATAATGCTTGCCTCGTTGGATTTGATGGATTCAGAATATATACTACTTGATTTGGCTTTTTCAACCGAAGCACTTTCATGTTCCGAATCATCCTTCTTTTCATTGATACTACCAACTGGCAATGCTTCTTTTATCTGAGCCGATTCTTTTTCTATTTGTTTCTGACGACGAGCGGCAAAATTAGCTATAAGCTTTTCTCAATTTCAGCCCACTCCGGATATGATTGCTCCCTAATGCTTTTAGACTCTTTCGGCAATGATACACGGGTGTTGCCGAAATTTTGCAATTGTGTAGGGGGTGTATAATATGATTTAGTACTAGGTGAAGGCATATGCATTGTTGTAAGACCATACTTTTGCTCGCCAATTTTATCAATTGGCAAAGATTCATCTTCTTGCAAAACTCTAGCTTTTATTGCGGCATAATCAGGAAATAGCCCCTTTTCATGTTGTTCAAGGAAAAGAGCACTAATTCTCTTATTTTGGGCTAAACTCTTCAATGCAGCCACCACTACCTCATCTTCTACAATGTTGGGCACAACCGCTCCTGTAAAATTTACATTCATTCGGCTATAACCAGGAAGGTGTGAAGCCGAATTATGAGCATCTACAGTTGTGTATGGTACCAAAGAATTAGTAACATGAGGTGTAGCATATGACGGTTGAGAGTAACTGGTCGAATAGCCACTAGTAGCATGGCCAATTCTCTCATTCATCGGCATGGCTGGATTACTATATTGCACATTAGCTGTTGATAAATAAAAGGGTGAAACACTTTCTTGTATGGCATTGGAAATTCTAACTTGGGGTGTTTCAAATTGATTAATCGAACTCATCATGTTGCTCATCGGCATATGTAGCGACCCGACCCAAATGGATCGAAGTCTCTGTGCTTACGTGTCATCCCTGGATCGGTATGCTGACACACATAGTACTCTAGGAATTATAACAGAATTCAATCACACACTTTATTACATCGAGATCCTCAAAAGAGTATTTATTACAATAATATGGCCAAAGGCCATCTAAAATAAAATAACTGCGGAAGCATCGAAGGTAAATGAGTCCATCCAACTCCACGGCAAACTGAGTGCAGAACAACGACCTATCGCACCTTTAATCCTTGTCGGAAAAGTCTGCAACATGAGACGTTGCAGCCGTGTAGGTCAACACATGGAATATGCTGGCAATTTCACACCATAGAATAATAATGAAAAAGCTATCTCTATATGCAAATTTAGCTGGTGGAGGCTCTAAGTTTAATTTTTGCATAAAGCCAATTTTACCCTACAACAAAGGAATAAATTTTTATTACTACTAAGTTAAAATGCCACTATTGAGAAGGTTCCTCCAACTCAATCCCAAAATTACCAAGTTATTAGTAACCCAATAATTTCATTAAATAGAGTGATGAGATCAACCAATAATTCACTTCTAGATACTCGAGTTGTCCATAACCGGGGACACGGCTAATCATGATTAGTTTGTACACTCTGCAGAGGTTTGCGCACTTTTCCCCACAAGACTCAACCACCTCTATGATCGAAAGATCGAGACATAGCCTTTCAGAAGCATTTGCCCTTAACCCTGGGTAGACCGGTACACCTACTTTCCCCTACATCAGCTAGTCTACCACGGAAAGAGGTCACACAACTTACTCAACTATGCCAGAGCCCATAATGGCTTGTGGCTGCACACGGAAGTTTCTAGGCATGAAAAATCTTATGATCTCTTTGAGCCTGGGTGGCAGACCTAGGGTAATCACACGGGTACTCCGGGATTCCCCTTGGGCAAGCACTGGTTTCTCCAGATGCCCCAAACAATCCACCCAGATGTGTATTAAAGTTGCCACCTTAGGTTATCCCAAAATTATTAACTCTCGCAACTTGCATGGATCACACATACCAATCCCCGTCTACGAGCATGGCTAAGCAAGATATGATATAACGAATATTCCCGAGGTGATAGAAGGTCATAGGTTCCTACCACATGAACTACATAGCATAACCACATGTTCCCAAACCTACTGATGCAATCTCTGAGGGTGAAACTAATGCATAGTAAAAACTGGGTATTGAAAATTATGATCAATGTATGAACTTGCCTTGCTGACGTTCGTTGAACTGTAAATATTCGTAGTAGTAAGCCTCACACTCCGGATGATATAACGGAGCATGTAATAACATACATAAGCATACAAGCAAAGATCCAAAAAGAAAACAAATGAAAGACTTCGAAAAACTCCAAAACATCCAAATAAAGTTTCTGTACAGAACGAAATTTTTACAAAAACAAAAATAAATGGTTTTGGTTTTTAACAGAAAGTACATGTCACTAGCTTCGATTTGCAAAAAGAATCACCTAAAACAGAGTTACAAAACTCGAGATATGTCCTAACGAAGTTTGAATATAGATCTGTTTGAATTCAAAATTTAAAATTTTCAAAAATATTTTTCGTTTGGTTCGGTGGATAGAGGATATTTTTATGAACTACTAGGAAAAAGAATCAACAAAATCGGATCTATAGATTAAAAGATATGAATTCCTAAAGATTGGGCATTTTTCTTAAAATCAATTACGGGATTTGATATGTAATGCCACGTGTCGGGCTGCTATAGGAAGATACCCCTTCGTTTTTTTTAACAGAAGCAAAGAAACGCCTAAAACAAAATAAATACAAGTCTAAAATTTTTTCCAGAAAATTCACATAGTTATATGGTCTTATATATGACCTAGTGAACTTTTATCTGGCCTAAAATGGAAGTTTTGTTTTTTTAAAAAATAAAGATTTTGCTATGTTAATAAAATTTGCATCAAAATAAATTGCAAATAAAACCCAACAAATATATTTTGGTTCCAAATTCAAATTCCAATATTTTCCTTCTGATTTTGAAGAATTCATTTTATCTTCTCTCTTTATTTTATTTTTGGAATAATGGAAATAAATTTTTGGTGGAACCAAGTTTGATCCAATTTCCAAATTTTGAAAATTTCAAAAAGTGGGTTTTAGGGAAACTTCCAACTCTCTCTTTTGGTCCTTGAGTTGCTCAAAGTTCCTTGGATCAAAATCAAATAATACAAATGGGGCAAAAATGCATAAATCATGGATGCATATGAATGATCTATTTATAAACATCCAAATTGAAAATTGGGATGTTACAAGCCTACCCCCCTTAAGATGAATCTCGCCCTCGAGATTCGGGTTGGCTAGCAAAAAGGTGTGGGTGGTCATGTCGGAGATCTTATTCTCGTTCCCAGGTGGCTTCTTCTTCAGTATGATGACTCCATTGAACCTTGCATAACTTGATGACCTTGCTGCGGGTAACCCTGCTTGCAGTCTCGAGAATCTTGATGGGTTTCTCCTCATAGGTCAGATCACTATCCAACTGTATGGCCTCCAGTGGCACTGTATCGCTTAGAGGAATATCAGCCATCTCTGCATGGCACTTCTTCAACTGGGAAACGTGAAACACATCATGAACTCCTAACAAGGCTTCGGGTAATGCCAACTTGTATGCAACTTCACCCATGCGTTCTAAAACTCTGTATGGCCCCACAAATCGTGGTGCTAACTTTCCTTTGACTCCAAATCATTTAACTCCTCGAAGTGGCGACACACGCAGATATGCTCTATCTCCGACTTCATAGGTTACCTCCTTGCGTTTAGTATCGGCATAACTCTTCTGTCTGGATTGGGCTACCTTGAGTCTGTCGCGGATCAGCTTGACTTTCTCCTCTGAATCTCTAATTAAATCTGGTCCGAATAATTTACGGTCTCCAACTTCATCCCACATCAATGGTGTCTTGCACCTCCTTCCGTACAAAGCTTCGAAAGGGGCCATTTTCAAACTACCTTGATAGCTGTTGTTATATGAGAACTCTGCGTAAGGCAAATTATCATCCCAACTAGATCCATAATCTAGCGCACAAGCTCTCAACATGTCCTCAAGAATCTGATTGACTCTCTCGGTCTGCCCATCTATCTGCGGATGAAAAGCTGTACTGAACTCTAGCCTGGTACCCAAAGTTTCATGTAACTGATGCCAAAACTTTGAGGTAAATTGTGTTCCTCTATCTGATACGATGGTCCTCGGAACTCCATGCAGACATACAATCCTGGTCATGTATATCTTGGCTAACTTAGCACTTGTATATGTGGTTTTCACGCGGATGAAGTGAGCTACCTTAGTCAAGCGATCAACCACTACCCAAATAGAATCATAGCCTGATCGGGTCCTGGGTAATCCTGTAATGAAGTCCATGCCAAGCTTGTCCCACTTCCAATCTGGTATCGACAAAGGCTGAAGTAATCCTGCTGGTTTCTGGTGCTCTGCTTTAACCCTCTGACATACGTCACATACTGCGACATACTCGGCAATATCCTTCTTCATACCTGTCCACCAGAAATTTTCCTTCAAGTCCAAATACATCTTGGTGTTTCCCAGGTGTATTAAATAAGGCAAATCATGAGCCTCCTGAAGAATCAATTTCCTGATCTCTGGGTCATTTGGCACGTAAATACGCTTCTCAAACCATAAGGTTCCATGTTCATCCTCACGAAATCCTTCTGCCTTTCCTTGATTCATCCTTCCCTTTATCTCCGCAATGCCTTTGTCTAACTTCTGGGCTTCTCGGATCTTTCCCAACAAAGTTGATTGAATTTCCATTGCGGCAACAAAACCTCGTGGTACTATCTCCAATCGAAGATCTCTGAGATCATCAATTAACTCCTGAGGTAATCCTATTGCTGTGAGGGTATTGACATAGCTCTTGCGGCTCAATGCATCTGCCACAACATTGGCCTTTCCTGGGTGATAGTGCAATTTCATATCATAATCCTTTATGAGCTCCAACCATCTTCTCTGCCTGAGATTCAACTCCTTCTGCATGAAAATGTATTTCAAACTCTTGTGATCCGTGTAAACATCACACCTATTTCCAATAAGAAAATGTCTCCAGGTCTTGAGTGCGTGCACTACGGCTGCTAACTCCAAATCATGTGTGGCATAATTCCGCTCATGAGGTCGAAGCTGACATGAGGCATATGAAACAACTCTTCCTTCTTGCATAAGAACACCTCCAAGTCCCTGACGATAAGCGTCGCAATATACTTGGAAATCCTTGCATATATTCGGAAGAATTAGCACTGGGGCTGTGACCAAACGTTTCTTTAGCTCCTGGAAACTGGCCTCACATTCGTCGGTCCAAACAAACTTAGTGTCTTTCTTCAATAATCTCTGTCATGGGCTTCGCGATCTTGGAGAAATTCTCAATAAACCTCTGATAATATCCCGCAAGTCCAAGAAAACTACGAATCTCTCCGACTGAGGTGGGAGCTTTCCATTCGGCGACGGCTTCAACCTTTGAGGGGTCTACTGCTATTCCTTCTCCTGATATAACATGTCCGAGAAATCTGACTTCCTTCAACCAAAATTCACACTTGCTGAACTTTGCGTAAAGCTGATGTTCCCTGAGCTTCTCAAGAACCAAGCGCAAATGTTCCTTGTGTTCTTCTTCATTCTTTGAGTAAATCAATATGTCATCAATGAATACCACAACAAACTTATCCAGGAACTCCATGAATACCTTATTCATCATACTCATAAAATAGGCAGGGGCGTTTGTTCGGTTTAGAGTGGATGAGAAATTAGAATAGAATAAGGGCCTAATGAGAGAAATCACTACCCATATGCTTTGATAGCAAGAAAACTTCAAATCAAGCAATTCACACAGATCACACCACACAAGCAAAACCTATAGGTAAGGTCATATCCACAAGAGATATGATCTCTTCGTACTACCGCAAATCATTCCTTGGACTCAACTTGGTAGTGGTGGTCTGAACTAAATCTCCTCAAATCAATGTCAACTCTAGCTTCTTCTTCTTCTTCGTCAATGATGTCTCCATAGGTCATGGTCTCATCGGGCTGAGCAACTTGGTGATGCGGTTCAACAACTATTTTATTGAAGTGGAGAAGAGATAGAAATGAATGGAGATGAGTATAGATCAACGGATATTGAAGGAAGTCGTAAAATAGAGTTTTCTTCCTATGGCTTTCCATTTCCTCGTGGCCGTGTCCTACAGTCAGGGTGTGCTCTGATACCATCTTGTAGCGACCTGACCCAAATGGATCGAAGTCTCTGTGCTTACGTGTCATCCCTGGGTCGGTATGCTGACACACACAGTACTCGAGGAATTATAACAGAGTTCAATCACACACTTTATTACATCGAGATCCTCAAAAGAGTATTTATTACAATAATATGGCCAAAGGCCATCTAAAATAAAATAACTGCAGAAGCATCGAAGGTAAATGAGTCCATCCAACTCCACGGCAAACTGAGTGCAGAACAACGACCTATCGCACCTTTAATCCTCGTTGGAAAATTCTGCAACATGAGACGTTGCAGCCGTGTAGGTCAGCACATGGAATATGCTGGCAATTTCACACCATAGAATAATAATGAAAAAAACTATCTCTATATGCAAATTTAGCTGGTGGAGGCTCTAAGCTTAATTTTTGCATAAAGCCAATTTTACCCTACAACAAAGGAATAAATTTTTATTACTACTAAGTTAAAATGCCATTTTGAGAAGGTTCCTCCAACTCAATCCCAAAATTACCAAGTTATTAGTAACCCAATAATTTCATTAAATAGAGTGATGAGATCAACCAATAATTCACTTCTAGATGCTCAAGTTGTCCATAACCGGGGACACGGCTAATCATGATTAGTTTGTACACTCTACAGAGGTTTGCGCACTTTTCCCCACAAGACTCGACCACCTTCATGATCGGAAGATCGAGACATGGACTTTCAGAAGCATTTGCCCTTAACCCTGGGTAGACCCGTACACCTACTTTCCCCTACATCAGCTAGTCTACCACGGAAAGAGGTCACACAACTTACTTAACTATGCCAGAGCCCATAATGGCTTGTAGCTGCACACAGAAGTTTCTAGGCATGAAAACTCTTATGATCCCTTTGAGCCTGGGTGGCAGACCTAGGGTAATCACACGGGTACTCCAGGATTCCCCTTGGGCAAGCACTGGTTTCTCCAGGTGCCCCAAACAATCCACCCAGATGTGTATTAAAGTTGCCACCTTAGGTTATCCCAAAATTATTAACTCTCGCAACTTGCATGGATCACACATACCAATCCCCGTCTACGAGCATGTCTAAGCAAGATATGATATAACGAATATTCCCGAGGTGATAGAAGGTCATAGGTTCCTACCACATGAACTACATAGCATAACCACATGTTCCCAAACCTACTGATGCAATCTTTGAGGGTGAAACTAATGCATAGTAAAAACTGGGTATTGAAAATTATGATCAATGTATGAACTTGCCTTGCTGACGTTCGTTGAACTGTAAAGATTCGTAGTAGCAAGCCTCACAATCCAGATGATCTAACGGAGCATGTAATAACATACATAAGCATACAAGCAAAGATCCAAAAAGAAAACAAATGAAAGACTTCGAAAAACTCCAAAACATCCAAATAAAGTTACTGTACAGAACGAAATTTTTACAGAAACAAAAATAAATGGTTTTGGTTTTTAACAGAAAGTATGTGTCACTAGCTTCGATTTGCAAAAAGAATCACCTAAAACAGAGTTACGAAACTCGAGATATGTCCTAACGAAGTTTGAATATAGATCTGTTTGAATTCAAAATTTAAAATTTTCAAAAATATTTTTCGTTTGGTTCTGTGGATAGAGGATATTTTTGTGAACTACTAGGAAAAAGAATCAACTAAATCGGATCTATAGATTAAAAGATATGAATTCCTAAAGATTGGGCATTTTCTTAAAATCAATTACGGGATTTGATATGTAATGCCACGTGTCGCGCTGCTATAGGAAGATACCCCTTCGTTTTTTTTGTTTTTTTAACAGAAGCAAAGAAACACCTAAAACAAAATAAATACAAGTCTAAAAAAATTTCCAGAAAATTCACATAGTTATATGGTCTTATATATGACCTAGTGAACTTTTCTCAGGCCTAAAATGCAAGTTTTATTTTTAAAAAAAATAAACGTTTTGCTATGTTAATAAAATTTGCGTCAAAATAAATTGCAAATAAAACCCAACAAATATATTTTGGTTCCAAATTCAAATTCCAATATTTTCCTTCTGATTTTGAAGAAGTCATTTTATCTTCTCACTTTATTTTATTTTTGGAATAATGGAAATAAATTTTTGGTGGAACCAAGTTTGATCCAATTTCCAAATTTTGAAAATTTCAAAACGTGGGTTTTAGGGAAACTTCCAACTCTCTCTTTTGGTCCTTGTGTTGCTCAAAGTTCCTTGGATCAAAATCAAATAATACAAATGGGGCAAAAATGCATAAATCATGGATGCATATGAATGATCTATTTATAAACATCCAAATTGAAAATTGGGATGTTACAGCATATGAATTTGCTGGGTTGCCGATGCGTGTGAGTTGGGATACATATGGTGTATGTTACTAATATCATAAGAAGTTGAAGTATATAAATTACTTTGAATCGGCCCTTGCACGTAGTTAGTTGCATGATTGAAAAAACTAGGGTTGGCCGATAGAGTATACTCATTGAACGATCTAGTAACACCATATGAATTATTTGCATCTACATAAAGGGATTGGGTATTCATATTATCTTTGTAGACTGCAAACCCTAGATGACGATCTCTTTGTAGCAAGAACGGGTCGGAGACCGTTCGAAGCTTCGTCCCCAGCGGAGTCGCCAAAAGGTGTGTTCGCACACGAACACGCCACCGTGTACCTCCAACGCCGAGGGTGATGCACCGCAGCTCGCGTTGAAGGAGACCCGGCCGGAAGCGCGGTACGCAGGCAATCCCACGGGTGCTTTTGAGGACCCGAAACCCCACACGCCCGGGAGGGACCCCATCAAGGCGCGCGGCGGCTATGGGCTGTCCTAGGTCGGCCTGATCGCCACTAGGGCCTCGAGGTTCGCCGCCCTGCAATGAAGAAGAACAACGAAGAACAAGGAAGAATAAGAACTAGGGTTAAGGAGAAAAGATAAAAGATAAAAAGCGGTATATGATTTGATCGATTGTGTGTTGTTCAATCGGCCGTCACCCCTTAGGTATATAAGAGGCGGCTGGACTTCCCGTGCAAGGAAAAGGCTTGGATTCACGTCCAAAACCCTAGTCAAATTCGGATTGGTCTTGTCCGAACTTTCCAAAATTGTTCGGTTTAAACTGGCTGCACCTTGCGGGTCTTTTTTGTGATGGTAAACGACCTCGGATGGAAACGAGTCCAAAAGCAATCTTGACCGTTTCGACGATACGAACAACTTTCATGTTGAACTTTTTTTGACAGAGGTAATCTTGAGGGTCAAATAGCTCACGCAAAAGATCTGTTTACTCGCGCTACCAACCAGACATGGCGTCTGGTGGGGCGCGCCATATTTCGCCTCGTGACAGGGCTGCACTCCGATTGCTCTCACTTTTGCATACGAACTCGGATTTGGACGATTTTTATATCAAAATCGATCATTTCAACGAGACGAAGACAACCCGTGTAGACCATTTTTCCATTTGAGGTCGTCTTAGGGGCTTAATCGGCCAAACTGTACTCTGAATATAAGATCTTAGTACTTTGAGCATAGTTTCGGCCTTCGAGATGAAATCGGACGGCGATGATCCAAACTTCAAAGATGTTCATATCAACAATAAGAAACTCTTTCATGAAGATCACTTCTCCATTTGAGGCCATCTTAAATAAGTTATTGACCGTGCCAAAATCTAGTGTCAACACTCTGTATGGTGTATTTGTGCAAACGGAAGCACAAACCTCAGTTTTAGTGGAACCTGCTGTCAGCTGACCTCACGGTGCTCCAGGTATTTCTACATTCGTAACTAGGTAGTCCCTCCGTTTCTTTTTAGTTCGCATATAAGATTTGTTCAAAGTCAAACTTTGTTAAGTTTGATTAGCTTTCTAGGAAAATATATCAACATTCACACTATGGAATCAATACTATTAGATGTATGATGAAATTTTCATAACATATAACTTTAGTATTATAGATGTTGATATTTTTTCTACAAAGTTAGTCAAACTTTACAAAGATTGAATTTGACCTAATCTTATATGAGGACTAAAAAGAAACGAAGGGAGTAGAATGACTAACGCAAGATGAAATAAGCTTACGCTGACTTATGTTTGCAGTGTGGAACTAGCCCATGTGTGGAGGAGCAAACAAGCACTGCATTCATGCCGTCAACGCAAGATAAAAGGGTCTGAGTCATTGATGGCCTGGCCGGCGAGTAGGGGTCGTGCAAACGGCGGTGCATTATTTTGGTGGAACTGCACAAAAAAGATATTGGGGTTACTCGGACAAATTTTCTACAGCCACACGGAAGGAATTGCGCTCATCGATTGGATAGAATTTCCTCCGCGCCATCATAGGAGATCCCAAGGTGGAAATCAACTAACCACCTATAAAGTTATGCATAGTCCTCCTCACGCAGGTTGGTATCCCCTTCGTCCAGATGATCGTGTTTTCTCATGCCGAGCTATTGATATGTGCTACTGTTTTGCGACACCGTTTAAGTACATCGCTTTCCTATCTTTTCACATTCAGGACAATGAAGATGATTTCAGTGGAACTGCACAAAATGGCCTGATGTTGAGTGATCTCTATTGCCTCCTCTGTTTGCTGCAATGTGTCAGCTTAAATTGCAAGATGAGCCAACATGCTCAAAGTGCACGCAACATTGAGCAGAAAGAAGCATGCCCAGAAAATTAATGTGTGCGTAGGGAGGCCCTTTGCTCAGACAAGCACCAATCGTTTTTCTTTATTTCTACACCTTCTCACAGCATTGTCTTGGTTGTAGTCTTGTGAATCATTTAGATGCGTAAACATGCTGAACTTAAGTGCTTGTGAATGTTAGCTAGTATGCATATCGTATCTTGTGAAGCTTAGTTTGAATGCTAGCGTGTCAACCTTTACAATCTATGTATATTGTGGGCATGTTATTCGACCCCCCATTTTGTCGCGCTACGACCAGTGTGAGTGTCTGCATGCAGTACACCATCCTCTCATTTGGTGGATGCCAAGCCGGCCCGAAAAGGAGCAATAACTTTTTCTAAGTTGAAAAATGTTACAGATGAGGAGCCATAATTAAGATAGAGTCGTCTCTTTTTTTCTTTCAAATGGGCAATAAGCTGGAGAGTGTCTCTAAAGGGCTTCCTCTAGTGTTAAGGGCCTCCAGTACAAAACACGGGCAGCCGACTAGGCTGATACAAAAGCCTATCCATCTTAAAGCCCATTTGTTTTGTTTTTTTGCGAGGAAATGCCCATATTTCTTAAAGAGGGGCAACTCTCCTTCCTCCTAGCTTTGACTTATACTGCAGCTAGCTAGACTCTCCCGCTTCCGTCGCCCCCCAATTCTCCCCGCACCCTATCTTCCTCACTCATACAGAAAACCCCCGCTCACCTTCTTCCTCACTCACACAGAAAACGCCTGCTCCTCTTCTTCCACTCCTACAGAAAACCCCAGCCCTCCTTCTTCCCCACTCGCACTGCCACTAGCCTCGTCTCTGGCTACTCTGCTCAAACCCATGAGCTCGACGCGATGCCTGCAAGGAAAATGGAGTCGGCTGGCCCCAGCACCAAGAAGATGAGGCTTCCGCCAACGGCGACGTCGGTTGTAGATCCCGCACCCGGCAACGCGGGGAGAAGCGGCGAGCCCCCCCCCCCCCACCCCACCCGGATCAGAGGAACCCATAGAATCTCCGGTGGACCGCATCAGTGATCTCCTGGATGACATCCTTGGGGAGATCATCTCGCTTCTCCCCCACCAAGGATTGCAGCCGCACACAAGTCCTCTCAACTCGGTGGCGCCCTCTTTGGCGCACCATGCCCCTCAATCTCGATTGTTGTCAGATATTTGTGCTTCCTGAATTTGATCTCCTTAGAGCCATCGTCTCCTCTCAGCAGCAGGGCCCCGTTCAATGCCTCTGCATCCCGACATGCTACCTGCTGCCCATACCCTACACAGTGGACGCTTGGTTGACATCCCTGAATTCGAAAAACTCCAGCAGTTTGAGTTCTACCACTACCACAAAAGTTTCATACCATGAACCGAACACCAAGAATTTGTGCCCACATCTTCGTTGTCCATCTCGTGGTTTTCCTCCTCTCTCTCAACACCGCCACCTTTGCCCGGTGCCATCTACCATACGATCTGGTACAAATGCTTCGACTCCCACTACTAAAAAAACTTTTGCTTGTGGTGGTTTATCTGTCGGAGGCCTCACTACACAACATCATCCACTCCAGTTGCCCTGCCCTAGAGCGCTTGCTGATTGTTTTGGGAATAGAAATCCCTATTAGTTGTCTCTAAATAAAGTCGCCTCACCCTAAAAGCATTTGAATTTGTTTTGAAGGACATCAGCTCATCATCAAAGATGCCCCTTCAATTAAAGGTTGCTCCTTGATAATTGTTATAAACCTTCACAAATAATTGTCGTCTCTGCACCCAAACTGGAAACCTTGGGTGTAATTCATGATCCGTTTAATGATCACGACAAGTTGGTGTTTGGCTCCTCACTTTTTCAGGTACTGTATATTATCATCTACACATTTGTAACCATAATCTTCAATTTCATTTGTTCCCATAAGTTTTATATCATCTTGGAGTACACTTTGGGTACTAATATTATGTTATATGCTCATTGAAGAGTTCGTCCATGGATAGCCTACCAATGCTGCTAGATCCTATCAAGATCTTACATATTGGAATGTTTAGTTATGATCTGAACATAATTATTGGCTTGCTGTGATGCTTTCGATGTCTGGAGAATTTATATATAGAGGTGATGATTTCATGCACATTCAAAGCTCGTATATATTGTACTAGAATTAACCGTTCAGTTGTCTCTCTTTCGACATGCTCTTTGTTCAGACCTTAACTGATGTAGGGTAGAACCCTAGAGGCCGATCTTTCACGATTGGAGCGGATCCCTACGAAGAACATGAAGAACATGGGGAAGAACGGAGAGAAATCACAAGGGGAAACACTCAAGAACAAGTCCAATCACACATCCACTAGACAATCAAACACACAAGATCACAAGGTACATGAACAACAAAACGAAAGATACAAGGTAGAGTTCATCTCCAAGAGGAGGTCTTGATGGTATCCTAGACGGATCTTCCCACGAGGGGGTCTTGATGATATCCCGCAGGATCTTCTCACATGGAGGTCTTGAACTCCATGGGAGTTGTAGTCTCTCTCTCTCTCAAGAGGAGAAGGTAGGAGCAAAGCTCACCTAAGAATGAGCTATCATATTTGCTTCCCCTAGAAAGGAGGTGGAGGAGGCCTATTTATAGCCCAAGGGGCGAAGGGGTAAGTGAGGGGGCAAATGGGTACACGGGCCTTGGCCCAAGTCATGCGTGCAGGAGAGGGCCCGGATGATCCGGATGGGGTTCCGGATGACCCGGTCGTCGTCTGGATGATCCGGGAGGGGGCCCAGATGATCTGGCTTCACACGAGGCCTTCGGGTGTCTTCGGTCGTGAGTTATTCGGACGATCCGGGAGATGGTCTGGATGATCCGGCTGAGCCCGGATGATCCGGATGGCGGTCCGGACATCCGGCCTGGCTCCAGCAGCCGCTCCATCTTCTTCTTCTCCTTTCTTCCGTCTTCTCTTCCATGCTTGCCTCACGGATGGTGTAGGTGTTCCTTGGCGCTTGCTCTCCTCCTTGACATCTGTGAAGCTCCGACAATACCTATGCATGCACACGGGAGAAGTGTCAAGTAGTACACCATCCTCGAACGGATCAAGTGAGCACGTGTAAAGGAGATGATTCACCATTGTGTATGCGAAGTAGATGTCGCACGTGTCACTTGCCAAACGGACTCTTGACATGGTGATGTCCATAGGATGCTCCGCATCATCTCCTCCCCTTGGGAAAGATCTGACCTCGGATCAAAAACCAAATCACCATGGGAAAGAGATGGCTTCGCTGAGAAGAAGTGGATGTTCACCAAGTACTCGTCATCTTCAAGCTCGCAATGGGCACTCTCCAATGTCGCATTGTCTTGGGATTCCTTCAAAATGTGCAAGGACAACAAACACTTGAAAGCGTGTCCTTATGCATTCTTCACAATACCGAAGTGGTAGGAAATGTGGTGTAGAAGCCAGTCGTGGTAGAATGTATGAGGCTCGCTCTCAAGAGCTCGAATGGTCAACTCACGTGAAGTGGAAGTCGACACGAAGTCCTAGTATCCTACACATGCACACAACAAAACAAAGAACATATGCGCATGGTAGATAAACACATCATCCATCATGATGGTTCTCTTCTCTTGCACATAACCATTAGAAGCACAAGTGCATGAACAATATGATGAAACAATGGCTATATTCATGGCACTAGGTATATGGTGCAAAGTGAGACAAGCAAGCTTCACAAGGAATATGTCAAAATCTCCTAATATATGCAAGAATGCTATGGGGGCAATCTCATTAGCAATACTAAGGACATTGTTGCCCTCAATACATGGCAAGTCATCTTGCATAAGAGAGGCAACATATGGAGACATATGACAACATGTAATAGCAATCATGTGCAAAGCATGGAAATGTATGCCATCAACTGCATGAGATGAGCAAGTATGAATCATGGGTGATGCGACATAAGCAAGCATATCAATCATGTCGTGCAAACTAGTGGAGTGAAGATGCAACACACTACGGGAAATCATGGCAATCATGTCATGTGAGTAAATACTAGGCATAGACAATGCACATGACATATCGCAAGCACGAGCACAAAGCACGATGAAAGTATCATTATTGGAATGGCAATAACAAGAGATATCTCCACCAAGCTTGCGAATACACATAAAAGTATGAGAATCAATCATCATGTGTAAAGAAAAGCATGGGTCACAAATGCATGGCAAAGGCATAGGAATAGGCATATCATGCAAAATGAACATGGCAAGATGGGCATATGATATGTAATGGACAATAAGCCATAACCATGTGAGAGCCATGTAGAATAAATGCGCGAAGTCTTTCCGCAAAGAGAGCGGTGGGAAAGACAATCCATGTGATCCCAAGTCATCGTTGCTCTCTAGAGCTCATTTTGTCAACTCATGGGATTGTGAGGTTGAGAAGTATTCATGGGTACCTACACAAAAGAGACACAAACCAAAGAAATTGTGCACGTGGTAAATGTACACATCATCCATCATGGTGTGTATGTGCACGTGTGAGTTAGCACAAGATAAGCATCGCTCAAAGAAATTTGATGCATGGTATAAGAACATGTCATCCATCCTGAAAGAATAGTTATTATGTATGACACGATGGGGACACAAATTGAGCGGGCAAGTATTTGGTACATCAATAGCATGTTTGTTCATGGGGAGTATATGGTGCACACAAGTATTGGGATCATCCAATGGATGGGATGGATCAAAATCTCCTAACATGTATGAGGAAACTATGGGGGTCTCCTCATGAACAACATTGGAAACATCATATGGAGAAAATGGACAACATCCAAAACAATGCATATCCAAAGCTAGGTGGGCATGGCATGGCATATGAGATAAATGATGCAAAGGGAGCATATCAATATCATCACAAGAAAAACAAATGCCAATAACCATGGGCTTGTCATATATGCCATATGTGCAAATTGGGTTTGTTTTAATGTCATATGCATAGTTACTATGAAGCGATTGCAAATAAGACATATGGTTGATCTCATGCATAGCATATGACAAGTCAAGCGGATTATCAAACATGATGTGACCAAGGGAATTGTCACAAGAAATCCTATGTAACATGGCATCACAACTAATAGACTCCACATGAGAATCATCATACTCATCATAAATGGGCAAGAAATCATCACATGAGGAAGTCGCACTAGCATGAATCATGGAAATAGGTGGATCAACATCATGCAAGCAAGCAATGTCAAGAATGTCCACTAGTGGGACTAGCGCATCACCGTCACCTTTGTTACCTTTGTCATTCCACTCATGTGGTGTAGGTGAGGTGGGAAAGACCAAATGGTGGTCATCTTCATCTTGATGGAACCATGTGGGGGTGCATCATATTCCACCATGGCCATCGTCTTGTCCAAAGGGAGGACGAAGTCGTCGAGGATTGGCGCGCCATCATCAATGGGACCTAGCACCAAATGAGAAGACACAATAGAGGTAGAGGTCAAGTTGTTAGAAATGCAAATGGCCTCACGAGACCTATCAACTATCTCACTCTCTCTATGTATTGGTTCACTCACTCCCTCAAAGTAGGTGCACTCAATCTCACATATGGTGGAGTCACTCATCTCACTCAAGTGGTGGGGGTTGTGGCTCTCCTCACATGGGAATTGTGGCAACTCATCATATATTGGGCTAGTGGTGAAGTCACTCTCACTCCCAATATGGTGGCACAAGTCACTCAAGTCATCGTACGTCGCCGTGATCAAAGGGAAAATCCCATGCTCAACCATCTTGTCATCTTCGCCGTGGATGAAGGCTGAAGATGGCACATCATCACTCTTCTCCATGACCGAAGGGAAAATCCCATGCTCGACATCTCGTCATCGTCGCCATGGATGAAGGCCAAAGATGGCACATCATTACTCTCGCCTCCAAAGATGGAAGCATCATCCTTGCTCACAACCTTGTCGCTCTCCTCCAAAGCTTGGTCCTTGAAGGTCTCCGTAGTCATACTCGTTGACACATCGTCTTGAAAAATAGTCATGGTAGACTCGGCACCATCAATGCCACAAAGAGGGATGGCGGTGAAGTCGAACTTGGGAGCATCGTCTTGGAGCTCGTCGGGCTTGGACATCGTGGTGGTACTATCCTCATTCTTGTCGTAGAGCTTGGTCTCCGCGAAGTGTGCTTGGGGTGGACAAGCCTTGGCCTTCATGAGTTCTTGTTCCGCCTTGAGAGCACCAATGTAGTAGTTGTCGAGGGACTTGTATTTATGGAGGAAGATAGTCTTGGAGATGTCGTTTTTTTCAATCCCATCATGAAGTGGAACTTCATCGAAATGGGGTCATCCACGCCGGCTCGTCGCAAGGCAATCGTCATCTCCTTGAAGTACTTGTCGATGGACTTGGATCCTTGGATGGTGTTCTCTAATTGGCGTCGAAGTTGTTCCGTGTAGGTTGGAGGCACGAACTCTCGCCGCAAAGCTCTCTTCGTCTTGGGCCAACTCATGTCATAGCTCTCTGAAGGTTTGTGAAGCCACCATGTCGAGGCGTAGCCTTGGAAGTTTCTTGTGGTGCACTTCACTTGATCTTCGGGAGGAACTTGATTTAGCTTGAGGTAGTCGTCCATCAAGCGCTCCCACTCGAGATACTCCTCGGGTTCTTGAGTCCCATAGAAAGGAATCTCATGGTCAGTGTCGAGGTCATAGTAGCTCGTGGCAGTCGCGGACTTGAGCTTGGGGAGCTTCTCTTGAGCGTAGCCTTGGGGTGCTTGTTGGTGAAGATGTCGTATGTCCGTAGGCGAAGATGCCTTGAAGTCGCTTGGTGAAGATGCCAAGGGAGATGGTGAAGTCTTTGAGTGGTTTTTGGTGTTGAGCTCTTGACCTTCACGTTCTTGTTGGTGATGGTGTCGATGCCGATGTGATCTTGCCGGAGATGGTAGCTCAGAAGCATGTGCTCTTGAGCGTCTTCTTGAAGATGAGGAAGATCGCTTGTAGGACTTGATGAGGGCTTTGATCTCCTCCATTTGAGCTTGCATCTTGGCGTCAGAGTTGTTTTTCGTGGCATCAAACTCGTCGTTGTTGTAGACCGAAGGTGAAATGCCTTGCCTATCCATCACAAGACTCGAGTAGAGGTGAGTAGGAAATGAGATAAACAATACCAAGTTACCTTTTCTCAAAGTTGAGGATGTATCTCGTTTCACTCAATGTGAAATGAAAGAATAGTGGAATTGGTACCAGACTTGTTCACTCACACCTATCAGGTAAAGCTTATAGTGGAGCTTGGTGAGGACAGTGGCACAAAAATTTGATGCGAAATGTTAGCAAGAGTCAATAATGTTGAAAGAGATTCACAAATTCGCAAGTGAAACAAGTAGGCCAATAGCAATATGTGGCACACGGAAACGCACACACAGATAGATAAATGGGGTCGTGCAACCAAGGAATGAGCATAAAATGTGGAATCCTCAGAAAACGCTCGTGTTGCACAACTCAAAAGAGACGCTAGCACGATTGCTCAATAGGCGGATATGACACTTGTGCACAACCTATAAGATGCAAAATGTATCAACTTTCTATCCCAAGTATGCTATATATGTTTGGTTTCCGGTGTTTCTCTCAATATGATCCAAGAAGATCGGATATGACAATCTTATATGCAATGTGATATGATGCTATGGCACTTGCTTACAAGCTCTTTGCTCTCTCTTTTTCTTTTCTTAAAAGCTTATTCTCTTTTTTTGGATATGGTCACAATGCGAAATGCACAAACCAAGATAGCAATTGTGTATATGCGGGAACAATCTTGTGGCACAAGGGATGATATGATGATATCAATATGATATGATATGTATGCAATCGAGGTTACCGTCCTTGGCAATGATGAGAGGCGGTGATGCTCGATGTAGACCCGTTCCTAATTATCCGAAACACCTTAGGAAATGGAAAAACCGCAAACTCAAAATCTCCAAAGGAAAAATGTAAAATGGTGTTAGCGAAAAAGCGGAGTTGAAGTTTCCATCCCTAAGTAGCCGAAACACCTTAGGAGACACAAGCCACAACTCAAACAAGCTTAAACAACAATTGGGTTAAGTTGGGTTTGTGGAGATGTATGGTGGGCAAAGGTTATGCAGAAGTGGTGGTGGTGGTTGATGAAGAAGCAACCACCCCTAAGTAGCCGAAACACCTTAGGAGACTCGAATCACTACTCAAGCAACCACTAATGCTATGGCAAGCAAAATGGGTTAGGTTGCGGAAGTCGGTGGTGGTGTAGCGGACGATGTGGTGGAAGCCCTAGGAAAAGTTGCAAAAATTCACAAACTATGATGGAGACAAATGACGGTGGTGATATTTTTGTGGGATAGGGGATGTCAATAGCTTCAAAAAGAGCTAAAGAACGTCAAAAACGGACTCCGGATGAATTAGTTATGACCAAAACAAAAATTCAGCCGTGTCAGTTTCAGGGTTAGCAGGACATCCGGGAGGAGGTCCGGATGATCCGGGCTTGGTCCGGATGATCCGGGTTCGTCAGCTCCGGTTCGGGTATTCGGGTGCGTGGGTTATCCGGACGTCCGGGAGAGGGCCCAGCTGATCCGGGAGGTGTCCGGATGATCCAAGAAAAGGTCCGGATGATCCGGGCAGGTCAAACTGCTCGGGATTTCCTCTCGGGGACGAATTTTTGGGCGGAATTTGGGGATTTTGGGTTCAAAATTGATGAGATTTCGTGGATGGAAGGTGGGGAAATGCTAGATCCACTGGAAACCAAGCAAATCCAAGGATCAAAATCAACAAAACATCATCAAACCAACAAATCACAAAAAATGGGGCTATTTTTGGTGGGGATTTTCGAAATTTAGGACGAAACCAAACAAAAGAAGGCTAGAAAAAGAGGGGTATGGGCTCCAAAAACGTGATCAACGTGGCTCATGATACCAAGATTATGTAGGGTAGAACCCTAGAGGTCGATCTTTCACGATTGTAGCGGATCCCTACGAAGAACATGAAGAACACGGGGAAGAACGGAGAGAAATCACAAGGGGAAACACTCAAGAACAAGTCCAATCACACATCCACTAGACAATCAAACACACAAGATCACAAGGTACATGAACAACAAAAGGAAAGATACAAGGTAGAGTTAATCTCCAAGAGGAGGTCTTGATAGTATCCTGGACGGATCTTCCCACGAGGGGGTCTTGATGATATCCCGCGGGATCTTCTCACATGGAGGTCTTGAACTCCATGGGAGTGGTAGTCTCTCTCTCTCAAGAGGAGGAGGTAGGAGCAAAGCTCACCTAAGAATGAGCTATCATATTTGCTTCCCCTAGAAAGGAGGTGGAGGAGGTCTATTTATAGCCCAAGGGGCGAAGGGGTAAGTGAGGGGGCAAATGGGTACATAGGCCTTGGCCCAAGTCATGCGCACAGGCAAGGGCCCGAATGATCCGGATGGGGGCCCCGATGATCCGGTCGTCGTCCGGATGATCCAGGAGGGGGCCCGGATGATCCAGCTTCACACGAGGCCTTCGGGTGTCTTCGGTCGCGAGTTACCCGGACGATCAGGGAGATGGTCCGGATGATCCGGACGGCGGTCCGGACGTCCGGCCTGGCTCCAGCAGCCGCTCCGTCTTCTTATTCTCCTTTCTTTCGTCTTCTCTTCCATGCTTCCCTCGTGGATGGTGTAGGTGTTCCTTGGCGCTTGCACTCCTCCTTGACATCCGTGAAGCTCCGACAATAGCTATGCATGCTCATGGGAGAAGTGTCAAGTAGTACACCATCCTCGAAGGGGTCAAGTGAGAACATGTAAAGGAGATGATTCACCTTTGTGTATGTGAAGTACATGTCGCACGTGTCACTTGACAAATGGACTCTTGACATGGTGATGTCCGTAGGATGCTCCGCATCATTAACTGTTTTCAATCTTCATGTCTACTTAGGCGCTAACACATAGAAAAAAAATATAATCAATCAGTGGCGTAATAAGCACTAGGATTTTCTCTGTTCTCATGACATTCGTTTGAGGACAATAACGATGGACGGATATGCATCCAACCACGCAACAGAAGCTTTGTCACATTCTTCATGTTGAATGCGAGGTTACTATTGTCCATGAGACTTAAGTTTTTCAACAACAGATTTCTCACGGATGGACATGTTGAACAGCAAAAAGAAGAAGTTTCAGGTGGACAAATGGGCTTCTGAACGTCCTCGGCTTCTATTTACAACAACTCGTAGTCATCCTCCAATAGATTTTTTTTGCACAGGATGTTTATTTTATGGATCCGACCGATCCATTTGTTTGTGACTGCAAAAAGATTGGTTGGCTTAGATGTTATTGCCATGTTCAATCTGGGTTTTGTATAAATTTGATGAATAATTAATCCTTGGGCTTTTTTACCGTTTGTAAGCTTGAGTTACATGTTGTTGCCCTCGTACTCAAAGGAGGTTCTAGGCCCCAAGCAGCCATGGCCTTGGCTTGGGGTGTGGTGGATTTTTTTTGAGAGGGAACAAATTATATTCCACTTAAACTTGGGAAGCCATATCAGCATTCACCAAGACAAAAACAAAGTCGGGGGAAACATTTGCCACACATGGAGGGGTTCAGCAGCACCCATAGCAAACTGGGCCAAAGCATGAGCCACATGGTTACAGTTCCGGGGACAAAACATGAATTCAGAGAAAACAAAAGAGGCATCGCACAGGCTTCTTGCTTAGAACTCCCAGCTCCACAACGTCATAGTCCCGCCCTTTAAGTGCAGAAATTATTGTCAAACAGTCCGATTCAAAACTGATACGTTCTGCACCCAGGTCAATCGCCACTTCAATAGCTCGCATACAAGCGATAACTTCCGCGTGCAGTGCAGATCTTACATGGTTCTTCTTGCCTGCAGCAGCCACCAGGAAATCGCCAGTTTCATCTCTCGCAATGAAACCCCATGCACCAGTCTCAGACTCCACATGAAAAGCAGCATCCATATTGATGTTGATCAAGTTTGTAGTTAGAGCGATCCAAACCTTGCAGCTGGGGCATTTCCTCAATGTTCACCGAAGTGAAATCAGTCAAGTGTTTTGTGATGAAAGAACTGATTTCTGGTGCCGTCTTCTGTACTTCACCTGCATTGGCTTTATTCCTCGACGTCCACCAGTTCCAAAGGAGCACAGCAACATGCAGCTTCTTTTCTCACTGCATAGCGCCAACATGGCGTATCATATCTTGATGATCTAGACACTAGCGTGGTGGATTTGTTCTTTGTTAATTGTAGCTTATTGTAGCAGAAATGACACTATAGCTCACTGTAGTTGCATTGCTTTCCTGGGACATAGGCTGAACCTAACTCTGCTACTGCTTGTACTCCCCTCCGCCTGCCACTAAACTACTGCATCTTCTACAAATCTTGTTCATTCTCGTCCGAGGCCTCGCCGTCGTTCTCCGTCTTGGTTCGCTCGTTGTGCCCGCCGTCATTTGGCGTTGTCAACATGGTCAACAACCGAGAGGAATCAGGAGATGACTGTACGTGGAGAGGCTGACAGTAGGGACCCACCAGGGTTTATCATTGCATTACACAAGCAGGTGCCTCGTCATTACAAGCCAAAAAATACTTCCTCCTAATTGTTTGACAACTAGGTCCCACGCCATTGTCAATGTAGTCAATAAACGAGAAAATTACACAACAAGCGGATAACACCAGGGACCCAGCAGCTCGCCCAGTTGTTTTTTAGTTTTAGAGACGGAGCTCAACTGCGAGCTATGCGGGGGTTGTGGCCCGTCTATCCCACGATTACGCTTTTATTTAAGCATATGACGAGCCCAGTTGATATCTTTTTTCTTTCTGAAAATGGCTAGCTCAGTTTTTTTGGAGAATACCCAACCGAGGCCTACTTGATTTTCTCAGCCCTGCTGGGCTACAAATCTTTCAAGACGAGGAGGGATGTAAGTAGCAAGAAATGGGCTTCCCCAGAAAATGGGCTATAAGTAGTAAGAAATGGGCTGTAAATTTTTAAACCAAAGCCAACCGGCAATTACATTCAAATATTGTTTTTTTCTGGATTTCCCTACTCTTATAAAGAGCAGAAAATGGTGGAAGGAGGAGCTTGGACGGCGTCCTGCTCCTGAACGGACGTGTGTGGCCGAAGTGGGTTTCTCGCATTCCATGCGGGTTTCCCTATCTCTATTTCTATCTCTACTATTATAAAAAACAGAGTTGGTGATGATGGTGTGCCAGCTATCCTACAATATAGGCCGCCGATCTATATCTAATGGATAGGAAGGAAACTATGACAATTTACCCGCACTCCTCTCCACATCTGCAGATAAGGCCTTCCCTCGTTCATCTGTTTTCCCTCACAAGATAAACTACTCATACAAATGCATCTTGATGTTCCGTGCAATGCACGGGCATCAAGCTAGTAAAGATTTTAAATTTCAATCATTTTTTTCTGGAGGTTTTTTTTAATTTTTTTTGATATAAGTTGTTAAAAATTATTTTTAACATGACTCGAAATTTTGTGATTAAAAGAGTTCGGACCCCACCGAAATATGCAAAATTTCGTTGATTTTCTAGCAGTGCCCAGAATATGGTCTGTAATGCTAATAAAAAGAATATGGGCTTCAAAAATATCCTTAAGAATTAGCAAATGGGCTGTAAATTATTGAAAATAATGGCTAATGGGTTGTATGCTATTTTCCACAGATTTGGAGGATGACTTCTGGGCCTACTTGGTTGATGATGATGTTGTCCTAAAAAGAATTTGAGGTGTATGCAAGGCTTTGTCAACTTAGTCAAGATAGAGCAGTGACTATTGGATGTCCATCCAATGGCCGTCGTGCTTTTTCAATCTCTGATCTTTCTGCTCCAGCCGCCCAAACCAGCGCCGGCAGGACTGCCTGCTCCCTCCACCCATGGCCGGCTGTGCTGCCGCTAGGCCATCCCTCTACCCACCCGCACATCTTGTTATTTTTTGGTGACGTCAGCCTCACCCCACAGCCGACAAGTCAGCTGATGTGGAGCATCCCACGATCATCCCCATGGACGTACCTACATCTCCCACGACACCACTTGGACCAATGACAAGAGCTCGAGCAAAGGCTATCGAAGATAAGGTGAACTCGCTCCTCTCCGAATACCCACTTTCCACTTATGAGACATGGCTACTACCTCATGCGGAGACCCTATGTGTGATCAAGTATCTGGAGGAAAGCCACGGATCAGCTACACCCAATGGACAAGACGGCGAGGACACCAAGTTCAATGGAGAAGAAGAAGGACTGCTCGAAACTCCCAGTCATCGGACGACCAACGTCTCTCGGACGTCTGACGCCTAGAGGCGCCGACCGGCCAGCCAAATACCAGCCAGCACACGCTCCAGCGCTCGGACGTCCGAGCAACACCTGATGACCGACACCTCCCAGCGCCCGGACGACCGACACCACCATACCCAAGCCAAAACATCAGAAGAATGGAGACCTCCGGACGACCGAACGACCGACAAGTCCTGACCCGAGCCAAAACATCGGACGCCCGACCGGCACCGGACGTCTGGACCCTCGCAAGCCTTTGGATGATGGGTGACCATCGGACGTCTGACGCTTGTGTGACTGCCCGCGTGTTGGGCCGAAGCCACTTACCCTTTCGTCCACTAAGACTATAAATAGACCTCCTACACCCTCTTTCTAGGGTTAGCATTGCGATAGCTCATATTTGAGATAGAGCTTTGCTCATCCACTTGGTCACTTCTCCCTCGGAGTCGAGCGCCTCTTCGGAGAAGATCGCCCAAGTGGATTCAAGAACCCATCATGGGAAGACCTTCAACACCTCCTCTCGGAGAAGAACTACCGCCACTTGTATCGTCCCTTGTTGGATTCGGATCATGTATCTCTTTGTGTTTCGAGGATCTAGCATATGTGTGACCATCTCTTGTTGGTTGAGTGATTTCTCTCGTGTTTCTCCTCGTGTTTCCCCCGTTTCTCCCCTCGTGTTCTTCGTGTTCTTCGTAGAATCCCCTCCAATCGTGAAAGATCGGGCATCTTCGGTTCTACCCTAGATCATCTTGGATCAGAGCAAGGTTGATCACGAATTTGGAGCCCCTACCCCTCTTTTTCTTGCCTAATTTTGTAGTGTTCTTCCCCAATTTCAAAAATCCCCACCAAAAATAGCGCCAAAGTTATTTTTGTGATTTGTCGGTGTGATGAAGTTTTGTTGGATTTGATCCATGGATTTGCTTTGCACGAGTGGATCTAGCTTTTCCCCATCATCTCCACCATTTCCATCCACAAAATCGCTCAGATTTCACCAAATTCACCATCTCCTTCTCGAAATCCCGAGTTCATCCCGTACCCGAAATCGCCCAGGCACCGGACGTCTGACCAGCATCGGTCGTCCGACCACCATCGGTCGTCCCTGATGAAACTAGATATTTTCAGTTAGGTTTCCCCCTCAGTTCCACAGCCACTTCCGCATTCGCACTTGCATGCCACCACCACTTTCTGCAACCACCATCGCTCACCGTTTTTGCACTCCAACAAATTTTGACATGTTTTGGTCTTTGAGTTTTGAGTTGTGATTTCCGTTTCCTAACGTGTTTCACCTACTTAGGGACAGTTCGACAACGACAACACCGCCACTCATATGACATTGACGCTACACAATTTTGACACCTCGACCGTAAGCAAGAACGGTAACCTCTACTTTTATCTTGCTATCATGATATCCTTTCATGGTACATTCATTGCCATTGCATTGATAACCACCTTAGCCTTAATTTTGCGTTGCTTACCCATCGAGACTAGCCTTTGAGTATTGCCAGCAACGTGACTTGTGCACATTAGTGATCATACTTTACATAGCATACATACCATATCATCGTGGTGCATATCGTGGTCTCATCTCGTGCGTTACAAAGTTGTCATCGCATACACAATTGCTATCTTGGTTCATGAAGTTTTGCATGAGAAAAGAGCTCAAAAGAGAAAGAGCCAAACAAGCTCTTAAGCAAAAGGGAAAGATAAGCAAAGAGCTTATAAGCAAGAACCATAGCATCATACTACATTAAGATTGTCATACTCGATCATCTTGGATCGTATCATCAAAATACCATACATATAGCATACTTGGGATAGAAGTCGTTGCATTTTTGCTTAGTAGGTTGATGAGGACATCAACACCATTGTTACACCCACAGCCCCTGCTGCTATACATATTGGACCAATTACTAGAGCTCGCGCACGCCAATTGAATTACCAGGTACTTTCGTTTCTTGGTACTAATTCTAATGTTTATGAGGATATGATGCTGCCTAAATTGGATACATTTGTTTTGCTTATAAATGAAGGACCTAGCTTGGAGAAGGATGAACATTGGAGCAAGAACAAGCATGGAGATGATGGCATGCGCAAGGGGAACAAGAACGGAGTTACGAGTGATGATTTCAGGACGTTGAAGCCACCATAATGAGTGCATGAAGCCTTGGACGAAATACACAAGATGCCACTTCATAACTTTTATCCAGAGGCTATTATAGGTGTTGTGTCACCTTATTATTGGGCCAGGCCCAAGTAATTTTGAAATACTTGAGTATAGGCTGTTTTTAGAGTCTGTATGTGTGGGGAAACAAGAGATAAGGTTGGTTTCGGACCCCTTCCCCAAGGGCCACGAAATTCCCCCCTCTTCCGCCATATATACAGCCCTTAGGGCGTCGCTTAGACTTTGGATTTTGTTTAGATTAAAAGTTCGCCATAGCTGCAACTCCGCGTACTTCGTTTGTGTTCAACAACCAAACAAAGGCGTCACAGAACCCCACCTTCATTAATAAAGATTTCCTCTTATATTCACAATATCCAGATTGCAATCTCAGTTTCTTGCTTGTTCTTCGTTTGCTCACAGGAAAACAGACCCTCGTGGTCAGGTTGATCGTGCTCCGGCATGGTCAATAACCCCTCGGAAGTTGGTTTGCGATTGCTACGGCGCGATGTCTCGCACGTTCGTAGTCGGATCATCAAGGTCGACTCCCACGAAAAACGATAGCCACCATCTCATCGAAAGATGGGACACCTTTGCCTCTATCAAGTGGTATCAGATTTCCAGGTTGCTCGGTGAGATTTTACACTTTTTCGTAGTTTAGATCGAGTCTGTTCATCATACCTACAGTCCACGAAAAAGCCAAAAAAAGGGTTAGTTCATCATATCCGAACCAATCTGAGACTTTGCATAACCTTTTTAGTGTTTTGCATTGTTGAATTTGCGGTTGCATCGTCGTGTCTAGTTGCTGGTCTTAGTGTCTAGTCCTTTAGAGTTTCGAGTTTTGTTCACAAGTTGTCACGCCGCCGCCGCATCTCCGTCATTACCACTGCCATATACCACCATCATCGTCACCGCTGCCATATACCACCATCGTCATCACCGCTGCCATATAACACATATTGACTGCCATCATGATAATCCGAGTCCACCTCCATCAGAGATTCGCCACCAATCTGTGTTCCACCGCCCTACATATATCTGCCACAAGTCCGAGTTTCCACCAGATTCAACTCCGCCACTAGTCCTAGTCCGATTCCAGTATTTGTTCCTTTGTTTTCGATTTCCAGATCACGTGATACTACGAGTCATGACCAAGTTGGACTCCCCAACTTCTGTGCCACCCGCAGTTGAAAAATAGTTCCAGTTTCAAAAAAAACTAAGTCTGGAAAATTCTGGCTAGGCAGTTTTTAGACCATTTGTAGACTTTTTCGAAAAAATTGTTGCGGAGCAAAAAAAAAGAGGGAAAAAAGTGCAAAAAAAGTGAAAAAAAGAGAAAAAAATTCAGAGTGTGCTCCTCCCTTGATTACGTGCCACGCCGTGATTTTGTTAGTGTTCTAGGCTCACGTCTCCATCACGGTCTAGCCTAGGACCAGCACAGTATCGTCGTTGAGCGTTTATTCAACTTTGCATCTCTGAATTGATTATTGTTGTCCCTTTTTGCTAACATATTATCAGTCTTCCCAGCTCCACATACATCTACGTTGTGCGTTTGACTCTCCCTGGTAATCGCTCTATCCAAGCTTTGAAAGTTTAGACTACAACGGTTGCCGATCACCACCTGCTGTTGGGTAAGAACTGGTAAGAATTTGAGATTCGCTTGAGGGATCTGTGACATACCACCACCGCTTCCTAGTAGTCTGTAGGATCATATTCTTTTGTGTTTCTATTGCTACTAACCATGGCAGGCTCACAAGCCGATGAGACTAATTGGGAGATCATGACGAACAAACAGCTACATGATAAATTTCAGCAAATGATGAGTGGACAGGTGCAAGATGTGCTAAACAGATTTGAAGAGGCCATGGAGAAGATAGATGGCATTGATAAGACGTTCGAAACAAAGCTCGATAACAAGTTTAATGAATTGCTCGCATGTCTTCCACAACCACCGCCGACTGCACCTGTCTCACCTCTACAACAACAACACCAACATCAACTACAACATCGCCTTCCAAATCAAGTGGTACGAGCACAACGCGTTCCCCTTGAGCTTGGTCAAAATTCTGGTGCCGCTCCACCTACTGTTGATGCTTCTGTGGCTCCTGCCACTGCTGATGCTGGTGCCGAGGAGGATGACAATTATGCGGTTGATTATGAGGATGAGGTTGATCAAAATCAGAACTACGTGCAACCACCAGCACCAGCACCAAGTCGTCCACATGCAAATAATCTCAATGGTAGGCCTGCACCACCACCTCAGGTACGAGATCATGACCATGTTCCTAAACTGAAATTGAATATTCCACCATTTGAGGGTAGATATGTTCTTGATATATTTCTTACTTGGGAGTTAGAAACTGAACAACGTTTTACATGTTTACAATATCCCGAGGAGAGACGGGTTGCTGCTATTGTTTGTCATTTCACTAGTTTTGCATGTGTATGGTGGTCTGAACATTGTCGGTTATATCCTATTCCAGCTACTTGGGCTGCTTTGAAAACTGCTATGCGTACTCATTGGGTTCCACCATATTATCAACGTGAATTGCTTCAAAAATTGCAGCGTTTAAAACAAGGAAAAAATTCTGTAGAAGAATATTATCAGGAATTACAAACTAGCATGATTAGATGTGGTATTGCTGAGGAGAATGAAGCTATGCTTGCACGTTTTATGGGTGGATTAAATAGAGAGATTCAGACCATTCTAGAGTATAAGGAGTGTACTAACATCACTTGTTTATTCCATCTTGCTTGTAAAGCTGAACGTGAAGTGCATGATCGACAAGCATTGGCGCGAACTAACTTTTCTGCAGGTCGGCCTTCATCATGGACACCGCATGCATCTTCTACTTCCATTGCACCAGCACATCCATCAGGTGCCACCTCCAGCCGTGATACAAGAAAGCAAGCACAACCACCACTATCTGCCAAGAGCGCACCTGTCGGGCCTGCACAAATCTCTTCTTCTTCCATGGCATCAACAGGGAACAAACATGATATTATTTGTCGTTGTTGTAAGGGAAGAGGTCATTATGCGAGAGAATGCAAATCTCAGCGTGTGATGGTTTCTACTGAGGATGGTGGGTATGAGTCCACTAGTGACTATGATGAGGAGACTTTGGCTCTTATTACACGTGAAGAACATGGTGGAGATGATTCTGATCATGAGACGCAATACATGGCTCCTGAAGATGTTGACAGGTATGAATGTTTAATTGCTCAACGTGTTTTGAGTGTGCAGGTCACACAAGCTGAGCAAAATCAGAGGCATAATTTTTTCCGTACAAAGGGAGTTGTGAAGGAACTTTCTGTGCGCGTCATCATAGACGCTGGGAGCTGCAACAACTTGGCTACCATGGAGATGGTGGAGAAGCTATCTCTCACCACAAGACCACATCCACATCCTTACTACATCCAATGGCTCAACAACAGTGGCAAGGTTAAGGTAACATGTATTGTTCGTGTGCATTCTAGTATCTCTACATATGCTGATTATGTTGATTGTGATGTGGTACCTATGCAAGCATGTTCCTTATTACTTGGTCGACCATGGCAATTTGATAAAAATTCTATAAACCATGGTAGAAACAATCAGTATACTCTTGTTCATAAGTATAAAAATATTACTTTGCTTCCTATGACTCTTAATTCCATTTTGAAAGATGATACTAATATAGCTAATAAAGCAAAACAGGAGAAGAATAAGAGTGAAAATCAGATTGCGGCAAAAGAATTTGAGCAACAAATGAAGCCTAATAATAAAACATCTAGTGTTGCTTCTGAAATTAAATTGAAAAGTGCATGTTTATTTGCCACCAAGTCTGATATTGATGAGCAAGATTTTACCAAATCTTTTTGCTATGCTTTTGTGTGCAAAGAGGCATTATTTTCATTCGAGGACGTGCCTTCCTCTTTGCCTCCTGCTGTCACTAACATTTTGCAGGAGTTCGCTGATGTCTTTCCACAAGACGTGCCACCGGGATTACCCCTATTCAAGGGATTGAGCATCAGATTGACGTAATTACCTATGCTTCACTGCCAAACCGTGTGCCATACCGTACCAATCCAGAGGAGACGAAGGAGATTATGCGTCAAGTACAGGAGCTTCTCGACAAAGGTTATATACGCGAATCCCTTAGTCCTTGTGTTGTTACTCCACAGGGATTTGTGGTAGTCTATTTTGATGATATACTGAATTATAGCAGATCTTTGGAGGAACATTTGGAACATTTACGTGCTGTTTTTATTGCTATACGTGATGCACGTTTGTTTGGTAACCTAGTGCACCTTTTGCACCGACCGACTATCTTTTCTTGGCTATGTTGTTACTCCGCAGGGAATTGAAGTTGATAAAGCCAAGATTGAAGCTATTGAGAGTTGGCCGCAGCCCAAAAAGGTCACACAAGTGAGGAGTTTTCTTGGCCTCGCTGGATTCTATAGGCGTTTTGTGAGAGATTTCAACACCATTGTTGCACCTCTCAATGAGCTTACAAAGAAAGATGTGCCTTTTTTGGGGGTACCGCACAGGAAGAAGCCTTCACGGTATTGAAAGATAAGTTGACACATGCACCTTTACTCCAACTTCCTGATTTTAATAAGACTTTTGAGCTTGAATGTGATGCTAGTAGAATTGGATTGGGAGGTGTGTTATTACAAGATGGCAAACCTGTTGCATACTTTTCTGAAAAATCGAGTGGGCCTAGTCTGAATTATTCTACTTATGATAAACAATTATATGCTCTTGTTCGGACTTTAGAAACATGGCAACATTATTTATGGCCCAAAGAATTTGTTATACATTCTGATCATGAATCTTTGAAACATATTAAAAGTCAAGTCAAACAGAATCGTAGACATGCTAAATGGGTTGAATTCATTGAGACTTCCCCTTATGTCATTAAACACAAGAAGGGTAAAGAAAATGTTGTTGCTGATGCTCTCTCACGTCGCTATACTATGCTTTCAGAACTTGACTTCGAGATATTTGGTTTGGAGACCATCAAAGATCAATATGTGCATGATTCTAGTTTTAAAGATGTATTGCAGAATTGTAAAGAAGGGAGAGCATGGAACAAGTTTGTCGTTAATGATGGATTTGTGTTTCGTGCTAACAAGTTATGCATTCCATGAGATTAATGAGATTAATGAATGAAGTTTGTACACGAGTGGAGAGTCAAGTAGTATACCATCCTCGAAGGGGTCAAGTGAACACGTGTAAAGGAGAAGATTCACCTTTATGTATGAGAAGTAGAGGTCGCACGTGTCACTTGCCAAACGAACTCTTGACATGGTGATGTCCGTAGGATGCTCTGCATCATGAAAGTACCTGGTAATTCAATTGGCATGCACAAGCTCTAGTAATTGGTCCAATATGTATTGTAGCTGGTGCCGTGGGTGTAACAATGGTATTGATATCCTCATCATCCTCCCCTACTTGAAATGAAGTCATCCTTGACGGAATCTCATCTTCCTCACCCAAATAAGGCTTCAAATCTGCAATTTTAAAAGTGGGGCTAACCCCAAAATCTACAAGCAGCTCAATTTTATATGCATTATCATTTATTTTCTCTAACACCTTAAAAGGACCATCAGCACGTGACATTAGCTTTGATTTGCGCAAATCAGGAAATCTATCCTTACGCAAATGTAACCACACAAGATCTCCAGGTGCAAACACAACATGTTTTTTACCCTTATCTCCAGCAAGTTTATATTTAGCATTCATATGCTCAATGTTTTCCTTAGTTAACTCATGCATTTTTAAGACCAATTCAGCATGTTGTTTAGCATCAAAATTAACCTTCTCTGAAGATGGAAGAGGCAACAAATCAATAGGTGCACAAGGTAGGAAACCATACACAATTTCAAAAGGGCACATCTTAGTAGTAGAATGCAGCGACCGTTTATAAGAAAATTCAATATGAGGCAAGCATTCTTCCCATATTTTCTTGTTATTCTTCAAAACAGCCCTAAGCATGGTAGACAATGTTCTATTGACTACTTCAGTTTGTCCATCAGTTTGGGGATGACATGTAGTACTAAAAATCAGTTTAGTCCCCAACTTAGCCCATAAACATCTCCAAAAGTGGCTAAGAAACTTAGTATCACGATCTGAAACAATTGTATTTGGCACACCATGCAAGCGAATAACTTCACGAAAGAACAAATCAGCAACATTAGTAGCATCATTGCTTTTATGACATGGTATAAAATGTGCCGTTTTCGAAAATCTATCCACGACAAAAAATATCCTATCCCTCCCCTTCTTTGTTTGAGGTAAACCTAAAACAAAATCCATAGATATATCCTCCCAAGGAACACTAGGTATAGGCAAAGGCATATATAAACCATGAGGATTGAGTCGTGACTTAGCTTTTTGACATGTAGTGCAGCGAGCAACAAAATGCTCAACATACCGTCTCATCTTTGGCCAAAAGAAATGTGTAGCAAGTACATCCTCTCTTTTCTTCACGCAAAAATGTCCCATTAATCCTCCTCCATGCGCCTCCTGCAACAACAAAAGACGAATGAAGCTATCTGGAATGCATAGCTTGTTAGCACGAAAAACAAATCCATCGTTAACGATGAACTTGTTCCATGTTCTCCCTTCTTTGCAATTCTGCAATACATCTTTAAAATCAGCATCATGCACTTATTGATCTTTGATGGTCTCCAAACCAAATATCTTGAAGTCAAGTTGTGAAAGCATAGTATAGTGACGAGACAAAGCATCAGCAGTAACATTTTCTTTACCCTTCTTGTGTTTAATGACATAAGGGAAAGTCTCAATGAATTCAACCCATTTAGCATGTCTACGATTCAGTTTGGCTTGACTTTTAATATGTTTCAAAGATTCATGATCAGAATGTATAACAAATTCTTTGGGCCATAAATAATGTTGCCATGTTTCTAAAGTCCGAACAAGAGCATATAATTCTTTATCATAAGTAGAATAATTTAGACTAGGCCCATTCAATTTTTCAGAGAAGTATGCAACAGGTTTGCCATCTTGTAATAACACACCTCCTAATCCAATTCCACTAGCATCACATTCAAGCTCAAAAGTCTTATTATAAAGAGGAAGTTGGAGTAAAGGAGCATGTGTCAACTTATCTTTCAATACCGTGAAGGCTTCTTCCCGTGTGGTACCCCAAACAATAGGCACATCTTTCTTTGTAAGCTCATTGAGAGGTGCAGCAATGGTGCTGAAATCTCTCACAAAATGCCTATAGAATCCAACGAGGCCAAGAAAACTCCTCACTTGTGTGACCATTTTGGGTTGCGGCCAACTCTCAATAGCTTCAATCTTGGCTTTATCAACTTCAATTCCCTGTGGAGTAACAACATAGCCAAGAAAAGATACTCGGTCGGTGCAAAAGGTGCACTTCCCAAGGTTACCAAACAAATGTGCATCACGTAAAGCAATAAAAACAACACGTAAATGTTCCAAATGTTCCTCCAAAGATCTGTTATAAATCAGTATATCATCAAAATAGTATCATCAAAATAGACTACCACAAATCGTCCAATGAAAGCTCATAAAACTCTGTTCATTAATCTCATGAAAGTACTAGGTGCATTAGTTAACCCAATACGCATGACTAACCACTCATATAATCTAAACTTAGTTTTAAATGTTGTTTTCCATTCATCCCCCAATTTCATACGAATTTTATGGTATCCACTATGCAAATCAACTTTGGAGAATATTGTAGAGCCACTCAATACATCAAGCATATTATCTAGCCTAGGAATAGGATGACGATAACGAATAGTAATATTATTAATGTCTCTACAATCAACACACATACATGATGTACCATCCTTTTTTGGCACTAGATTAATAGGAACAGCACAAGGACTAAGGGATTCGTGTATATAACCTTTGTCGAGAAGCTCCTGTACTTGTTGCATAATCTACTTCATCTCCTCTGGATTGGTACAGTATGGCGCATGGTTTGGCAGTGAAGCACCGGGAATTAAGTCAATCTGATGCTCAATCCCTCGAATAGGCGGTAATCCCAGTGGCACGTCTTGTGGAAAGACGTCAGCGAACTCCTGCAAAATGTTTGTGACAGCAGGAGGAAAAGAGGAAGGCACGTCCTTGAATGAAAATAGTGCATCTTTGCACACAAAAGCATAGCAAACAGGTTTGCTGAAATCTAGCTCACCAATATCAGATTTGGTGGCAAATAAACATGCACTTTTCAATTTAATTTCAGAAGCAACACTAGATGGTTTATTATTAGGCTTCATTTGTTGCTCAAATTCTTTGCCGCAATATGATTTTCACTCTTATTCTTCTCCCCTTTTTCTTTATTAGCTCTATTAATATCATCTTTCAAAATGGAATCAGGAGTCATAGGAAGCAAAGTAATTTTTTTATCCTAATGAACAAGAGTATACTGATTATTTCTACCATGGTGTACAGAATTTTTATCAAATTGCCATGGTCGACCAAGTAATAAGAAACATGCTTGCATAGGTACCACATCACAATCAACATAATCAGCATATGTAGAGATGCTAAAATGCACATGAACAGTATGTGTTACCTTAACCTTGCCGTTGTTGTTGAACCATTGGATGTAGTAAGGTTGTGGATGTGGTCTTGTGGTGAGAGATAGCTTCTCCACCATCTCCATGCTAGCCAAGTTGTTGCAGCTCCCTTCGTCTATAATGACGCGCACAAAATGTTCCTTCACAACTCCCTTTGTATGGAACAAATTATGCCTTTGATTTTGCTCAGCTTGTGTGACCTGCACACTCAAAACACATTGAGCAACTAAATATTCATACCTGTCAGCATCTTCAGGAGCCATGTATTGCATCTCATGATCATAATCATCCCCACCATGTTCTTCACGTGTAATAAGAGCCAAAGTCTCCTCATCATAGTCACTAGCGGACTCATACCCACCATCCTCAGTAGCAATCATCACACGCTGAGATTTGCATTCTCTCGTATAATGACCTCTTCCCTTACAATGATGACAAATAATATCACTTGTGTGCCCTGTTGATGCCATGGAAGAAGAAGAGCTCTGTGCAGGCCCGGCAGGTGCGCTCTTGGCAGATAGTGGTCGTTGTGCCTTCTTTCTTGTATCACGGCTGGAGGTGGCACCTGATGGAGGTGCTAGTGCAGTGGAAGTAGAAAATGCATGCCGTGTCCATGATGAAGGTCGACCTGCAGAAAAGTTAGTTCACGCCAATGCTTGTCGATCCTGCATTTCACGTTCAGCTTTACACGCAAGATGGAATAAACGAGTGATATTAGTATACTCCTTATACTCTAGAATGGTCTGAATCTCTCTATTTAATTTACCCATAAAACGTGCAAGCATAGCTTCATTCTCCTCAACAATACCACATCTAATCATGCCAGTTTGTAATTCCTGATAATATTCTTCTACACAATTTTTTCCTTCTCTTAAACGCTGCAATCTTTGAAGCAATTCACGTTGATAATATGGTGGAACCCAACGAGTACGCATAGCAGTTTTCAAAGCAGCCCAAGTAGCTGGAATAAGATATAATCTACAATGTTCAGACCACCGTACACACGCAAAACTAGTGAAAGCACAAACAACAGCAGCAACCCGTCTCTCCTCGGGATATTGTAAACTTGTAAAACGTTGTTCAGTTTCTAACTCCCAAGTAAGATATACATCAAGAATGTATCTACCCTCAAATGGTGGAATATTCAATTTTAGTTTAGGAATATGGTCATTATCTCGTACCTGAGGTGGTGGTGCAGGCCTACCATTACGAATATATACCTGAGGTCGACCTGCTCGTGGTGGTGCTAGTGCTGGTGGCTGCACATAGTTCTGATTTTGATCAACCTCATCCTCATAATAGTCCTCCACCTCTGCAGTAGCAGCAGGAGCTACAGAAGCATCAACAGCAGTACCAACGGCACCAGAATTTTGTCCTGGCTCAATAGGAATACGCTATGCTCGCCCTACTGTATCGCGGCGTGAAGCTGGTGGTGGGAGACGTTTGAGTAATTCATCGAACTTGGCGTCCAACTTGGTGTCAATTGTCTTCTCAATGTCATCCATCTTCTCCATTGCCTTTCCATAGCTGGCCAGCACGTCTTCCACCTATTGACCCAACATTTGATGAAACTTATCATGAAGCTCCTTGTTCGTCATGTTCTCCCAGTCAATCTCGTCGGCTTGTGGCCCTGCCATAGTTAGCAGCAATAGAAATAGACAAGAATATGATCCTACAGACTACTGGAAAATGGTGGTGGTGGGGTGTCACAAATCCGTCAAGCGAATCTCAAATTCTTACCAATTCTTACCCAATAGCAGGTAGTGATCGGTAACTGTTGTAGTCAAAACTCTGAAAGCTTGGATAGAGCGATTACCAGGGAGAGTCAAACATACGACGTAGATGTATGTGGAGCTGGGAAGGCTTATAATATGGTAGCAAAAAGGGTCAGCAATAATCAATTCAGAGATGCAAAGTTGAATAAACGCTCAATGAAGGTACTGTGCTGGTCCTAGGCTAGACCGTGCTAGAGACGCGAGCCTAGAACACTAACAAAATCACGACGCTGCACGTAAACAAGGGAGGAGCACGCTCTGATTTTTTTTCCCTTTTCACTTTTTTCGTACTTTTTTCCTCTCTTTTTTTGCTCCGCAACAAATTTTTTTCGAAAAAGTCTACAAATGGTCTCGAAACTGCCTAGCCAGAATTTTCTAGACTTGGCTTTTTTTTGCACTTTTTTTTTGAAGCTGGAACTATTTTTCTACTGCGGGTAGCACGACAGTTCGGGAGTCCTACTCTGTTAGACTCGGAGTATGGCGTGATCACGAAATCCAAAACAGAGTAACAAAATACTGGACTCGGACTAGGACTGCTGGCGGAGATGAATCTAGTGGAACTCGGACTGGTGGCGGAGATGAATCTGGTGGAACTCGTACTGGTGGCGAATATATGTCGCAGGTGGACTCGGATTGGCGTGATGGCGGCGGATATGTGGTGGCGTATATGGACTTGGATTGGCGGTGAATATGTGGTGTTGGTATATGGCAGCGGCGATGAAGTTGGTGCGGTGATGGTATATGGCACCAGCAATGATGATGATGCGGTGGTTATATATGGCAGCGGCGACGTGACAACCTGTGAACAGAACTCGAAACTCTAAAGTACTAGACGCTAAGACCAGCAACTTGACACAACGATGCAACCCAAATTCAACAAAGCAAATACAGAAAAGATTATGCAAAGGCTCAGATTGGTTCAAATAGGATGAACTAACCCTATTTTTTTTGGCTTTTTCATGGACTATAGGTATGAAGAAAAAGACTCGATCTAAACTACGAAAAACTATAAAATCTCACTGAGCAACCTAAAAATCTGATACCACTTGATAGAGGCAAAGGTGTCCCGTCTTTCGATGAGATGGTGATTATCGTTTTGGAGGAGTAGACTTCGACGATCCAACTACGTACGTGCGAGGACGTCGCGCCTTAGCAATCGCTAAACCAACTCTGAGAGGTTATTGACCACGCCGGAGCACGATCAACCTGACCACGAGGGTCTATTTCCTGCGAGCAAATGAAGAACAAGCAGGAAACTGATATTGCAATCTGGATATTGCGAATATAAGATGAAAGCTTTATTAATCAAGATGGGGTTCCGTGACATCTTTGTCTGGTCGTTGAACACAAACGAAGTACGCGAAGTTGCAGCTGTGGCAAACTTTAATCTAAACAAAACCCAAAGTCTAAACGATGGCCTAAGGGCTATATATAAGGAGGAAGAGGGGGGAATTTCGTGGCCCCTTGTAGGAGGGGTCCGAAACCAACCCTAACTCTATCTTTCCCACATATACAGACTCTAAAAATAGCCTATACTTCTATATTTCAAAATTACATGGGCCTGGCCCAATAATAAGGTGACACAGCACCTATAATAGCCTCTAGATGAAATTAGTGAAGTGACATCTTGTATATTTCGTCCAAGCCTTCATGCACTCATTACGGTGGCTCCAAAGTCCTGAAATCATCACTTGAAACTTCGTTCTTGTTTCCCTATGCATGTCATCATCTCCATGCTTGTTCTTGCTCCTATGTTTGTCCTTCTCCAAGCTAGGCCCTTCATTTGTAAGCAAAACAAATGTATCCAATTTAGGCAACATCATATTCTCATGAACATTAGAACCATTACCAAGAAATGAGAGTACCTGGTAATTTAATTGGTGCACGAGCTCTAGTAATTGGTCCAGTGTGTATAGTAGCAGGGGTTGTGGGTGTAACAATGGTATTGATGTCCTCATCATTCGAGACGACGCTCAAGATCACATCCTTCCGAGCTACCATCTACGGCAAGATCACATCAGCATCGACACCATCACCAACAAGAACGTGAAGGTCAAGAGATCAACACCAACAAACGCTCAACGACTTCACCATCTCCCTTGGCATCTTCACCAAGCAATTTCAAGGCATCTTCGCCTTCGGATATTCGGTATCTTCGCCAACAAGCACCTAAAGACTATGCTCAAGAGAAGCTCCCCAAGCTCAAGTCCGCGACTTCCACGAGCTACTACGACCTCGACATTGACCACGAGATTCCTTTCTATGGGACTCTAGAACCAGAGGAGTATCTCAAGTGGGGCGCCTAATGGAGGACTACCTCAAGCTACATCAAGTCCCTCCCAAAGATCAAGTGAAGTGCGCCACAAGAAACTTCCACGACTACGCCTCGACATGGTGGCTTCACACACCTTCGGAAAACTACGACATGAGTTGGCCCAAGACGAAGAGAGCTTTGCGGCGAGAGTTCGTGCCTCCAACCTACACGGAACAACTTTGATGCTAATTGGAGAACACCATCCAAGGATCCAAGTCCATCGATGCATACTTCAAGGAGATGCAGAATGCCTTGCGTCGAGCCGGCGTGGATGACCCCATTTCGATGAAGTTCCACTTCATGATGGGATTGAACAACGACATCTCCAAGACTATATTCCTCGAGAACTACAAGTCCCTCGATGACTACTACATTGGTTCTCTCAAGGCGGAACAAGAACTCATGAAGGCCAAGGCTTCTCCACCCCACGCACACTTCACGGTGACCGATCTCTACGACAAGCATGAGGCTAGTACCACCACGATGTCCAAGCCCGACGAGCTCCAAGACGATGCTCCCAAGTTCGACTTCACCACCATCCCTCTTTGTGGCATTGATGATGTCGAGTCTACGTCGACTCTTTTTCAAGATGGTGCGGCAACGAGTATGACTACGGAGACCTTCAAGAACCAAGCTTTGGAGGCATGCAACAAGGTGGCGAGCAAGGATGATGCTTCCATCTTAGGAGGCAAGAGTGATGATGTGCCATCTTCGGCCTTCATCCATGATGACAATGATGAGATTATTGAGCATGGGATTTTCCCTTCGGTCATGGAGGAGAGTGATGATGTGCCATCTTCGGCCTTCACCCACGGCGACGACAACGAGATGGTTGAGCATGGGATTGTCCCTTCGACCACGGCGATGTATGATGACTTGAGTGACTTGTGCCACCATAATGAGAGTGAGAGTGACTTCACCACTAGCCCCACATATGACGAGTTGCCCCAATTCCCATGGTAGGAGAGCTACAACCCCCGCCACTTGAGTGAGAAGAGTGACTCCACCATACGTGAGATTGAGTGCACCTACTTTGAGGGAGTGAGTGAACCACCACATAGAGAGAGTGAGATAGTTGATAGGTCTCGTGAGAGCATTTGCATTTCTAACAACTTGACCTCTACCTCTATTGTGTCTTCTCATTTGGTGCTAGGTCTCATTTATGATGATGTGCCGATCCTCGATGACTTCGTCCTCCCTTTGGACACGACGATGGCCATGGTGGAATATGATGCACCCCCACATGGTTCCATCAAGATGAAGATGACCACCATTTGGTATTTACCACCTCACCTACACCACATGAGTGGAATGACAAAGGTAACAAAGGTGACGGTGATGCTCTAGTCCCACTAGTGGACATTCTTGACATTGCTTGCTTGCATGATGTTGATCCACCTAGTACCATGCTTCATGCTAGTATGATTTCCCCATGTGATGATTTGCCCATTTATGATGAGTATGATAATTCTCATGTGGAGTCTATTAGTTGTGATGCCATGTTACATAGGATTTCTTGTGACAATTCCCTTGGTCACATCATGTTTGATAATCCGCTTGACTTGTCATATGCTATGCATGAGATCAACCACATGTCTTATTTGCAATCTCTTCATAGTGACTATGCATATGCCATTCAAATAAACCCAATTTGCACATATGGCATAGATGACAAGCCCATGGTTATTGGCATTTATTTTTCTTGTGATGATATTGATATGCTCCCTTTGCATCATTTATCTCATATACCATGCCATGACCACATACCTTCGGATATGCATTGTTTTGGATGTTGTCCATTTTCTCCATATGATGTTTCTGATATTTCTCATGAGGAGACCCCCATAGTTTCCTCATACATGTCAGGAGATTTTGATCCATCCCATCCATTGCATGATCCCAATAATTATGTGCACCATATGTTTCCCATGAATGAAAATGCTATTGATGTGCCATATAACTGTATGCTCAATTTGCATCCCCATCATGTTATACATAACAACTATTCTTTCATGATGGATGACATGTTCTTATACCATTCATCAAATTTCTTTGAGCGATGATTATCTTGTGCTAACTCACACATGCACATACACATCATGATGGATGATGTGTACATTTACCACGCGCACAATTTCTTTGGTTTGTATCTCTTTTGTGTAGGTACCCATGAATACTTGTCAACCTCACAATCCCATGAGTTAACAAAACGAGATCTAGAGAGCAATGATGACTTGGGATCACGTGGATTGTCTTTCCCACCATTCTCTTCGCGCAACTTCGCGCATTTCTTCTACATGTCCCTGACATGGTTATGGCTTATTGTCCATTATGTATCATTTGCCCATATTGCCATGTTCACTTTGCATGATATGTCCATTCCTATGCCTTTGCCATGCATTTGTGACCCATGCTTTGCTTTACACATATGCTTGATTCTCATACTTGTATGTCTATTTCCAAGCTTGGTGGATATATCACTTGTTATTGCCATGTTAGCTTTGTGCCACATGCCTATGATTATCCTATGATCTTGCTTTGTGTTCGTGCTTGCGATATGTCATGTGCATTGTCTATATCTACTATTTTCTCACATGACATGATTGCCATGATTGACTCTAGTGGGTTGCATCTTTGCTCCACTAGTTTGCACGACTTGATCTCTATGCTTGCTCATGTTGCATCACCCATTATTCATACTTGCTCATTTCATGCGTATGATGACAACCATCTACATGCTTTGCACATGATTGATATTGCTTCTTATCATATATCTCCATGCGTTGCCTCTCTTATGCTAGATGACTTGCCAAGTATTGAGTGCAACAATGCTCTTAATCTTGCTCACGAGATTGCCCTCATAACATTCTCACATATATTTGGAGATTTTGACATATTCCTTGTGAAGCATACTTGTCTTACTTCTTTGCACCATTTACCTAGTGCCATGAATATTTCCATTTTTGCATCATACTATTCATGCACTTGCGATTCTAATGGTTATGTGCAAGAGAAGAGAACCATCATGATGGATGATGTGTTTATCTACCATGCGCATACACTTTTTGTTTTTGTTGGGTGCATGTGTAGGATACTTGGACTTTGTGTCGACTTCCACTTCACGTGAGTTGACTGATACGTCCATTTTGCATCATGCTTTTATGACAATATTTATTGCATTATGGGCTGTTATTTCACGTTATGTCACAATACTTATGGCTATTCTCTCTTATTTTACAAGGTTTACATGAAGAGGTAGAATGCCGGCAGCTGGAATTCTGGGCTGGAAAAGGAGCAAATATTGGAGGCCTATTCCACGCAACTCCAAAAGTCCTGAAACTCCACGGAACACCTTGAAATAAATAAAGAAAAATCGTCGCCAAAGATGAAGGCCGGGGGGGCCCACACCCTGCTCACGAGGGTGCCCCCCTGGGCGCGCCCCTACCTCGTGGGCCCCCTGGTGGCTCTCCGACGCCCATCTTCTCCTATATGAAGTCTTTCGATGAGAAAAAAATAGGAAGGAACCTTTCGGGATGAGACTCCGCCGTCACGAGGCGGAACCTTGGCGGAACCAATCTAGGGCTCTGGCAGAGCTGTTCTACCGGGGACACTTCCCTCCGGGAGGGGGAAATCATCATCATCATCATCACCAACACTCCTCTCATCAGGAGAGGGCAATCTCCTTCAACATCTTCACCAGCACCATCTCATCTCCAAACCCTAGTTCATCTCTTGTATCCAATTCTTGTATCCAAGTCCGGGATTGGTGCTAGTAGGTTGCTAGTAGTGTTGATTACTCCTTGTAGTTGATGCTAGTTGGTTTATTTGGTGGAAGATCATATGTTCAGATCCTTTATGCATATTATTACCCCTCTGATTATGAACATGAATATGCTTTGTGAGTAATTACGTTTGTTCCTGAGGACAAGGGAGAAGTCTTGCTATTAGTAGTCATGTGAATTTGGTATTCGTTCGATATTTTGATGAGATGTATGTTGTCTAGCCTCTAGTGGTGTTATGTGAACATCGACTACATAACACTTCACCATTATTTGGGCCTAGAGGAAGCCATTGGGAAGTAATAAGTAGATGATGGGTTGCTAGAGTGACAGAAGATTAAACCCTAGTTTATGCGTTGCTTCGTAAGGGGCTGATTTGGATCCATATGTTTCATGCTATGGTTAGGTTTACCTTAATACTTTTGTTTTAGTTTCGGATGCTTGCAATAGAGGTTAATCATAAGTGGGATGCTTGTCCAAGTAAGGGAAGTACCCAAGCACCGGTCCACCCACATATCAAATTATCAAAGTACCGAACGCGAATCATATGAGCGTGATGAAAACTATCTTGACGATATTCCCATGTGTCCTTGGGAGCGCTTTTCCTATCATAAGAGTTTGTCCAGGCTTGTCCTTTGCTACAAAAAGGATTGGGACACCTTGCTGCACCTTATTTACTTTTGTTACTTGTTGCTCGTTACAATTTATCTTATCACAAAACTATCTGTTACCACTTATTTCAGTACTTGCAGAGAATACCTTGCTGAAAACCGCTTATCATTTCCTTCTGCTCCTCGTGGGGTTCGACATCTTACTTATCGAAAGGACTACGATAGATCCCCTATACTTGTGGGTCATCAAGACTCTTTTCTGGCGCCGTTGCCGAGGAGTGAAGCGCCTTTGGTAGGTGGAATTTGGTAAGGAAAATTTTATTTAGTGTAATGAAATTTTCTGTCACTTGTTACTATGGAAAGTAATTGTCTGAGGGGCTTGTTCGGGGTATCTTCACCCCGTCCAGTAGAGCAAAGAGTTGCTCCTCAACCTACTCAACCTACTGAACCTATTGAAAATAAAACTCCTTTTGAGATTCCTTCGGGTTTGATGGAAAAACTGCTAGCTAACACTTTTACAGGAGATGGAACAAAGCATCCTGATGAACATCTACGCTATGTGGATGATGTTTGTGGACTATTTAAGCTTAGAGGTATACCCGATGATGTTGTTAATAAGAAGGCTTTCCCTTTATCTTTAAAGGGAGATGCATTGACATGGTATAGGCTATGTGATGATACGAGATCCTGGAACTATAAAAGATTGAAGTTGGAATTTCATCAAAAGTATTACCCTATGCATCTTGTTCATCGTGATCGCAATTATATATATATATATATATATATATATATATATATATATATATATATTGGCCTCGCGAAGGAGAAAGCATCGCTCAAGCTTGGGGGAGGCTTAAATCAATGTTATATTCATGCCCCAATCATGAGCTCGCAAGAGAAGTGATTATGCAAAGTTTTTATGCTCGGCTTTCTGATAACAATCGCACCATGCTCGATACTTCTTGTGTTGGCTCTTTTATGATGAAGACTATTGAATTCAGATGGAATTTATTGGATAGAATTAAACGCAACTCTGAAGATTGGGACCTCGACGAAGGTAAGGAGTCAGGTATGACACCTAAGTTTGATTGTGTTAAATCTTTTATGGATACTGATATTTTCCGTAAGTTTAGCACTAAATATGGACTTGACTCTGAGATAGTAGTTACTTTCTGTGAATCTTTTGCTACTTATGTTGATCTCCCCAAGGAGAAGTGGTTTAAATATCATCCTCCCATAGAAGTAAAAATAGCTACACCTATTAAAGTTGAAGAAAAAATTGTCACTTATAATGATCCTATTGTTCCCACTTCTTATGATGAGAAACCACCTTTCCCTGTTAGAATGAAGGATCATGTTAAAGCTTCAACTGTTGTTCGTAAAAGCAATATTAGAACTTATACACCTCCTGAGCAAGTCAAAGTAGAACCTAATATTGCTATTGTTAAAGATCTCTTGCCTGACAATATTGATGGGCATGTTATTCAATTTTGTGGTGAACCTGCCAGAATTGCTAAACCTTGTGATAAAGATAAACATAGACCTATGGTAGGCGTGCCTGTTATTTCTGTTAAAATAGGAGATCATTGTTATCATGGCTTGTGTGATATGGGTGCTAGTGCTAGTGCTATACCCATTGACTTATACAAGGAAATTATTCATGATATTGCACCTGCTAAGTTAGAAGGTATTGATGTTACAATTAAACTTGCCAATAGAGATACTATTTCTCCAGTGGGAATTGTTAGAGATGTTGAAGTCTTGTGTGGGAAAACCAAATATCCCGCTGATTTTCTTGTTCTTGGTTCCCCACAAGATAGCTTTTGTCCCATTATATTTGGTAGACCCTTCTTGAATACTGTTAATGCTAAGATAGATTGCAAAAAGAATGTTGTTACTATTGGCTTGGATGATATGGTTCATGAGTTTAATTTCTCTAAATTCAGTAAACAACATCGTGAGGAAGAATTAGCTAGTAAGGATGAAATTATTGGTCTTGCCTCCATTGCCGTACCTCCTAGTGATCCTTTAGAACAATATTTGCTAGACCATGAAAATGATATGTTCATGAATGAAAGAAGGGAAATAGATGAAGTATTCTTTAAACAGGAACCTATTCTGCAACACAATTTTCATGTTGAAATCCTAGGGGATCCCCCTCCACCCAAGGGTGATCCCGTGTTTGAGCTTAAACCGTTGCCTCATAATCTTAAATATGCTTATCTTGATGAAAAGAAAATATATCTTGTCATTATTAGTGCTAACCTTTCAGAGCATGAAGAAGAAAGATTATTGAAAACTCTGAAGAAGCACTGTGCCGCTATTGGATATACTCTGGATGATCTCAAGGGCATCAGTCCCACTCTATGCCAACATAAAATAAATTTGGAAGTGGATGCCAAACCAGTTTGTGATCCTCAACGATGTTTGAATCCTAAAATGAAAGAAGTGGTAAGAAAAGAAATACTCAAGCTTCTGGAGGCAAGTATAATTTATCCCATTGCTGATAGTCAGTGGGTAAGTCCTGTCCATTGTGTCCCTAAGAAGGGAGGTATCACTGTTCTCCCCAATGATAAAGATGAGTTGATTCCACAAAGAACTATCACAGGTTATAGGATGGTAATTGATTTCCGTAAGTTAAATAAGGCTACTAAGAAAGATCATTACCCCTTACCTTTTATCGATCAAATGCTAGAAAGATTATGCAAACACACACACTATTGCTTTCTAGATGGTTATTCTGGTTTCTCTCAAATACATGTGTCAGCTAAAGATCAATCAAAGACTACTTTTACATTCCCTTTTGGTACTTTTGCTTATAGACGTATGCCTTTTGGTTTATGTAATGCACCTGCTACCTTTCAAAGATGCATGATGGCTATCTCTGACTTTTGTGGAAAAAATTGTGAAGTTTTCATGGACGATTTTTCCGTCTATGGTTCCTCTTTTGATGATTGCTTAAGCAATCTTGATCGAGTTTTGCAGAGATGTGAAGAAACTAATCTTGTCTTGAATTGGGAAAAGTGCCACTTTATGGTTAATGAAGGTATTGTCTTGGGGCACAAGGTTTCTGAAAGAGGTATTGAAGTTGATAAGGCCAAGGTTGATGCTATTGAGAAGATGCCATGTCCCAAGGACATCAAAGGTATAAGAAGTTTCCTTGGTCACGGTAGATTTTATAGGAGGTTCATTAAGGACTTCTCAAAAATCTCTCGGCCTCTGACTAATTACAAAAAGATGTACCATTTGTCTTTGATGATGATTGTGTAGAAGCATTCGAAATACTTCAGAAAGCATTAGTCTCTGCACCTGTTGTTCAGCCACCTGATTGGAATTTACCCTTTGAAATTATGTGTGATGCTAGTGATTATGCTGTAGGTGCTGTTCTAGGGCAAAGAGTTGATAAGAAATTAAATGTTATCCATTATGCTAGTAAGACTCTAGACAGTGCTCAAAGAAATTATGCTACTACCGAAAAAGAACTTTTAGCAGTTGTGTTTGCTTGTGATAAGTTTAGACCTTATATTGTTGATTCTAAAGTAACTATTCACACTGATCATGCTGCTATTAAATATCTTATGGAAAAGAAGGATGCAAAACCTAGACTTATTAGATGGTTTCTCCTGCTTCAAGAATTTGATTTGCATATTGTTGATAGAAAAGGAGCTGAGAACCCCATTGCAGATAACTTATCTAGGTTAGAGAATGTTCTTGATGACCCACTACCTATTGATGATAGCTTTCCTGATGAACAATTAAATGTCATAAGCACTTCTCGTAGCACTCCATGGTATGCTGATTATGCTAATTATATTGTCGCTAAATTTATACCACCTAGCTTCACATACCAACAAAAGAAAAAGTTTTTCTATGACTTGCGACATTACTTTTGGGATGACCCACATCTTTATAAAGAAGGAGTAGATGGTGTCATTAGACTTTGTGTACCTGAGCATGAACAGGAACAGATCCTACGCAAGTGTCACGCCGAAGCTTATGGAGGACACCATGCTGGAGATAGAACTGCACATAAGGTATTGCAATCTGGTTTTTATTAGCCTACTCTCTTCAAGGATGCCTGTAAGTTTGTTTTGTCTTGCTATGAATGTGAAAGAATTGGTAACATTAGTAGACGTCAAGAAATGCCTATGAATTATTCACGTGTTATTGAACCATTTGATGTTTGGGGCTTTGATTATATGGGACCTTTTCCTGCCTCTAATGGATACACTCATATTATAGTTGCTGTTGACTACGTTACTAAGTGGGTAGAAGCTATTCCAACTAGTAGTGCTGATCATAACACTTCTATAAAATGCTTAAGGAAGTTATTTTTCTGAGGTTTGGAGTCCCTAGATATTTAATGACTGATGGTGGTTCACACTTTATTCATGGTGCTTTCCGTAAGATGCTTGCTAAATATGACGTTAATCATAGGATTGCATCTCCTTATCACCCGGAGTCTAGTGGTCAAGTAGAATTGAGCAATAGAGAGCTCAAATTAATTTTGCAAAAGACTGTCAGTAGGTCTAGAAAGAATTGGTCCAAGAAACTTGTTGATTCATTATGAGCCTATAGAACTGCATATAAAAATCCTATGGGTATGTCTCCGTATAAAATGGTTTATGGAAAAGCTTGTCACTTACCCCTCGAACTAGAACACAAGGCATATTGGGCTATTAAAGAGCTCAACTATGATTCCAAACTTGCCGGTGAGAAGAGGTTATTTGATATTAGCTCACTTGATGAATGGAGAGCCCAAGCTTATGAAAATGCCAAGTTGTTTAAAGAAAAGGTTAAAAGATGGCAAGACAAAAGGATACAAAAGCGTGAGTTTAATGTAGGTGATTATGTATTGCTATACAACTCTCGTTTAAGATTTTTTGCAGGAAAACTTCTCTCTAAATGGGAAGGTCCCTATATTATCGAGGAGGTCTATAGTTCCGGTGCCATAAAAATCAACAACTTTGCGGGCACAAATCCGAAGGTGGTAAACGGTCAAAGAATCAAACACTATACCTCAGGTAATCCTATAAATGTTGAAACTAATATTATTGAAACCGTAACCCCGGAGGAATACATAAGGGACACTTTCCAGAATGTTCCAGACTCCGAAAAGGAATAGGTATGTGGTACGGTAAGTAAACCGACTCCAAAACAATTTTTAAGGCAATATTTCTCTGTTTTGGAATATTTAGAAAAATAGAAAAATAAGTAGCAGTCCGGGGAGGACACGAGGCCTTCACGAGGGTGGAGGGCGCGCCCCCTACCTCGTGAGCACCTCGTGTGCCCTCCGGACTCTGTTTCCTTGCACGATACGTATTTTGGTCAGTAAAAATTCATTATATATACTCCCGAAGGTTTTGAATCTCGTATCACGCAAATATCCTTTGTTTTCGTTTCGAGTTGTTGCTGTTGCAGATTAAAGCAAGATGTCTTCTCAAGAATCAGTCGGAGAGAGCCGGGTATCTAACCCGGCACTGGAACCAAGGGCAAACAGCGACGCTGACCACTTTGGGCCGGCAACGGAGGAAGATATGGAGGCTGACCTGATGAGAGTAGATGCCATGGAAGATCAAGAAGTCACCTCTCGCCTCCGAGCTGGGTTTATGATGGGGGAACTACAGAGCTCAGCTATTCCAAACTCGGTTATCCCTTCCAATTTTAAATTTCTTTCCTATGAAAATATGAGGAGGAGTGTCTCTTGTTCTCCCGCAGCTATGCAACACCCTTGGGTGCAAGGAGCTTTAGCCGTTACAGGAAAGCTTTGCAAGGAAATAATGGACCTCAAGCAGCAAGTCAATAAGCTCGAGGAGCAGAACCGTATTCTGAGGGGAATCATCGTCAAGAATATTACGCCAATAACAAAGAAGGAGAAATAATCACATGGGTATGGGCACTCCCCTTGGCAACTGCCAAGCTTGGGGGAGGTGCCTTGGTATCGTATCACCATCACAACTCCTATCCTTACCGTATTTCTTAGTTCGATCATATTAGTAGTATCTTGATTTAGTAGAATTAAGTCATGGCATGATCTAGTTTTGAGTTTTGCTTTATGATCCTTCTTTGTAATCGAGTCCGTGAGCTATATAATAAAGATTAGTGTTGAGTCAAGGGCTTGATTGTTTTGCCATGATCTTGGGTGATTAGAAGAAAAAGAATAAAAAGAATCAAAGAGTTCATATTGATCTTAGTGAAAGTAATGACTCCACATTGAGAGAGTATGATGATTAAAGGTTGTTGGGAGTTGGCAAATATAGCTTTGGTCATCGTTGCAATTAATAGGAAGTAATAAGGAAAGAGAGGTTTCACATATAGATATATTATCATTGACATCTTTTATGATTGGGAGCACTCGTTAAAATATGACATGCTAAAGAGTTGAGGTTGGACAAGGAAGACAACATAATGAATTATGTTTTCTTACATCCGAGATAAAGTATGTTGTCATGGATCCTCTACTATGTTGAGCTTGCCTTTCCCCCTCTTGCTAGCCAAATTCTTAGCACCAAGTAGAAATACCACTTGTGCTTCCAAATACCCTTAAACCAGTTTTGCCATGAGAGTCCACTATATCTACCTATGGATTGAGTAAGATCCTTAAAGTAAGTTGTCATCGGTGCAAGCTACAAAAATTGCTCTCTAAATATGCATGACTTATTAGTGTAGAGAAATAAGCTTTGTACGAACTTGTTGTGGACGCAATAAAAGCGACAGACTGCATAATAAAGGTTCACATGCAAGGGGCAATATAAAGTGATGTTCTTTTGCATTAAGATTTTGTTCATCAACCCTAAACGCGCATGACAACCTCTGCTTCCCTCTGTGAAGGGCCTATCTTTTATTTATTATCCTCTACCTTATACAAGAGTCACGGTGATCTTCACCTTTCCTTTTTCATTTTATCCTTTGGCAAGCTCAGCATGTTGGAAAGAGTATGATATATATATATCTAATTGGATGTAGGGGAGCATGAATTATTATTGTTGACATTACCCTTGAGGTAAAGGTTGTGGGGCAAGACTATAAGCCCCTATCTTTCTTTGTGTCCGATTAAAACTCCGTAACCACAAATATCGCGTGAGTGCTAGCAATTATGAAGGACTAAGTGATAGTTGAGTATGTGGACTTGCTTTTAAGCTCTGACATAGACTCTTTCCGATGTTATGATAAATTGCAATTGCTTCAATGACTAAGATTATAATTGTTAGTGCCTAATAAGGTTTTTGATTCATGCTTTGGCTTTGTGAAAAGATCATCACTTGAACATAAGTAATCATATGACAAAATCTATATATGTTGCTGTTATGAAATAATCATGATGCCTTCATGTCTGTATTTTATTTTTATTGATGCCTCTACCTCTAAACATGAGGACATATTTATTGTTATCAGCTTTTCGCTTGAGGACAAGCGAGGTCTAAGCTTGGGGGAGTTGATACGTCCATTTTGCATCATGCTTTTATGACAATATTTATTGCATTATGGGTTGTTATTTCACGTTATGTCACAATACTTATGGCTATTCTCTCTTATTTTACAAGGTTTACATGAAGAGGGAGAATGCCGGCAGCTGGAATTCTGGGCTGGGAAAGGAGAAAATATTGGAGGCCTATTCCACGCAACTCCAAAAGTCCTGAAACTCCACGGAACACCTTGAAATAAATAAAGAAAAATCATCGCCAAAGATGAAGGCCAGGGGGCCCACACCCTGCTCATGAGGGTGGGGGCGCCCCCCCCCCCCCTGGGCGCGCCCCCCTTCCTCGTGGGCCCCCTGGTGGCTCTCCGACGCCCATCTTCTCCTATATGAAGTCTTTCGATGAGAAAAAAATAGGAAGGAACCTTTCGGGATGAGACTCCGCCGCCACGAGGTGGAACCATGGCAGAACCAATCTAGGGCTCTGGCAGAGCTGTTCTGCCGGGGACACTTCCCTCTGGGAGGGGGAAATCATCATCATCATCATCACCAACGCTCCTCTCATTGGGAGAGGGAAATCTCCACCAACATCTTCACCAGCACCATCTCATCTCCAAACCCTAGTTCATCTCTTGTATCCAATTCTTGTATCCAAGTCCGGAATTGGTGCTAGTAGGTTGCTAGTAGTGTTGATTACTCCTTGTAGTTGATGCTAGTTGGTTTATTTGGTGGAAGATCATATGTTCAGATCCTTTATGCATATTATTACCCCTCTGATTATGAACATGAATATGCTTTGTGAGTAATTACGTTTGTTCCTGAGGACAAGGGAGAAGTCTTGCTATTAGTAGTCATGTGAATTTGGTATTCGTTCGATATTTTGATGAGATGTATGTTGTCTAGCCTCTAGTGGTGTTATGTGAACGTCGACTACATAACACTTCACCATTATTTGGGCCTAGAGGAAGGCATTGGGAAGTAATAAGTAGATGATGGGTTGCTAGAGTGACAGAAGCTTAAACCCTAGTTTATGTGTTGCTTTGTAAGGGGCTGATTTGGATCCATATGTTTCATGCTATGGTTAGGTTTACCTTAATAATTTTGTAGTAGTTGCGGATGCTTGCAATAGAGGTTAATCATAAGTGGGATGCTTGTCCAAGTAAGGGCAGTACCCAAGTACCGGTCCACCCACATATCAAATTATCAAAGTACCGAACGCGAATCATATGAGCGTGATGAAAACTAGCTTGACGATATTCCCATGTGTCCTCGGGAGCGCTTTTCCTATCATAAGAGTTTGTCCAGGCTTGTCCTTTGCTACAAAAAGGATTGGGCCACCTTGCTGCACCTTATTTACTTTTGTTACTTGTTGCTCGTTACAGTTTATCTTATCACAAAACTATCTGTTACCAGATATTTCAGTACTTGCAGAGAATACCTTGCTGAAAACCGCTTATCATTTCCTTCTGCTCCTCGTTGGGTTCGACACTCTTTACTTATCGAAAGGACTATGATAGATCCCCTATACTTGTGGGTCATCATTGACCATTCGAGCTCTTGAGAGAGAGCCTCATACATTCTACCACGACTCGCTTCTACACCAAATTTCCTACCACTTCGGCATTGTGAAGAATGCACAAGGACACGCTTTCAAGGTGACATCCTTCTTGAGCTTGGATATTGTGGATCATACTTCATCTGTTGCTTGCTCCTTTTGCACGCATGTCCGCGATATTGCTTTCACCCATGATTGCCACATTTCCATGCCTCATGACACATATAACTTGTGTGTTGCATCCAATTCTTGGACTACTTGCTATTATCATATGGTTGGTTGCACCAATATCATTTCTTCACATATGCCATGTCCCATTGCTTGTCACATGCTTGACTTGATTTCCTCACACATGATGAACTATTGCTCTTTCTATTGTGTTGAGTGCCACACTATATTCACTACACCCTATGCATGTTATGCTTGGATTGTCTTACTCTTGACCCATGTGTTTAGACATCTCATCTTCTTCGGTGTTGTGAATGATTCTTACGCCTACCATAGATCTTTCATTGAGCATCTTGTGAATGATTTCCATGACCATGAGGTAGATGCTTATTCTCTTCTCACACATATTTGCATCAACACCTCAAATTTGCATACTTGTCCCCATGATATTTTTGCTTGTGCCCGATGGATATGCTTACATACCATGTCACAATCCTTTGTCACACCCTATGCTATGCTTGATGACAACACTTGTTTGGTGAATCACCTCTTGAATGCTTGGTTTTACACTAACGTTAACCACATTTGTTTTTCCAAGTGTTTGTTGTCCTTGATCATTTTGAAGGAATCACAAGACGGTGCGACATCAGAGAGTGCCCATTGCGCACTTGAAGATGACGAGTACTTGGTGAACGTCCACTTCTTCACGGCAAAGCCATCATATCTTTCCCATGGTGATTTGGTTTTCGATCCGAGGTCGGATCTTTCCCAAGGGGGAGGGGATGATGCGGAGCATCCTACGGACATCACCATGTCAAGATTTCGTTTGGCAAGTGACACATGCGGCCTCTACTTCTCATACATAAAGGTGAATCTTCTCCTTGACACGTGTTCACTTGACGCCTTCGACGATGGTATACTACTTGACTCTCCACTTGTGTGCATGCATACGTATTGCCGGAGCTTCACTGTGACACCCGAGTAATCAAGATACAGTAACTCTCTGGTAATGATGCCACGTCACCTCGATTACTGTTGATAATCTCGCGTTGGTTCAGAACCGATCCAAATTCAAAATTTGAATTAAAGTCGAAACAATTAAAGTTTTCAAAAGTCAAAACTAAATTGTTCCTAACGTTTCAAATAACCCATAATAAATGTTGGTGAAGAAATCATCTTCTAATAAAATACTTAAATGCACTAAATAAACTAAAACAACAATAAAACAATTATCTAAAATGCTTTTAAAATAATAAGCACATGCAAAACACTTTATTTAAAGTGCCAGAATATTTGGGGCTGTGACCTATTTAATAACACCAAATTAGTTGTTGCTTTAAAATTTTATAAAACTAAAAGAAAAGAAAACAGAACAAACAAAAAAGAAAAAGGAAAAGAGGGACCCCCCCACTGGGCCACGTCCCAGCTGTCCTCTGCACCCACCAGGCCGGTCCAATCGGCCCAGCCGCCCCCACGTGCGCCCAACCGCCCCACTCGGTCGCCTTCAACCTCGCTACAGGGGAAGCCGACTGAGGCGCGCCCGTTGGTCGTCCCCGACCACCTCGCCATTCCCGCCGGGGGAAGATAAGGACGCCACCCCCTGCAGCCCCCTCGGCCTCCTCGCCTCCCCTCCACTTGCATCTCCCACTTCTTCCCCACACTCGCCCCTCTTACCGATCTGGAGGAGACCACCGTCACCATCGTCGCATCGATCACGCGGCCACCGGCCGTCTCTCGCCTCACCGACTTGACCTCGATCTTCGCCGCCGTCTCTTACGCCCTTCGATGCCACTAGACTGAGCCGGGAGCCACCGCGTCGAGCCCCGCACCACCTTCTTCTTCCTCGGCACCTTCGAGCTTCGCCGTCGATTCCGGCACCTTTGAGGCTTCCCCGAGCCCACTAAGCACATCTGCAGGCTCGATGTGAGCTCCTCTTTTGATTACCCTCCCCCCCCCCTCGAATCTCATCTATTTCGCCGTTGTTCCGCCGTGGCCGAAACTCACCATGGCCGGACCGCCGGAGCTCTGCTCCTGTGCGTACTCGCCCGCTCCCGTCACGACCTTGGCCTCCCCGTGCGCGCCCACTGTTGCGCCTTGCCACATACCCCACTCCCTGCCCGCGCTCGTTGCATTCCTGGCCACATCCAGGAGCGACCCTGCGGCCGCCCGCTTGCCCGCGACCCTGCTCGCTTCCTGCTGCTGCCTGATGCAGCGATGATGCGGCTGTTGTGCTACTGCTGCTCGCATGCTCCTCCCGCTTTCCTGCTGCTAATCTGCTAGCCACCGCCGCTGCTGTTTTGATTTTGCTGCCTGCGTCGTTGCCGCCTAGTGTTGCTGATGGTTGTGGCCGTCGGTGCCTCCTGTGCCCGTGCGTATGTGCACAACCGGTTGTGCCTCTGGCCGGCGTACTGTGCTAGAGTTAGATTAGTCTAGGAATAGATCAGGTTAGTTTATTTGTTTAATTAGTCAAATGTGTAGATGACATGCGGCCCCTTCTAGATTATTTTAGTCTAGCTGCTTTGTTTAGCTCATGTGACACTTACATGTGGGTCCTCTTGACCCAGTTAACCAGTCAACATTACTGGTCAACTGCTATTGACCCTGTTGACTGGAAAACCCCTGGCCCCACTGTCATACACATGGCTAGCCCCCTACTAGGTGTAAAAGGTATCTGCCTATTTAGTAACTAAAGGAAATACATAGAAGAAATGTAGTAAATCCAATAAAACTTTGAGAAATCATATAAAATAATCTGTAATTCGGAGAAAAATACTTTGTACATGAAAGTTGCTCAGAACGACGATACGAATCCGAAAACGCAGCCCCTTCGTCAGCCACTCATCCCTAGCATAGCAAACACGCAACTTTCCCCTCCGATTCATCTGTCCGAAACCGCGAAACCCCGGGGATACTTTCTCGGTTGTTTCCACCCTTCGCCGGTATCACCTCCTACCGCGTTAGGTCACCCCTAGCACCGCTTATTGCCATGTTATGTTCTGTGATGCCTTGTGTGCTCCATATTTACTATTTCTTCCCCCCTCTTCTTCTCCGGTAGACCTCGAGACTGACGCTGCCGGCGACCCCCAGTTCGACTACGGTGTTGACGACTCGTCCTTCTTGCCAGAGCAACCAGGCAAGCCCCCCCCCCCTTGATCACCAGATATCGCCTATTCTTCTCTATACTGCTTGTATTAGAGTAGTGTAGCATGTTACTGTTTGGTTACTCCTATTCTGTTGAATAGCCTGTCATTGTTGCTACAGTCATTGATACCTTACCCGCAATCCTAAATGCTTAGTATAGGATGCTAGTTTATCATCATTGGCCCTACATTCTTGTCAGTCTGCCCTGCTATACTATCGGACCGTGATCACTTGGGAGGTGATCACGGGTATATACTATACATATATACATACTATACAGATGGTGACAAAAGTCGGGTCAGCTCGTTGAGTACCCGCAAGTGATTCCGATGTGGGGGCTGGAAGGACAGGTGGCTCCATCCCGGTAGAGGTGGGTCTGGGTTCCCGACGGCCCCCGACTGTTACTATGTGGCGGAGCGACAGGGCAGGTTGAGACCACCTAGGCGAGAGGTGGGCCTGGCCCTGGTCGACGTTCGCGGTTACTTCATAATAACACGCTTAATGAGATCTTGGTATTTGATCTGAGTCTGGCCACCGGCCTATACGCACTAACCAACTATGCAGGAAAGATATGGGCACTCGACGTCGTGGTATCATCCGAAGCCTTCTTGACGTCAGCGACGGAGCGGCGCACGCCAGATTGGACCGCGTAACATGACTTCCTTTGTAATGGAGGTTGCTAGGTCTGCTTCCGGCCGCCCTCGCAATGTGCAGGTGTCCAATGGGCGATGGGCCCAGACCCCTGCGCGCATAGGATTTAGACCGGCGTGTTGACCTCTCTGTTGTGCCTAGGTGGGGCTGCGATGTGTTGATCTTCCGAGGACGGGCATGACCCAGGAAAGTGTGTCTGGCCAAATGGGATCGAGTGTGTTGGGTTATGTGGTGCACCCCTGCAGGGAAGTTTATCTATTTGAATAATCGTGTCCCTCGGTAAAAGGACGACCCGGAGTTGTACCTTGACCTTATGACAACTAGAACCGGATACTTAATAAAACACACCCAGACAAGTTCCACAGACAACCCGGTGATCGCTTTTCCACAAGGCGACGAGGGGAGGATCGCCGGGTAGGATTATGCTATGCGATGCTACTTGGAGGACTTCAATCTACTCTCTTCTACATGCTGCAAGATGGAGGTGGCCATAAGCGTAGTCTTCGACAGGATTAGCTATCCCCCTCTTATTCTGGCATTCTGCAGTTCAGTCCATCGATGTGGCCCTTTACACATATACTCATGCATATGTAGTGTAGCTCCTTGCTTGCGAGTACTTTGGATGAGTACTCATGGTTGCTTTTATCCCTCTTTTCCCCTTTTCCCTTCTACCTGGTTGTCGCAACCAGATGCCGGAGTCCAGGTGCCAGACGCCACCGTCGACGACGGCTCCTACTACACTGGAGGTGCCTGCTACTGCGTGCAGGCCGCTGACGACGACCAGGAGTAGTTTAGGAGGATCCCAGGCAAGAGGCATGCGCCTCTTTCGATCTGTATCCCAGTTTGTGCTAGCCTTCTTAAGGCAACTTGTTTAACTTATGTCTGTACTCAGATATTGTTGCTTCCGCTGATTCGTCTATGATCGAGCACTTGTATTCAAGCCCTCGAGGCCCCTGGCTTGTATTATGATGCTTGTATGACTTATTTTACTTTTATAGTTGTGTTGTGATATCTTCTCGTGAGTCCCTGATCTTGATCGTACACGTTTGCGTGTATGATTAGTGTACGGTCAAATTGGGGGCGTCACAAGTTGGTATCAGAGCCGACTGCCTGTAGGAATTCCCCTTCCACACTCCTTGGCCGAAGTCGAGTCTAGACATTGCAAAACTTTTACTAACATGGATGTGCGGCCCATGGGCCCATGTTGCCATTGGGTGGTATTAGGATCTTTTATTCCTCAACCTATACTCTGGGACTCTGACATCTCTTCTATTCAGGTTAAGCGATTTTACTAACTCTGACTCTAGGTTCTCGATAATCCTTTCTCCCGGTGAGCCCCTTCAGTCCAGATGATCACCTGCTGCACCAGAAAATTTTGAAGATACTCTTCGATGTTTCCTTGAGACCCTTGTTCCCTTCGCCGTTGCAATTCCATACCACCGATAAATCCCTATGGAAAGCTACATACACTTGTCGTCCGTAACTTCATTTCCAATCTTATCTTGATATTACAAGATACCCTGAAATACCTCGGATATTCCGAGAATCCTTTGTGTTTGCTGCCTTGCAGCTCCTTTTCCTCATAAATACCCCTACGGATAATTCCTGGCACTTACCGATTATCCGCTCATCCCCAGTTGTTTAGGTGTTTTGCAAAATGCTTCTAAATGCCATTGGCTCTTCCAAAATCCTTAGTAGCCTACTGCTCTTGATCTTCTTTACCTGCTTGCATAATGGTTACTTCCATATGTCTAGCAATATTCATTAAAATACTTTGTGATCGACATTCTGATCTTGTTAATTCAACATGTGTGTGAATGCACACAATCATCATTTATTCCCTGAAAATTATCCTTCCGGCTCAGACGTCATTTTGAACATGAGCTGGCTCTCAGCCAATTAAATTGCCGTCGATTGTACCCCTAAGTCTATTCAAATTATCCATCCTTTATCAGAGTGTTTGCTTCTGATCCCTTCGTTTGGAAATCTTAATTCCTTTTGCATTTGAGCTTGACTTAGTCGGTTGTTTCTATAATCAGATCTCCTTGCATTCTTTCTTCTTCTGGTTGAGTACCGATGCTCACATCAAATCCCTTAGGGACCGCCAGGTCCTTTGTTGGATTTTGTCCGACACCGTCCTTCGTATTCATTAACCTTGTCAGCTTTTCCTCAGATATATAATGCCTTTGGTAAATTGTATCCTCTGCTTTGTCAACCATGCTCTACTTTCGAGCTGGTGATAATTACTCCTGATGTTTGTGGTATATGTTCCTAAGATGCCCTTATGGGTTGAACCTATGCCTTCCCTAACCGTATGCAGCCGAGAGTTTTCACGAGTCATACTCTTCTGGTGTTTTGCCAGGTAATATTTCAACACTACAACTTCATCGAAAGCGAGAGGTGAGTGAAAGGTTATGCATTGAAGAAGTGGGAGTCGACCTTGAACTGGTGTTCATGCCCATGGACACGATGTAGATTCTATCATGGAAACTTCTTGTAATAATAACTATTTCCTTGATATAGGTTCATCTAGTATCCATGTTTGGTCCTTTGCAACCATGGTTCCGACCATGATTGTTCTCCTTTGATTCCATTTCTCAGACAAGATGAAGTACTTGTCTCCTGCAGATCATTTCACGTGTCCACCGTCTACTCTGCTCTACCATCGAGTATTACACTCTGGTATCTCGAGAATATCAACAAACTACATAACTTCTTGTGGGTTCTTCATCAACTATTATTTCTCGATGATTCCAATTTTCTCCAGGTTTTGAGTTGTTTTTCACTCGAAACCCCGATAACTAAATCGAGTTCGTTCTATGGTTCAACTACTCTTTGTAATCCTTACTACTTGCGAGTTGTACTCGCTGATGTCATTCCCAACCGATTGGCTACATCATCATCATCATCATGTTAAAGCCTAAACTGTGCTACCTGGTCCTTATTCCCAGAGCACAACTTTTGATGATGAGCTAAGCTTACATCGATCTTCCTTGTCTTACCATTTCACCTCAAGCAACAAGCTTGATTCCGAGTTTGTGTCGTATCCATGGTTTCAATAACTTTTCGCTCCATCCTTCCTTTTGCTTGATGTCGTCGATGACCGATTACATCTCCATGAAACCTCTCGACAAAATTTGTCATGATCATCATCAACATTCTGAGTTCCTCCAGGATATCAATTGTATTCATGATGAGAAATACCATCCTTGCCCCTCGATGATTTGTGTTATCATCGGCAACATTCTTGCTTTCCCTTCAACACAAACTTGTTCATTTTTTGTGTTGTACCTTAAGATCCTTGCTATCAAACTTATGTTATGTTCTACCTTGGAGTATTGCTAACTTCTATGTCAAGAATGTCATGGGAAATTCACCACCCTTAAGAATTCTTGATACAAGTGATACTTATTAACATCACCATTCTTTTCTTGGTCCCCGTGTTGTTTCTAACCAAAATACCGACAAATGGTCTATGATGTGTAAATTCTAAACTTCTAGCAACCCTATTGCTTTGAAGTTATTGGTCTATAGTTTCATTCTACGTCTATGACTTATTGAATCATCATTCGAACATTGATCGTGCTACCTAGCCCATATTTCGGGTGCACATTTCAACAAATGTTTAACTGTGTATGTTTTCCTCGAGCATACATCATTAAGTCATTTGATCTAGCTAATGTTATCCCCTTGTTCACATAGTTGCGGAAATCCATCTTTTTGGAAATCTCAATGGATTGTCGCTGAGTCAATCAGTCACCTCCTCACCTCTCCTTGATTTAATGGTGAACCCCTGTTCGAAACTTGCTTCCATAGTTCATTTCCCGAGGATCATATAATGTCGTCTCGTCAATTGTGTTGCACCTCTTCTTCTCAAGCATCCTGAGTTTAAGGTGTCCTGACACCAATCGGATCTGAATCTTGGTCAGATATGATGGCTAGGACAACTTTCCAAGAATTATGTTGTTGGTCCCTTGATGACCCGGTAATATGATGTCATGTCTAGCACCCCTGGCTGGAGGACCTGCCATTATAATTTCTTTTGCAAGGATGAACATTCTTCCTGGAGTAAATTGTAGGACTTATTTTATAACTTGCTCCTGATGGATCATATGGGAATCCAAAGTATGGCCCTTGATTGTAACACCGTATCATTACTACCTCGAAGCATCACTATGATACCCCGCTCATCAACAAGAACATTGGAGGCGCGATGCTAAATGTTTCTTGGTCAGTTATCCAAACACCGTTGTATGGGTAACATCTTAATTAATCCTTGCCTCTTATCTGAATGGTTGGGTACTTGCTCTCCTACCCTGTATGCCATGTTCTGCTTGTACATGGGAAGGATATACTCCTAATAATTGTGTGTAATCACAATTTTCTTTCCATTGTTCTGTTTAATCTGAAAATCGTGTTTTCCTTTCCATTCTTTTGTTTAACCTTCCCTGAATCTGACTTAACTGAGCAGAGATAATTCCCTGCTTAGGTAGGCACCTTGTTGTACCACTCTGTCTGTAAGACCATGTTACTATTGTTGATGACATTCCGGTAACCACCGATGGGTGATAACTTTGCCAATTGGTTCGCCTCGTTCAACAAGCAGGAAAATTGCTCTCTTCGTTCCCCATCCTTGGTACCAACATTGTTGCCGGCATAGCTGACAAGCTATTCACTGACATGCCTCCCTGTCGAGTGTGTGCAAGATGTCACCACCCTTCCTACTTTCAACCCACATGGTGGGCCCATAACCCACAGGTCCACTGGATCAAAACCTGACTCGTCTTTACAACCCGGATTCTAATGTATCCTTTGCACCTGGCTTCGTATGTGATTCACGAGCTAAATGTTATACCATCAATCATCCTGGAATCAAATACCATGTTATTCTCGTTGTTGAAAACCCCATTACAGCTTCTGTCTAGTCATTGAATGATTGCCTACTCGTTTGAAGCGTCGGTACCATCGTATATTGCACTCAACGAATTCACTGAGATACAACTCATGAGATACCTTGTGTATTTCCCATTGAATTCACCATCAGATGCCCAGCTTTGTGGAGATGCGTTCTTCCGAAGTTTTCCCCTTGGTCGCATTCGTAGGACGATGGAGATCCCTAAGAAAGGATGACGACGTGATCATGGTGACTTGAAGGAGAGAAACAAAGACATCAACGAAAGGGAACAACCTCTTCGAAAGGGCATCCAAGACCGAGAAGACTTGTTAGGTTTTTTGCTACCAGTGCCCCCCCCCTTACTCCACCGCTTGAATCTCGGGACGAGATTTCTTGTAGTGGAGGAGAATTGTGACACCCAAGTAATCAAGCTACAGTAACTCTCTGGTAATGATGCCACATCACCTCAATTACTGTTGATAATCTCGCGTTGGTTCAGAACCAATCCAAATTCAAAATTTGAATTAAAGTCGAAACAATTAAAGTTTTCAAAAGTCAAAACTAAATTGTTCCTAACGTTCCAAATAACCCATAATAAATGTTGGTGAAGAAATCATCTTCTAATAAAATACTTAAATGCACTAAATAAACTAAAATAACAATAAAACAATTATCTAAAATGCTTTTAAAATAATAAGCACATGCAAAACACTTTATTTAAAGTGCCAGAATATTTGGGGCTGTGACCTATTTAATAACACCAAATTAGTTGTTGCTTTTAAATTTTATAAAACTAAAAGAAAATAAAACAAAACAAACAAAAAAGAAAAAGGAAAAGAGAGACCCCACCACTGGGCCACGGCCCAGCTGTCCTCTGCACCCACCAGGCCGGTCCAATTGGCCCAGCCACCCCCACGTGCGCCCAACCGCCCCACTCGGTCGCCTTCCACCTCGCTATAGGGGAAGCCGACTGAGGCGCGCCCGTTGGTCGTCCCCAACCACCTCGCCATTCCCGCCGGGGGAAGATAAGGACGCCACCCCCTGCAGCCCCCTCGGCCTCCTTGCCTCCCCTCCACTTGCCTCTCCCACTTCTTCCCCACACTCGCCCCTCTTACCGATCTGGAGGATACCACCGTCACCATCGTTGCATCGATCCCGCGGCCACCGGCCGTCTCTCGCCTCGCCGACTTGACCTCGATCTTCGTCGCCGTCTCTTACGCCCTTCAATGCCACTAGACTGAGCCGGGAGCCACCGCGTCGAGCCCGGCACCGCCTTCTTCTTCCTCGGCACCTTCGAGCTTCGCCGTCGATTCCAGCACCTCTGAGGCTTCCCCGAGCCCACTAAGCACATCTGCAAGCTCGATGTGAGCTCCTCTTTCGATTCCCCTTCCCACCCCTCGAATCTCATATGTTTCGCCGTTGTTCCGCCGTGGCCGAAACTCACCATGGCCGGACCGCCGGAGCTCTGCTCCTGTGCGTACTCGCCTGCTCCCGTCGCGACCTTGGCCTCCCCGTGCGCGCCCACTGCTGTGCCTTGCCACACGCCCCACTCCCTGCCCGCACTCGTTGCATTCCTGGCCGCGTCCAGGAGCGACCCTGCGGCCGCCCGCTTGCCCGCGACCCTGCTCGTTTCCTGCTGCTGCCTGATGCAGCGATGATGCAGCTGTTGTGCTACTGCTGCTCGCATGCTCCTCCCGCTTTCCTGCTGCTAATCTGCTAGCCACCGCCGCTGCTGTTTTGATTTTGCTGCCTGCGTCGTTGCCGCCTAGTTTGCTGATGGTTGTGGCCGTCGGTGCCTCCTGTGCCCGTGCGTATGTGCACAACCGGCTGTGCCTCTGGCCGGCGTACTGTGCTAGAGTTAGATTAGTCTAGCAATAGATCAAGTTAGTTTATTTGTTTAATTAGTCAAATGTGTAGATGACATGCGGCCCCTTCTAGATTATTTTAGTCTAGCTGCTTTTATTAGCTCATGTGACACTTACATGTGGGTCCTCTTGACCCAGTTAACCAGTCAACATTACTGGTCAACTGCTATTGACCCTGTTGACTGGAAAACCCCTGGCCCCACTGTCATACACATGGCTAGCACCCTAGTAGGTGTAAAAGGTATCTTCCTATTTAGTAACTAAAGGAAATACATAGAAGAAATGTAGTAAATCCAATAAAACTTTGAGAAATCATATAAAATAATCCGTAATTCGGAGAAAAATACTTTGTACATGAAAGTTGCTCAGAACAACGATACGAATCCGAAAACGCAGCCCCTTCGTCAGCCACTCATCCCTAGCATAGCGAACACGCAACTTTCCCCTCCGATTCATCTGTCCAAAACCGCGAAACCCTGGGGATACTTTCTCGGTTGTTTCCACCCTTCGCCGGTATCACCTCCTACCGCGTTAGGTCACCCCTAGTACCGCTTATTGCCATGTTATGTTCTGTGATGCCTTGTGTGCTCCGTATTTACTGTTTCTTCCCCCCTCTTCTTCTCCGGTAGACCTCGAGACCGACGCTGCCGGTGACCCCCAGTTCGACTATGGTGTTGACGACTCGTCCTTCTTGCCAGAGCAACCAGGCAAGCCCCCCCCCCCCCTTGATCACCAGATATCGCCTATTCTTCTCTATACTGCTTGCATTAGAGTAGTGTAGCATGTTACTGTTCGGTTACTCCTATTCTGTTGCATAGTCTGCCATTGTTGCAATAGTCATTGATACCTTACCCGCAATCATAAATGCTTAGTATAGGATGCTAGTTTGTCATCATTGGCCCTTAATTCTTGTCAGTCTGCCCTGCTATACTGTCGGGCCATGATCACTTGGGAGGTGATCACGGGTATATACTATACATATATACATACTATACAGATGGTGACAAAAGTCGGGTCAGCTCGTTGACTACCCGTAAGTGATTCCGATTTGGGGGCTGGAAGGACAGGTGGCTCCATCCCGGTAGAGGTGGGCCTGAGTTCCCGATGGCCCCCGACTGTTACTATGTGGCGGAGCGATAGGGAAGGTTGAGACCACCTAGGCGAGAGGTGGGCCTGGCCCTGGTCGATGTTCGCGGTTACTTCATAATAACACGCTTAACGAGATCTTGGTATTTGATTTGAGTCTGGCCACTGGCCTATACGCACTAACCAACTACGCGGGAAAGATATGGGCACTCGACGTCGTGGTATCAGTCGAAGCCTTCTTGACGTCAGCGACGGAGCGGCGCGCGTCGGATTGGACCGCGTAACGTGACTTCCTTTGTAATGGAGGTTGCTAGGTCTACTTCCGGCCGCCCTCGCAACGTGCAGGTGTGAAATGGGTGATGGGCCCAGACCCCTGCGCGCATAGGATTTAGACCGGCGTGTTAACCTCTCTGTTGTGCCTAGGTGGGGCTGCGACGTGTTGATCTTCCAAGGCCGGGCATGACCCAAGAAAGTGTGTCCGACCAAATGGGATCGAGCGTGTTGGGTTATGTGGTGCACCCCTGCAGGGAAGTTTATCTATTCGTATAGCCGTGTCCCTCGGTAAAAGGACGACCCGGAGTTGTACCTTGACCTTATGACAACTAGAACCGTATACTTAATAAAACACACCCAGACAAGTTCCACAGACAACCCGGTGATCGCTTTTCCACAGGGCGATGAGGGGAGGATCGTCGGGTAGGATTATGCTATGTGATGCTACTTGGAGGACTTCAATCTACTCTCTTCTACATGCTGCAAGATGGAGGTGGCCAGAAGCGTAGTCTTCGACAGGATTAGCTATCCCCCTCTTATTCTGGCATTCTGCAGTTCAGTCCACCGATGTGGCCCTTTACACATATACCCATGCATATGTAGTGTAGCTCCTTGCTTGTGAGTACTTTGGATGAGTACTCACGGTTGCTTTTCTCCCTCTTTTCCCCCTTTCCCTTCTACCTGGTTGTCGCAACCAGATGCCGGAGTCCAGGAGCCAGACTCCACTGTCGACGACGACTCCTACTACACTGGAGGTGCCTACTACTACGTGCAGGCCGCTGACGACGACCAGGAGTAGTTTAGGAGGATCCCAGGCAGGAGGCCTGCACCTCTTTCGATTTGTATCCCAGTTTGTGCTAGCCTTCTTAAGGCAACTTGTTTAACTTATGTCTATACTCAGATATTGTTGCTTCCGCTGACTCGTCTATGATCGAGCACTTGTCTTCGAGCCCTCGAGGCCCCTGGCTTGTATTATGATGCTTGTATGACTTATTTTACTTTTAGAGTTGTGTTGTGATATCTTCTCGTGAGTCCCTGATCTTGATCGTACACGTTTGCGTGTATGATTAGTGTACGGTCAAATTGGGGGCGTCACATTCACGGACGACGAGGAGGAGTGCAAGCGTCAAGGAACGCCTACACCATCCGCGAGGGAAACATGGAAGCAAAGACGGAAGAAGAAGGATCTGGTCAGCCTAGAAGGACCGGTACAACCGGCCAACTACAGCCCGGGCGGTACAACCGCCCGACTACCGCCAACAACCGACCCACCTTCTGTGTTCAAGCGGTGCAAGGCCGGTACTACATAGGTTGTACCAATAATTGCCAAAAGACCGGTACAACCGCCCCGATATCCGGAGCAACCGCTGCCCCTTCGGTGTACACCTCCAGGAGCCAGCGCCTGGACTCCCAGTGGTACTACCCCTCCCTATGACCGGTACTACCGCCCCGCATGAGCTCCTAGCGGTACTACCAGCCACTGGACTGGTACTACCGGCCTGTCTGCGCATAGTGTATCGGGCCTCCGGCCCATGTACCCTCTCCCACTTACCCCTTCGTGGCTTAGACTATAAATAGGCCTCCCCCTCATCCTTTCCAAGGTTATCAAATATGATAGCTCATTCTTAGGTGAGCTTTGCTCCTACCTCTACTCTTGAGAGAGAGAGAGACTACCACTCCAATGGAATTCAAGACCCCCATGTGAGAAGATCATGTGGGATATCATCAAGACCCCCTCGCGGGAAGATCCATCTAGGATACCATCAAGACTTCCTCTTGGAGATGAACCTTACCATCTATCTTTCCCTTTGTTGTTCATCTACCTTGTGGATCTTATGTGTTTGATTGTCTAGTGGATGCGTGATTTGGACTTGTTCTTCAGTGTTTCCACTTATTATTTCTCTCGTTCTTCCCCGTGTTCTTCCCGTTCCTCGTAGGGATCCACTCCAATAGTGAAAGATCGGCCTCTAGGGTTCTACCCTACATCATTTCGTTTCTTGGTACTGATTCTAATGTTTATGAGGATATGATGCTGCCTAAATTGGATACATTTGTTTTGCTTACAAATGAAGGGCCTAGCTTGGAGAAGGATGAACATTGGAGCAAGAACAAGCATGGAGATGATGGCATGTGCAAGGGGAACAAGAACGGAGTTACGAGTGATGATTTCAGGACGTTGAAGCCACCATAATGAGTGCATGAAGCCTTGGACGAAATATACAAGATGCCACTTCATAACTTTCGTCCAAAGGCTATTCTCGGTGCTGTGTCACCTTATTATTGGGCCAGGCCCATGTAATTTCGAAATACTTGAGTATAGGCTATTTTTAGAGTCCGTATGTGTGGGGAAACAAGAGATAGGGTTGTTTTCGGACCCCTTCCCCAAGGGCCACGAAATTCCCCCTCTTCCTTCATATATACAGCCCTTAGGACGTCGTTTAGACTTTGGGTTTTGTTTAGATTAAAAGTTCGCCATAGCTAAAACTTCGCGTACTTCATTTGTGTTCAACGACCAGACAAAGGCATCATAGAACCCCGCCTTCATTAGTAAAGCTTTCCTCTTATATTCGCAATACCCAGATTGCAATCTCAGTTTCTTGCTTGTTGTTCGTTTTCTCATAGGAAAACAGACCCTCGTGGTCAGGTTGATCGTGCTCCGGTGTGGTCAATAACCCCTCGGAAGTTGGTTTAGCGATTGCTAAGGCGCGACGCCTCGCACGTTCATAGTTGGATCGTTAAGGTCGACTCCCACAGAAAACGATAGCCACCATCTCATCGAAAGACGGGACACCGTTGCCTCTATCATAGGTTGTGCACAAGTTCCGTATCCGCCTATTGTGCAATTGTGCTAGCGTCTCTCTAGTGTTGTGCTACAAGAGCATTTTCGTGGTTCCCACATTTTGGCTCATTCCTTGGTTGCTCGACCCCGCTTATCTATTTGCGTGTGTGTTTCCACGTACCATATCTTGCTATTGGTCTACTAGTTGCATTTGCAAATTTGTGAATCTTTTCCAACATAATTGAGGCTCACTAACAATTGCATAAAATTTTGTGCCACCATCCTAACTGAGAGCTTTTTACTTGTGTAGGTGTGAGAACAGACAAGAATTGGTACCAATTGTGTTATTTCCTTGTTCCACATTTGAGTGATCATTGATCCATCTTCAACATCGGTCAAGGTACATATGGTATAAGTTCTTCTCTTTCTCTCACTCACATATTGTGCTTGGAATGATGGATAGGCCAAGTTCTTCTACCAACCCACTCTTCATCGAGCAAGACAACGACATGTCATCCTATGTCACCAAGAACCACCTCTTCGGTGCACAATGAGCTTTACATCAAGAAAGACAAGCAATGAGCGATCGCATCGACAATCTTGCCACCGACTTGCGACTCTTCGAGCAACGAACTTAAGAGACTACTTCGACAACAATCTCGAGTCTCACAAACAAGAGAACGATGCAAGAATGGACAAGATTCGTGCCTTGTTGGTGAACTGCCATTCTACCTCTTCGTCCTACTCAAGACGAAGCCGTTCGAGTCGACACTCTGATGACACCTTCTCCGGCTCAAGTACACCGACATCAAACACTCTACGTCGAGCCGCGTGCCAAGACCGTCAAGCAACTCGTAGTCCTCTACACGGCAATCATCCACAAGAGCAATTCGACGAGCAACCACATCGTCATCGCTAACACCAAGTTCCTCTTGAACAAGCACAAGAAAGGCAATGTCAAGGTCTCCAAGAGGAAGAGCGAGCGCGACAACACCAAGATGAACAAGACGTCGAGGCTCAAAGTCTTCAACAACAAAAACGTGAAGTACAAGCTCTTGAGGTGCAACGTGCCCTTCAAGAATCAAGTCAAGCCATTGCCAACCACAACCGAGATAGGCGCAATCAAGAGGAAGCACTTCGCGAATAAATTCAAGAGTGAAACTACCAAGCAAGAGTGCATCATCAAGTTCCTCAAGCTAGCCCACAAGCTCGACAAGAACCTCAAGTACGGCAAGAGCAACATGAGGTTGACAATCCTCCACGCCAAGAGCAACATGAGGTTGACATTCATCCACATCAAGGACGTCATCATCATCCTCGACCCCAACACAATGAAGAGCAACGCTATGGCAAGCTGAAGTTCACCATGCCCAAGTTCAACGGAAGCGATGATCCCGAAGAGTACCTTTCATGGGCATTGAAGGTCGACAAGATCTTTCGTTTGCACAACTATGAGGAAGAGAAGAAGATCGCTATGGGATCCCATGAGTTCCAAGACTATGTGCTCATATGGTGGGAAGAAGTTCTTGAGCACCGAGAAGCAAGAGATGAACCACCAATCACCACATGGGAGGAAATGAAAGATGGCATGCGCCCACGCTTTGTGCCTACAAACTACAACCGCGGCCTCTTCAAGAAACTCCAACTCCACAAGCCAGGAACAAAGAGCGTTGATGAATACTACAAGGAAATGGAGATTGCCATGATAAGAGCCAATGTAACGGAAGATGATGAGCAAACTATGGCCCGTTTCTTGAATGGACTCAATCATCCCACCAAGAAGATTGTCGACTTCCAACCCTACTACAACCTCACTGAGCTCGTGCATCAAGCTACCAAAGCGGAACGCCAAGTGTAAGATGACTTCAAGTACGCCAAGTACTCGTCCAAGAGATACGGCTTCTCCAACACCCATGCTTCAACGACTCCAACACCTTCTAACTCAACCAAGCCATCTACAAACAACGGCGACAAGTCGAGTTACAAGAAAACTTCGACAACCTAAATTCATCCTCCTACTACAAGCAACTTCAAGCCGCACGCTTCATCATCTACTCCAACCGATGAGACCGTCAAGACAAGTTCCATTAAGTGTTTCACATGCGGCGGCCGAGGCCACAAGTCCTTTGAGTGTACCAACAAGCGCACCATGATCCTCAACGACGACGGAACCTATGACTCCCTGAGTGAAGAGGAGATGGAAGCCCTTGAGAAAGTGGCCATGCACCGGCGCGTGAACAAAGATGAAGATGATCAAGTCTTTTGTGATGAGGATTCGAACCCCGCTCTCGTTGTCTCCAAATTCTTGACTCTTCAACATCAACAAGACGAAGACCAAAGATGCTATATCTTCCACACCAAGGCCGGCATCAATGGAAGGTTCGTCAAGGTCATCGTCGACAGAGGGAGTTGTCACAACTCGGCAAGTGAAGAACTATGCTCCAAGCTCCAATTGGTCAAGATGAAGCACCCGCAGCCCTGCAAGGTTCAATGGCTAAGCGATTCCGGCACTATCCAAGTTGAGCATACGGTCAAAGTTTCCTTCAAAATTGGAGCATATGAAGACACTTTGGAGTGTGATGTCATCCCGATGTCCGTTTGCCACCTCCTTCTTGGTCGACCATGGCAATTTGACCACGGCGTCATCCACAACGGGCGTACTAATCACTATAGCTTCAAGATGAAGAGAAAGGAGTATGTGCTACGACCTATGTCTCCAAGACAAGTGGTCGCCGACAAGCAAGCCACCCATCATGGAGAAAAGAGTGAGAGAGTGACCCACCCAAAAGAGAGTGAGCGCCACAAGCCAAAATCGAGTGCCTCCACGATGAGAGACAAGAAAAACTTAGTCCTATTTGCCACCAAAAGTGAGATGAGAGAAGTGTGTGAGAACCCATCAAGTGTTATGCACTATGTCCTTGTGTGCAAAGACGAGGCACCAAAAACTAACACCTCTCACAATCTACCTTTAGTGTTGTATTCTCTTTTGCAGGAATTCCAAGATATTTTCCCCGACGAGCTACCTCCGGGTCTACCTCCACTACGAGGCATTGAACACCGAATCGACCTCGTCCCCAGAGCACCTCTACCTAACAAGGATCCCTACCGCATAAACCCCGAGGAAACTAAGGAGATCGAATGACAAGTACAACAACTCATCGACAACGGTCAAGTACGTGAACGCTTGAGCCCTTGTGTCGTTCCAGTCATTCTTGTTCCAAAGAAAGACGATACTTATTGCATGGTTTCTGATTGACGTCCCATCAATGCTATCACCGTTAGATATCGGTAACCTATTCCACGCTTAGATTATATGCTTAATGAGCTTAGCAGGGCCACTATTTTCTCTAAGATTGATCTTAAGAGTGGCTACTATCAAATACGCATCCAAGAAGGTGATGAATGGAAAAACCGCATTTAAGACCAAATTTGCCTTATATGAATGGCTAGTTATGCCAATGGGTTTATCCGAAGCACCCGGTACTTTCATGCGAGTCATGCATTTTGTTCTTCATCCCTATATTGGTGTATTTGTTGTGGTCTATTTTGATGATATTCTTGTCTTTAGCAAATCCCTCAAAGATCATGTCAACCATCTTAGAACCGTGTTGCAAACCCTTAGGAAAGAGCGACTTTATGCTAATATGGAAAAATGCCTTTTTTGGTGTTGATAAGCTTGTTTTCTTGGGTTTTGTTGTGTCTTCTAAGGGTGTTCATGTAGATGAATATAAGATCAATGCTATTAAAACTTGTCCCCAACCAACCAACTTGCAACAAGTGCGTAGTTTTCTTGGTCTAGCCAGTTTCTATCATAGATTTGTGAAGGATTTTAGCACCATTGCTTCACCTTTGCATTCCTTGTGTAAGAAAAATGCGCCATTTGTTTGCGGACCATCCCAAGATACCGCATTTAATGAGCTTAAAAATTTGCTTACTCATGCTCCCGTGCTTGCATTACCCAACTTTGACAAACCTTTTGAAATTCATTGTGATGCTAGTGGTAATGGCATAGGAGGTGTGTTAACGCAAGAAAAGTGCCCCATAGCATACCTAGTGAGAAACTTTTCGGAGCGCAACTCAATTATCCCATCTATGACAAAGAGCTATATGCTTTAGTGCGAGTTTTGCATGAATGGGAACATTATCTTCGCCCTCATGAATTTATCATCCATACCGATCATGAAACGCTTAAGTACTTACAGGGTCAAACTAAGTTGAACAAGCGTCATGCTAAATGGAGTGAATTCATTGAGTCTTTTCCTTATGTCATCAAGTACATCAAAGGTAAGGAAAATGTAGTGGTGGATGCTCTTTCCCGCATATGCATCTTGTCACTAAACTTGAATTGAATGTCATTGGCTTTGAGCACATCAAAGACTTGTATGCACATGATCCTACTTTTGTTATTCCTTATGCTAAGTGTTTGACGCATACATCTTGGGAACGATATTACACCAAGCATGATTATCTTATGAGAACTAACAAACTTTGCATTCCCGAGTTTTCTCTTCGTTTGCTCCTTTTGCAAGAGGCTCATGGAGGCGGACTAATGGGACACTTTGGACATGACAAGACATTCGCTATGCTCTCCAAGAACTATTTTTGGCCCAAGATGTTCCGCGACGTCTCACGCTTCACTGACCGATGCTCTACATGTCGCAAAGCTAAGTTAAAAGCTCAATCCCATGGTCTTTACATGCCCCTTCCTACTCCTTATCAACCTTGGGAAGACATTAGCATGGTGATGCGGAGCATCCTTCGGTCATCCCCATGGACCTTCCAGCGTCTCACCAAGATCCAAGAGGACCCATGACTAGAGCACGAGCTAGGGCACTCGAGACCGAGGTGACTTCTCTCCTTAGTGATATATCACATGATCCTCTCGAGACATGGCTACTACCTCAGTTCGGAATGTTGTGCATGATTAGGTACCAAGAGGACCCTCCCGAGGATGCACATGAAGATGGCCAAGACCCCAAGTCCATGGAAGAAGAGAACCAATGGGAGAAGGCAAGAACACCCACCAGGCACCAGACATCCGGCCAGGACACTGGACATCCGGCCCCTAGAGATCTACACGGCCAGCCCTCTACAGAAGAAACTACAGCGACCGGACATCCGGCGTCCAGTCCGGACATCCGACCCTTCACCAGAAATCCGGCCTCCCGCTCGGATATCCGGACAAGGCGTCCAGAATGCATAGAAGTTGGTTCGGACAGCCCGGACATCCGGCCTCCCCACCGGACATCCGGCCCCTCCGAGCGGACATCCGGCGTCGCCCATCCAGAGAACAGAATGGCCGTCTGCATCAGCCTGGACATCCATTCACTCAGCGCGGACATCCGGCGCCTCACGAGCCACCAGACATCCGGCCCGTCACCCGGACATCCCGCGCCCTCTGCCTACACGCAGCTCCTTTGGGTCGTGACCCATGTATCCCTTCGCCCCACTATATATACTCCCTCATCCCGTACGTTTTAGGGTTAGCATTGGTTTTGCTCATATTTTGTGAGAGCCTTGCTCATCCACTTGGTTACTTCTCCTCGGAGCTCACGACCTCTTCGGAGAAGATCCCCCAAGCGGATTCAAGACCCCTTCAAGGGAAGACCCCCAAGGCCTCCTCATGGAGAAGAACGGTTCCCTTTGTATCCTCCCCTTGTTGATTTTGGATCATGTGTTACCTTATGCTTTCGGTGATCTAGCCCTCTTGTGATCGATTACTTGTCGGTTGAGTGTTTTCTCTCGTCCCTCCCCGTGATTCCCCTTGTGTTTTCCGCGCATTCTTCGTGTTTCCCCCGTAGGATCCACTCCAACGTGAAAGATCGGCCCCTTAGGGTTCCGCACTACATCATCTTGGTATCATGAGCCACGTTGATCACGTTTTTGGAGCCCCTACCCCGTGTTTTCTAGCTTGATTTTGTTGTTTTCGTCCTAAATCTGAAAATCCCCACCAAAAATAGCCCCAAATTTTTTTGTGATTTGTTGGTGTGATGAAGTTTTGTTGGATTTGATCCATGGATCTGCTTTGCATCGAGTTGATCTAGCTTTTCCCCATCTCTCCCGCGATTTCCATCCACCAATTCGTCCAAATTTTGGCCCGGAGTTGCATTCCCGCGGAGTTCATCTTGTTCGTCCCCGATCTAGGAGCCCGGACATCCGCCCGTGTCCACCGGACATCCTGCGCCCTGGACATCCGGCAGCTGGCCCGGACATCCGGTCCCTGACAGCAGCAACTCCAACCTCCCGAGCCATTTCTGCATACTTTCGCTCAATTTTGCCCCGGTGCCCACGCTTACTTCCGCATACCCCCAACACTTTCCTCAAGCACCACCACCGCTCACTGCTACCTCCTATGTCGATTTTGACACGTTTTGGTCTTTGAGATTTTGGGTTGTGATTCCCGTGTCCTATCGTGTTTCGGCTATATAGGTACAGTTCGACGTCACCATCACCACCGCTCATCTCCATCGACTACTCATCATCGCCAAGGATGGTAACCTCGACGACATCTTTGTCATACCTTGCAATTGCATTGATACCCCACATGTACCTACTTTTGCGTAGCTTACCCATCGAGACTAGCCATTGAGTATTGCTGGCAACGTGACTTGTGCACATTAGTGATCATACTCCATAGCATACATACCATACCACCGTGGTGCATATCTTGGAATCAACTTGTGTGTCACAAAGTTGTCATAGCATACACAATTGCTATCTTGGTTCGTGAAGTTTTGCATAAGAAAGGAGCTCAAAAGTTAAAGAGCCACCCAAGCTTTTAAGCAAAGAGCTTATAAGCAAGAACCATAGCATCATACTACATTAAGATTGTCATATAAGATCATCTTGGATCATAGCACCGAAATACCATACATATAGCATACTTGGGATAGAGATCGTTGCATTTTTGCTTAGTAGGTTGTGCACAAGTTTCGTATCCGCCTATTGTGCAATCGTGCTAGTGTCTCTCTAGTATTGTGCAACAAGAGCATTTTTATGGATTCCACATTTTGGCTCACTTTTAGTTTGCACAATCCCATTTATCAATTTGCGTGTGTGTTTCCGTGTACGCCTACTTGCTTGGTCTACTTGTTGCATTTGAGAATTTGTGAATCTTTTCCAACATTATTGAAGCTCACTTACAATTGCATCAAATTTTGGGCCACCATCCTAACCAAGCTCCACCATAAGCTCTTACTTGTGTAGGTGTGAGAACCGACAAGAATCCGTACCAACAGTGCTATTTCATTTTCCGCATTTGAGTGAACTTGATTCATCTTCAACATCGGTCAAGGTACATTTGGTACACGTTCTTCTCTGTCGACCACTTACATTTTGTTTGGAATGATGGATAGGCCAAGTTCTTCTACCAATCCACCCCCCATCGAGAACGGCAACGACATGTCATCATTCGTCACAAAGAGCCACCTCTTTGGTGCTCAAAGGGCGTTGCACCAAGAGCAACAAGCAATGAGTGACCGCATCGACAACCACGCCACCGACTTGCAACTCTCCGAGCAACGTACAAGAGACTACTTTGATAACCAGTTCGACGCTCACAAGCAAGAGAATGATGCAAGAATGGACGAGATCCGCGCCTTGATGAGGAACCGTCATCCTTCCACTTCTTCATCCTCAAGACGGAGCCGCTCGAGTCGACACTCCGACGACACCTTCTCCGACTCAAGTACACCGTCATCGAACACTCTTCGACGAGCCGCGCGTCAAGACCGTCATGCATCTCGCAACCCGCTACATGACAAGCATTCACAAGAGCAAGTCGATGAGCAAGAACCTCGTCCTCAACCACACCAAGTCGTGTTTGCTCAAGCTCAAGAACGACAATGTCTACATCGCCAAGAGGAAGAACGAGCGCGTCTACACCAAGAGGAACAAGACACCGAGGCTCAACGTCTTCAACAACAACAACGTGAAGCGCAAGTTCTTGAGGCGCAACATGCCCTTCAAGAATCAAGTCGAGCTATCGCCAATCGCAATCGTGAACAGTGCAATCAAGAGGAAGCCTTTCGAGAAGAAATCCAAGAGAGGAACTACCAACCGCGTGTGCAATGTCAAGCACCACAAGCTCCTCCACAAGCTCGTCAAGCTCCACCTCAACCTCAAGTTCAACAAGAGCAAGTTGATCATGGACTTCCTCCACGCCAAGAGCAACATGAGGATGATTACCCTCACCGTAAAGGGCGTCATCGTCACCATCGCCGACAACACAATGAAGAGCAACGCTATGGCAAGCTCAAATTCACAATGCCCAAGTTCAATGGAAGCAATGATCCGGAAGAATACCTCTCATGGGCATTGAAGGTCGACAAAATCTTTCGTTTGCACAACTATGAGGAAGAGAAGAAGATCGCTATGGCATCACTTGAGTTCCAAGACTATGTGCCCATATGGTGGGAACAAGTCATTGAGCGCCGAGAAGCAAGAGGTGAACCACCTATCACCACTTGGGCTCAAATGAAGGACCTCATGCATGCACGTTTTGTGCCAACCTACTACAATCGCGATCTCTTCAAGAAGCTACAACTCCTCAAGCAAGGAACAAAGAGTGTTGAAGAATACTACAAGGAAATGGAGATAGCCATGATTCGAGCCAATGTCACGGAAGATGACGAGCAAAATATGGCCCGCTTCTTGAATGGCCTCAATCATCCCATCAAGAAGATCGTCGACTTCCAACCCTACTCCAACCTCATTGAGCTCGTGCATCAAGCGACCAAGGCGGAACGTCAAGTGCAAGATGACTTCAAGTACGCCAAGTACTCATCCAAGACCTACGGCTTCTCCAACAATCAAGCTTCAACAACTCCTCCAACATCTACATCAACCAAGCCTTCTCCAAGCAACGACGACAAGTCAAGTTACAAGAAAACTTCGGCAAGTTCAAGTAGTCTTCCTCCTACTACAAGCAACTTTAAGTCGCGTGCTTCTTCATCTACTCCGACCGATGAGACCGTCAAAACAAGCTACTTCAAGTGTTTCACTTGCGGCGGCCAAGGCCACAAGTCCTATCAATGCACAAACAAGCGCACCATGATACTCAACGACGATGGCACCTATGACTCCATGAGTGATGAGGAGATGGAAGCTCTTGAGCAACTGGCCATGCACCGGCGCGTGAACGAGGATGAAGATGATCAAGTCTTTTGCGATGAGGATTCGAGCCCCGCTCTTGTTGTCTCCAAGGTCTTGACTCTTCAACATCAACAAGACGAAGACCAAGGATGCAACATCTTCCACACTAAGGCCGGCATCAATGGAAGGTCTGTCAAGGTCATCATCGATGGAGGTAGTTGCCACAACTTGGCAAGTGAAGAACTATGCTCCAAGCTTCACTTGGTCAAGAGGAAGCACCCGCACCCCTACAAGGTTCAATGGCTAAGTGACTCCGGCACTATACGAGTTGAGCATCCGGTCCAAGTCTCCTTGAAAATTGGTGCATATGAGGACACTTTGGAGTGTGATGTGGTCCCAATGACCGTTTGCCACCTCCTCCTTTGTCGACCATGGCAATTCGACCGTGGTGTCATCCACAACGGGTGCACCAATCACTATTGCTTCAAGATGAAAGGGAAGGAATATGTGTTACGACCTATGTCTCCTAGTCAAGTGATAGCTGACAAGCAAGCCACCCGTCATGGAGAGAAGAGTGAGAAAGTGATCCACCAAAAAGTGAGTGAGAGCCACAAGCCAAACTTGAGCGCCTCTTCGCCTAGAGAGAAAAACCTCATACTATTTGCCACAAAAAGTGAGATGGGGGAAGTGTGTGAGAACCCATCGAATGTGATGCACTTTGTCCTTGTGTGCAAGGATGGAGAACCAAAAACTGACACCTCTCACGAGCTACCTTTAGTGTTTCAATCTCTTTTGCAGGAATTCCAAGATGTTTTCCCCAATGAGCTACCTCCGTGTCTACCTCCTCTACGAGGTATTGAGCATCGAATCGACCTCATCCCTGGAGCGCCCCTACCAAACAAATCTACATACCGCGTCAACCCGGAAGAAACTAAGGAGATCCAATGGCAAGTACAACAGTTAATTGACAACGGTCAGGTACATGAAAGCCTAAGCCCTTGTGCCATTCTGGTTATACTTGTGCCTAAGCCCGATGGAAGTTTCCGCTTGTGTTCCGATTGTAGACCTATAAATGCTATTACCGTTCGCTATAGGCATCCTATTCCTCGCTTAGGTGATATGCTTGATGAACTTAGTGGAACTAACTTTTCACAAAAATTGATCTTAAAAGTGGCTATTATCAAATCCTCATTCAAGAGGGTGATGAATGGAAAACTGCTTTCAAAACCAAATTTGGCTTATATGAGTGGTTAGTGATGCCTATGGGTTTATCGGAGGCTCCCGATACTTTTGTGCGTCTTATGCATTATGTGCTTCGCCCTTATATTGGAGTCTTTGCTGTGGTTTACTTCAATGGTATTCTTGTGTTTAGAAAAACCATGAAAGAGCATATTAATCATGTTAGGGCTGTTTTGCAAATCCTTCGCAAGGAACGTCTTTATGCAAACTTGAAAAAATGCACGTTTGGTGTTGACAAAGTGGTTTTCTTGGGTTTTGTTGTCTCTTCCAAGGGTGTCCATGTTGATGAATCCAAGATTGAGGCAATTAAAACTTGGCCCCAACCCACCAATTTGCAACAAGTGCACGTTTGGTGTTGACAAAGTGGTTTTCTTGGGTTTTGTTGTCTCTTCCAAGGGTGTCCATGTTGATGAATCCAAGATTGAGGCAATTAAAACTTGGCCCCAACCCACCAATTTGCAACAAGTGCGTAGTTTTCTTGGTCTTGCAGGATTTTATCGTCGCTTTGTGAAAGACTTTAGCACTATTGCCGCTCCTTTCATTGCCTTGAGTAAGAAGAATGCTCCTTTTGTTTGGGGATCTTTGCAATCCACCACTTTTGATGAGCTCAAGTCCTTGCTTACTCATGCTCCGATTCTAGCTTTACCCAACTTTGAGAAAACTTTTGAGGTTCATTGCGATGCTAGTGGTACCGGAATTGGCGGAGTTTTGATGCAAGAAAAACAAGCCATTGCTTATTTTAGTGAAAAACTCTCCGGTGCTCAACTTAACTATCCCATATATGATAAGAATTGTATGCTTTAGTGCGTGTGATACATGTTTGGGAACATTACCTTCGACCTCATGAGTTTGTCATCCATACCGATCATGAAACGCTCAAGTACCTAAAAGGTCAAACTAAGTTGAACAAGCGTCATGCCAAATGGAGTGAGTTTATCGAATCTTTTCCCTATGTGATAAAGTACAATAAGGGTAAGGAAAATGTAGTTGTGGATGCACTTTCACGCATATGCACGCTTGTCACTAAACTTGAGTTGAATGTTATTGGTTTTGAGCACATCAAAGACTTGTATGTTAATGATCCATCTTTTGCTATTCCTTATGCTAAGTGTTTGATGCATACTTCTTGGGAACAATATTACATCAAGGATGGTTATCTTATGAGAGCTAACAAACTATGCATTCCCGAGTCTTCTCTTTGTTTGCTCCTTTTGCAAGAGGCTCATGGAGGCGGACTGATGGGACATTTTGGACGCGACAAGACTTTTGCCACTCTCTCGAAGAACTACTTTTGGCCCAAGATGTTCCGCGGCGTCTCGCGCTTCACCACCCGATGCTCTACATGTCGCAAAGCTAAGTCTAAAGCTCAATCCCATGGTCTTTACATGCCCCTTCCTATTCCTTATCAACCTTGGGAAGACATTAGCATGGATTTTATACTCGGTTTGCCTAGAACACAAAATGGCAAGGATTCCGTGTTTATTGTTGTGGACCAATTTTCTAAGATGGCACATTTCATTCCTTGCAACAAGATAGACGATGCTTCACATGTTGCAAATCTCTTTTGTAGGGAACTCTTGAGTCTCCATGGAGTACCAAAGACAATCGTCTCCGACCGCGACATCAAGTTCTTGAGTTACTTTTGGAAGATCCTATGCGTCAAGCTCGGTATCAAGCTATTGTTCTCTTCGGCATACCATCCTCAAACCGGCGGCCAAACGGAGGTGACGAACCGTACACTCTCCACTCTACTTCGCATGTTGATCAAGAAGAACATCAAGGAGTGGGAGGAGTGTCTACCCATCGCCGAGTACGCCTACAACCGTGCAAGACATTCGACGACCGGCAAGTCCCCCTTCGAGGTCGTCTACGGCTTCAACCCGTTGTCCCCATTGGACATTCTACCTCTTCCTCTACAAGAGCGCACCAACCTCGACGCAAGTGCCCGTGCAAGCTACATCAAGAAGATGCATGAAGATAAAAGGCACACCATCGAGCGCAAAGTACAACGACTCGCGACTAAGCTCAACGTCAACAAGCATCCCATGATATTCAACATTGGAGACCTCGTGTGGCTACACCTTCACAAGGACCGCTTCCCCAACGAACGCAAGTCCAAGCTTCTCCCTCGAGCCGATGGACCCTTCAAGGTGCTAGCGTGCTACAACAACAACGCTTACAAGATCGGCCTCCCGCGCGACAAGTACAACATGAGTGACATCTTCAACATCTCCGATCTCTCCCCGTACCATGGTGATGAGGATTTCGATCCGAGGTCGGATCTTTCCCAGGGGGGGGAGATGATGCGGAGCATCCTTCGGTCATCCCCATGGACCTTCTAGCGTCTCACCAAGCACCAGGAGGACCCATGACTAGAGCACGAGCTAGAGCTCTCGAGACCGAGGTGACTTCTCTCCTTAGTGATATATCACATGATCCTGTCGAGACATGGCTACTACCTCAGCTCGGAATGTTGTGCATGATTAGGTACCAAGAGGACCCTCCCGAGGATGCACATGAAGATGGCCAAGACCCCAAGTCCATGGAAGAAGAGAACCAATGGGACAAGGCAAGAACACCCTCCAGGCACCGGACATCCGGCCAGGACCCCGGACATCCGGCCCCTGGAGATCTACATGGCCAGCCCTCTGCAGAATAAACTACATTGACCGGACATCAGGCGTCTAGCCCGGACATCTGGCCCCTCACCGGAAATCCGGCCTCCAGCCCAGATATCCGTACAAGACGTCCAGAATGCAGAGAAGTTGGTCCGGACAGCCCGGACATCCGGCCTCCCCACCGGACATCCGGCCCCTCCGAGTGGACATCAGGCCTCGCCCATCCAGAGAACAGAACGGCCGCCTGCATCAGCCCGAACATCCGGCCACTCAGCCCGGACATCCGGCGCCTCACGAGCCACAGGACATCCGGCCCGTCGCCCGGACATCTGGCGCCCTCTGCCTGCGCGCAGCTCCTTTGGGTCGTGACCCATGTATCCCCTCGCCCCTTTGACTATATATACTCCCTCATCCTGTACGTTTTAGGGTTAGCATTGGTTTAGCTCATATTTTGTGAGAGCCTTGCTCATCCACTTGGTTACTTATCCTCAGAGCTCACGACCTCTTCGGAGAAGATTCCCCAAGCGGATTCAAGACCCCTTCAAGGGAAGACCCCCAGGGCCTCCTCACAGAGAAGAACGGTTCCCTTTGTATACTCCCCTTGTTGATTTTGGATCATGTGTTACCTTATGCTTTCAGTGATCTAGCCCTCGTGTGATCGATTACTTGTCGGTTGAGTGTTTTCTCTCGTCCCTCCCTGTGATTACCCTTGTGTTTTCCGCGCGTTCTTCGTGTTTCCCCCGTAGGATCCACTCCAAACGTGAAAGATCGGCCCCTTAGGGTTCCGCCCTACATCACATGGATTTTGTACTTGGTTTGCCTAGAACTCAAAATGGAAAGGATTCCATGTTTGTTGTTGTGGACCGATTCTCTAAGATGGCTCATTTTATCCCATGCAACAAGATAGACGATGATTCACATATTGCAAATCTTTTTTGTAGGGAAATCTTGCACCTCCATGGAGTGCCAAAGACAATTGTCTTGGACCACGATGTCAAGTTCTTGAGTTACTTTTAGAAGACTCTATGCGCCAAGCTCGGAATCAAGCTCTTGTTCTCTTCGGCGTACCATCCTCAAACCGACGGCCAAACGGAGGTGACGAACCAAACACTCTCCACTCTACTACGCGTGTTGATTAAGAGGAACATCAAGGACTGGGAGGAGTGCCTGCCTATCGCCGAGTACGCCTACAACCGTGCTAGACACTCCACAGCCGGCAAGTCCTGTTTCGAGGTCGTCTATGGCTTCAACCCATTGTCCCCGTTGGACATTCTTCCTCTTCCACTACAAGAGCGCACCAACATGGATGCGAGTGCACGAGCAAGCTACCTCAAGAATATGCATGACGATACAAGGCACACCATCGAGCGCCAAGTACAACGACTCGCGGCCAAGCTCAACATCAACAAGCAACCCATGATATTCAACATCAGAGATCTTGTGTGGCTACACCTTCACAAGGAACGCTTCCCCAACAAACGCAAGTCCAAACTTCTACCACGAGCCGATGGACCATTCAAGGTGCTAGCATGCTACAACAACAACGCTTACAAGATCGACCTCCCATGCGACAAGTACAACGTGAGTGACATCTTCAATGTCAAAGACCTCTTGCCATACCATGGTGATGAAGCTTTCGGTCCGAGGTAGGATATTTCCCTAGGGGGAAGATGATGCAGAGCATCCCACGATCATCCCCATGGACGTACCTACATCTCCCAAGACACCACTTGGACCAATGGCAAGAGCTCGAGCAAAGGATATCGAAGATAAGGTGAACTCGCTCCTCTCTGAACTCCCACTTTCCACTTATGAGACATGGCTACTACCTCATGCGGAGACCCTATGTGTGATTAGGTATTTGGAGGAAAGCCACGGATCAGCTACACCCAACGGACAAGACAGTGAGGACACCAAGTTCAATGGACAAGAAGAAGGACTGCTCGAAACTCCCAGTCATCGGACGACCGACGCCTGGAGGCTGCGACCGGCCAGCCAAGTACCAGCCAGTGCACGCTCCAATGCCTAGACATCCGGGCAACACCGGACAACCGACACCTCCCAGCGCCCGGACGACCAAGCGACACCGGATGACCGGCACCACCACACCCGAGCCAAAACATCAGAAGAATGGAGACCTCCGGACGACCGACCGACCGGACGACCGACAAGTCCTGACCCGAGCCAAAACATCGGACGCCCGACCGACACCGGACGTCTGGACCCTTGCGAGCCTTTGGACGACCGGTGACCGTCGAACGTCCGACGCTTGTGTGACCGCCCGCGTGTTGGTCTGAAGCCACGTACCCTTTCATCCACTAAGACTATAAATAGACATCCTCCGCCCTCTTTCTAGGGTTAGCATTGTGATAGCTCATATTTGAGATAGAGCTTTGCTCATCCACTTGGTCACTTCTCCCTCGGAGTCGAGCGCCTCGTCGGAGAAGATCCCCCAAGTGGATTCAAGATCCCATCACGGGAAGACCTTCAAGACCTCCTCTCAGAGAAGAACTACCGCCACTTGTATCGTCCCTTGTTGGATTCGGATCATGTATCTCTTTGTGTTTCGAGGATCTAGCATATGTGTGACCATCTCTTGTTGGTTGAGTGATTTCTCTCGTGTTTCTCCTCGTGTTTCCCTCGTTTCCCCCCTTGTGTTCTTCGTAGGATCCCCTCCAATCGTTAAAGATCGGGCATCTAGGGTTCTACCCTACATCATCAGCCCTCGTACTCCCCTCAGCATGGGCATCCACTATTGTGGCTTCGCCGGCTCCGGGTCATTCCCTTCCTGGGCCTCTCCCTCGTCCACCGCGTTTGTGCTCTCGGCGCGGCATGGTCAACATGGTCAACAAAACCATCGGAAGAGGGATGTAAGTGGAGAGGCTGACAGTAGGGACCCACACAAGCAAGTGCCTCCTTATTACGCGAAAACAGTGGGGCTTCTTTGGTTCATTCCAGTCTGGGGCCTCGCCGTCGTCCACCGCCCTGGTTCTCTCAGCGGCGTGGTCAACGTGGTCAATGACGACATCCATCGGAAGACGACTATACGTGGAGAGGCAGACATCTGGGTCCAAGGCCGCACGCAAGGAAGTGCCTCCTGATTACGCGCAAAATAATGATTCCTCCACCTGACAGCTGGGACCCACCAGAAAGGCCTCTGAATTTCATGAAAAAAATGTTCCTCCCGCTGATAGATCGGACCCACTAGCTATATATTCGCACAAACGAAAGTACCTCCTTATTACGCATAAAATAGAATACTCTCCCTGCTAGCTGGGACCCACCATTGTGGGAGGCTGACTTGTGGGCCTACTAAGTTGACGCGGATGGAAGGCTTTGTCAAGTTTCAATATGAATGATTCTAGCTCTAGTGACCATACAATGTCCATCCAACAGCTGTAGTGCTTCTTCAACCTCTGGTCTTCTTGCTCCAGACACCCAAACCAGCTTCGGTCGTGCCGCTTGCTCCTGCCTCCCATGGCCGGGTTGTGCTGCCGTGGAGGCCTCACCGCCCCCTACTACTCTGATGCGGAGCATCCCTCGCTCATCCCCATGGACGTGCCCACATCTCCCTCAACACCTCTTGGACCCATGACACGAGCCCGAGCTAAGGCTATTGAAGATAAGGTGAACTCGCTCCTCTCCGAACTTCCTATCCCTACTCGCGAGACATGGCTACTACCTCATTCGGAAACTCTGTGTGTCATCAGGTGCCTGGAAGCGAGCCACGGAACAACTACATACAAGAGCCAAGATGGCGAGGACCCCAAGCATGATGGACAAGAAGAAGAGCTGCAGCAGAAGCTACAGGCATCGGACGTCCGACCCTGTCCGGACGTCCGACAAGTCCCAGGACACGGCGACCGGACCCTCCAGACGTCCGGTACCAGGCTACCCAAACCGAATCTACGGATGTCCGAGACGCTCCGGACGACCGGCCGATCACCACCCGAACCAAATCTACGGATGACCGACAGCCTCCGGACGTCCGGCCCCTCCAGAAGCTCCGGACGTCCGACCATCTACGGACGACCGACGCGCCTACACCAGAGCTGAAACAACGGACGTCCGAGCGCGCCCGGACGACCGGACCGTCCCGAGCCTCCGGACGTCCGACGCCTTCCGGACGTCCGACTCCTGAGTGACCGAACCTGCGGGCTGGAGCCCTTGTACCCCTTCGTTTTGACTTCCATTTGCACTAAGACTATAAATAGGACGCCCCCATCTCCTTTCTAGGGCAGCATAGGTTTAGCTCATATTTTGTGTGAGAGTCTTGCTCATCCACTTGGCTACTTCTCCTCGGAGCTCAGGACCTTTTCGGAGAAGATCCCCCAAGCGGATTCAAGACCCCTTTCAAGGGAAGACCATCAAGACCTCCGTACGGAGAAGAACTGTTCCTATGTATCCTTACCTTAGTTGATCATGGATCTTATGTTACTCTATGTTGTCGGTGATCTAGCACTCGTGTGATTGATTCTATGTCGGTTTAGTGATTCTTCCTCTCGTTTTCCCCGTGTTTCCCCTTTGGGCTTCCGTCTGTTCTTCGTGATTTCCCCGTAGGATCCCTCCAAACGTGAAAGATCGTCCACATAGGGTTCCACCCTACATCATCTTGGTATCATGAGCCACGTTGATCACATTTTTGGAGCCCCTACCCCGTGTTTTCTAGCTTGATTTTGTTGTTTTCGTCCTAATTCTGAAAATTCCCCACCAAAAATAGCCCCAAATTTTTTTTGTGATTTGTTTGTGAGTTGAGATTTTGTTGGATTTGGTCCATGGATTTGTGTTGCTACGTGTGGATCTAGCCTTCCTCACCCTCCCCACCCTTTTCCATCCACCATATCACTCGATTTCAACCTCACCATCTTCTTCTTCCCCGGAAATCTCGCAGTTCTTCTTCCCGAGCCCGATTTTCGCCCAGGCTCCGAACGACCGGAAAAGGTCGGACGTCCGACGAAGTCCGGACGACCGTAAAAGCCCGGACGTCCAGGAAACCCTGACGAAACTGAACTTTGACAGTCCGTCCACCACCACAACCCCACATTCCACCACATCTTCCAAACCCACATACACCAAAATCTTCCCCGCTACCTCCTATGATGATTTTGCCATACTTTGGTCCTTGAGATTTTGAGTTGTGGATCCCGTATCCTTTTGTGTTTCGGCTACCTAGGTACGGTTGACATCATCGCCACCACGGCTCATCTTCGCAAGGGTCTCATCATCGGCAAGGACGGTAACTTCGATGGCATCTTGGTCATAACTTGCAATTGCATTTGATACCCACATTGTCCCTACTTTTGCGTAGCTTACCCATCGAGACTAGCCGTTGAGTATTGCAGGCAATGTGACTTGTGCACATTAGTGATCATACCCCATAGCATACATACCATACAATAGGGGTGCATATCTTGAGATCAACTTGTGTGTCACAAAGTTGCCATAGCATGCGCAATTGCTACCTTGGTTCGTGAAGTTTTGCATGAGAAAAGAGCTCAAAAGTGAAAGAGCCACCCAAGCTTTTAAGCAAAGAGAAAAGATAAGCAAAGAGCTTATAAGCAAGAACCATAGCATCATACAACATTAAGATTGTCATATTGGATCATCTTGGATCATTGCACCGAAATATCATACATATAGCATACTTGGGATAGAGATCATTGCATTTTTGCCTAGTAGGTTGTGCACAAGTTTGTGTATCCACCTATTTTGCAATCGTGCTAGCGTCTCTCTAGTATTGTGCAACAAGAGCATTTCATGGTTTCCACATTTTGTCTCAATTTTGGATTGCACAATCCCATTTATCTATTTGCGTGCGTGTTTCCGTGTACCCATACTTGCTTGGTCTACTTGTTGCATTTGCAAATTTGTGAATCTTTTCCAGCATTATTGAAGCTCACTTACTATTGCATCAAATTTTGTGCCTCCATCCTAACCAAGCTCCACCATAAGCTTTTACGTGTGTAGGTGTGAGAACCGACAAGAATTGGTACCAACAGTGCTATTTCATTGTCCGCATTTGAGTGAACTTGATTCACCTTCAACTTCGGTCAAGGTACATTTGGTACACGTTCTTTTCCTTCTACCACTTACAGTTTGCTTGGTATGATGGATAGGCCAAGTTCTTCTACCACTCCACCTCTCATCGAGAACGGCGACGACATGTCATCATTCGTCACAAAGAGCCACCTCTTTGGTGCTCAAAGGGCGTTACACCAAGAGCAACAAGCTATGAGCGACCGCATCGACAACCTCGCCACCGACTTGCGACTCTCCGAGCAACGTACAAGAGACTACTTCGATAACAAGTTCGACTCTCACAAGCAAGAGAATGAAGCAAGAATGGACGAGATCCGCGCCTTGATGAGGAACCGGCATCCTTCCACTTCTTCATCTTCAAGACGGAGCCGCTCAAGTCGACACTCCGACGACACCTTCTCCGACACAAGTACACCGACATCGACCATTCTTCGACGAGCCGTGCGTCAAGACCGTCATGCATCTCGGAACCCACTACAAGACAAGCATTCACAAGAGCAATTCGATGAGCAAGTCCCTCGTCCTCAATCAAACCAAGTGGCTTTTGCTCAAGCTCAAGAACGGCAACGACTACGGCGCCAAGAAGAAGAACGAGCGCGTCTACACCAAGAAGAACAAGACGTCGAGGCTCAACGTCTTCAACAACAACAACATGAAGCGCAAGCTCTTGAGGCGCAACGTGCCCTTCGAGATTCGAGCCGAGCCATTGCCAACCGCAATCACGAGCGGCACAATCAAGAGGAAGCCCTTCGAGAAGAAATCCAAGAAAGGAACTACCAAACGCGTGTGCAACGTCAAGCTCCTCAAGCCCCTCCACAAGCTCGTCAAGCTCCACCTCAACCTCAAGTTCAACAAGAGCAAGTTGATCATGGACTTCCTCAACGCCAAGAGCAACATGAGGATGACTATCCTCCACGTCAACGACGTCATCATCACCATCGCCAACAACACAATGAAGAGCAACGCTATGGCAAGCTCAAGTTCACAATGCCCAAGTTCAACCGAAGCAATGATCCGGAAGAGTACCTCTCATGGGCATTGAAGGTCGACAAAATCTTTCGTTTGCACAACTATGAGGAAGAGAAGAAGATCGCAATGGCATCACTTGAGTTCCAAGACTATGTGCTCATATGGTGGGAACAAGTCCTTGAACGCCGTCAAGCAAGAGGTGATCCCCCAATAACCACTTGGGCTCAAATGAAGGATGTCATGCGAGCATGCTTTGTACCAACCTACTACAACCGCGATCTCTTCAAGAAGCTACAACTCCTCAAGCAAGGAACAAAGAGTGTTGAAGAATACTACAAGGAAATGGAGATAGCCATGATTCGAGCCAATGTCACGGAAGATGATGAGAAAACAATGGCACGTTTCTTGAATGGACTCAATCATCCCATCAAGAAGATTGCCGATTTCCAACCTTACTCCAACCTCATTGAGCTCGTACATCAAGCCACAAAGGCCGAACGTCAAGTGCAAGATGACTTCAAGTACGCCAAGTACTCATCCAAGACCTACAGCTTCTCCAACACCCAAGCTTCAACAACTCCTCCAACATCTACATCAACCAAACCTTCTCAAAGCAACGACGACAAGTCAAGTTACAAGAAAACTTCTGCAAGTTCAAGTCGTCTTCCTACTACGACAAGCAACTTCAAGCCGCGTGCTTCATCATCTACTCCAACCGATGAGACCGTCAAAACAAGCTCCTTCAAGTGTTTCACTTGCGGAGGTCGAGGCCACAAGTCCTACCAATGCACGAACAAGCGCACCATGATCCTCAACGACGACGGCACATATGACTCAATGAGTGAAGAGGAGATGGAAGCCCTTCAGCAAGTGGCCATGCACCGGCGCGTGAACGAGGATGAAGATGATCGAGTCTTTTGTGATGAGGATTCGAGCCCTGCTCTCGTTGTCTCCAAAGTCTTGACACTTCAACATCAACAAGAAGAAGACCAACGATGCCACATCTTCCACACTAAGGCCGGCATCAATGGAAGGTCCGTCAAGGTCATCATCGATGGAGGTAGTTGCCACAACGTGGCAAGTGAAGAACTATGTTCCAAGCTTCAATTGGTCAAGAGGAAGCACCCGCACCCCTACAAGGTTCAATGGCTAAGTGATTCCGGCACTATACGAGTCGAGCATACGGTCCAAGTATCCTTCAAAATTGGTGCCTATGAAGACACTTTGGAATGTGATGTGGTCCCCATGACCGTTTGCCACCTCCTTCTTGGTCGACCATGGCAATTCGACCATGGTGTCACCCATAATTTGCGTACCAATCACTATAGCTTCAAGTTGAAAGGGAAGGAATATGTGCTACGACCTATGTCTCCTAGTCAAGTGATAGCATACAAGCAAGCCACCAATCATGGAAAGACGAGTGAAAAAGTGACACACCCAAAAGTGAGTGAGAGCCACAAGCCAAATTTGAGCGCCTCTTCGCCTAGAGAGAAAAACCTCATCCTATTTGCCACCAAAAGTGAGATAAGAGAAGTGTGTGAGAATCCATCGAGTGTGATGCACTTCGTTCTTATGTGCAAAGATGGAGAGCCAACAACTAACACCTCTCACGAGTTACATTTAGTGTTTCAATCTCTTTTGCAGGAATTCAACGATGTTTTCCCCGATGAGCTACCTCCGGGTCTACCTCCACTACGAGGCATTGAGCATCGAATCGACCTCATCCCCGGAGCGCCACTTCCAAACAAAGCTCCATACCGTGTCAATCCTGAAGAAACCAAGGCGATTCAACGGCAAGTACAACAACTCATCGACAACGGTCATGTACGTGAAAGCTTAAGCCCATGTGTCGTTCCCGTTATACTTGTGCCTAAACCCGATGGAAGTTTCTGCTTGTGTTCCGATTGTAGACCCATAAACGCTATTACCGTTCGTTATACGCATCCCATTCCTCGCTTAGATGATATGCTTGATGAACTTAGCGGAGCCAACTTTTTCTCCAAAATTGATCTTAAAAGTGGCTATTATCAAATCCGCATTCAAGAAGGTGATGAATGGAAAACCGCTATCAAAACAAAATTTGGCTTATATGAGTGGTTAGTGATGCCTATGGGTTTGTCGGAAGCACTCGGAACTTTCGTGCATCTTATGCATCATGTGCTTAGACCTTACATTGGAGTCTTCGTTGTGGTTTACTTTGATGATATCCTTGTGTTTAGCAAAACCATGAAAGAGCACATTAATCATGTTAAATCTGTGTTGCAAACCCTCCGAAAGGAAAGCCTTTATGCAAACTTGAAAAAATGCACTTTTGGCGTTGACAAAGTGGTTTTCTTGGGTTTTGTTGTCTCTTCCAAGGGTGTCCATGTTGATGAAACTAAGATTAAAGCAATTAAAACTTGGACCCAACCCACCAATTTGCAACAAGTGAGAAGTTTTCTTGGTCTTGCAGGATTTTACCGCCGCTTTGTGAAAAACTTTAGCACAATTGCCGCTCCTTTACATGCTTTGAGTAAGAAGAATGCACCTTTTTTGGGGGGATCTTTGCAATCCACCGCTTTTGATGAGCTCAAGTCTTTGCTTACTCATGCACCGATTCTTGCTTTGCCCAACTTTGAGAAAACTTTTGAGGTTCATTGTGATGCAAGTGGTACCGGAATTGGCGGAGTTTTGATGCAAGAAAAACGAGCCATTGCTTATTTTAGTGAAAAACTCTTCGGTGCTCAACTTAATTACCCCATCTATGACAAAGAATTGTATGCTTTAGTGTGTGTGCTACATGTTTGGGAACATTATCTTAGACCTCATGAATTTGTCATCCATACCGATCATGAAACGCTTAAGTACTTGAAAGGGCAAACTAAGTTGAAAAGGCGTCATGCCAAATGGAGTGAATTTATTGAATCTTTTCCTTATGTGATCAAGTACATTAAGGGTAAGGAAAATGTAGTTGTGAATGCACTTTCATGAATATGCACACTTGTCACTAAACTTGAGTTGAATGTTATTGGTTTTGAGCATATAAAAGACTTGTATGAGCATGATCCTTCTTTTGCTACTCCTTATGCTAAGTGTTTGACACACACGTCTTGGGAACGATACTACATAAAGGATGATTATCTTATGAGAGCTAACAAACTTTGCATTACCGAGTCTTCTCTTCGTTTGCTCCTTTTGCAAGAGGCTCATGGAGGCGGACTAATGGGACACTTTGGACGCGACAAGACTTTCGCCACGCTCTCCAAGAACTACTTTTGGCCCAAGATGTTTCGTGATGTCTCATGCTTCACCAACCGTTGCTCTACATGTCGCAAAGCTAAGTCTAAAGCTCAATCCCATGGTCTTTACATGCCCCTTCCTATTCCTTATCAACCTTGGGAAGACATTAGCATGGATTTTGTACTTGGTTTGCCTAGAACTCAAAATGGCAAGGATTCCGTCTTTGTTGTTGTGGACAGATTTTCTAAGATGGCACATTTCATTCCTTGCAGCAAGATAGACGATGCTTCACATATTGCCAATCTCTTTTGTAGGGAAATCTTGCGACTTCATGGATTGCCAAAGACGATTGTCTCAGATCGTGACGTCAAGTTCTTGAGTTACTTTTGGAAGACCCTATGCACCAAGCTCGGAATCAAGCTATTGTTCTCTTCGGCATACCATCCTCAAACCGACGGCCAAACGGAGGTGACAAACCGTACACTCTCCACTCTACTTCGTGTGTTGATAAAGAAGAACATCAAGGAGTGGGAGGCGTGTCTACCCATCGCCGAGTACGCCTACAACCGTGCAAGACATTCCACGACCGGCAAGTCCCCTTTCGAGGTCGTCTACGGCTTCAACCCATTGTCCCCATTGGACATTCTACCTCTTCCTCTACAAGAGCGCACCAACATCGACGCAAGTGCTCGTGCAAGCTACATCAAGAGGATGCATGAAGGTACAAGGCACGCCATCGAGCGCCAAGTACAACGACTAGCGACCAAGCTCCACATCAACAAGCAACCCATGGTATTCAACATTGGCGATCTCGTGTGGCTACATCTTCGCAAGGACCGCTTCCCCAACGAACGCAAGTCCAAGCTTCTCCCTCGCGCCGACGGACCTTTCAAGGTTCTAGCACGCTACAATGACAACGCCTACAAGATCGACCTACCACGAGGCAAGTACAACGTGAGTGACATCTTCAACGTCAAGGACCTCGCACCTTTCCATGGTGATGCACCTTTTGATCCGAGGTCGGATCCCTCCCAAGGGGGGGAGATGATGCGGAGCATCCCTCGCTCATCCCCGTGAACTCGCTCCTCTCCGAACTTCCTATCCCTACTCACGAGACATGGCTACTACCTCATTCGGAAACTCTATGTGTCATCACGTGCCTGGAAGCGAGCCACGGAATAACTACATACAAGAGCCAAGACGGCGAGGACCCCAAGCATGATGGACAAGAAGAAGAGCTGCAGCAGAAGCTACAGGCATCGGACGTCCGACCCTGTCCGGACGTCCAACAAGTCCTAGGACACGGACGACCGGACCCTCCGGACGTCCGGTACCAGGCTACCCGAACCGAATCTATGGATGTCCGAGACACTCCGGACGACCGGACGATCACCACCCGAACCAAATCTACGGATGACCGACAGCCTCCGAACGTCCGGCCCCTCCAGAAGCTCCGGACGTCCGACCATCTACGGACGACCGACGCGCCTACACCAGAGCTGAAACAACGGACGTCCGAGCGCGCCCGGACGACCGGACCGTCCCGAGCCTCCGGACGTCCGACTCCTGAGTGATCGAACCTGCGGGCTGGAGCCCTTGTACCCTTCGTTTTGACTTCCATTTGCACTAAGACTATAAATAGGACGCCCCCATCTCCTTTCTAGGGCAGCATAGGTTTATCTCATATTTTGTGTGAGAGTCTTGCTCATCCACTTGGCTACTTCTCCTCGGAGCTCAGGACCTCTTCGGACAAGATCCCCCAAGCGGATTCAAGACCCCTTTCGAGGGAAGACCATCAAGACCTCCATATGGAGAAGAACTGTTCCTATGTATCCTTACCTTAGTTGATCGTGGATCTTATGTTACTCTATGTTGTCGGTGATCTAGCACTCGTGTGATTGATTCTATGTCGGTTTAGTGATTCTTCCTCCCGTTTTCCCCATGTTTCCCCTTTGGGCTTCCGTGTGTTCTTCGTGATTTCCCCGTAGGATCCCTCCAAACGTGAAAGATCGTCCACATAGGGTTCCACCCTACATCATACTCCCATCGCTAGCCAGGCCATCCCTCTACTCACCCACACCCCTTGTTATTCTGCGGCGATGGCAGCCTCACACCGCAGCCGAACCAGTCAACCCTCGTACTCCTCTCCGCATGGGCATCCACTGTCGCGTCTTCCCCGGTTCCGCATCGTCCCCTTCCTAGGCCTCACCGTCGTCCACCGCCCTGTTGCTCTCGGCATGGCGTGGTCAATGTGGTCAAGGAACGACTTCCATCGGAAGAGTACTGTACGTGGAGAGGCTGACAGTTGGTTTCATAGCCGCGGCAAGGAAGTGCATCCTTATTATGCGTAAAATAACTATTCCTCCACCTGACAGCGGGGACCCACCGGACGGGCCACCGTATTTCGTGAAAAAACATTTCCTCCCTGACTGTTGGGACCCACCAGCTACATCTTCGCACGCAAGGAAGTGCGGCCATATTACGGGCAAAAAAATTATTCTCCCCCAGACAGCTGGGACCCACCAGCAATAACTTTGCACGCAAGGAAGTGCCTTCTTATCCTCCCTGACAGTCGGGATCCACCTGGTCGAAGCGTATGTAGCGTTGTCATTCTGGTCGCGAACGTGTCCATACATATTGGTCGATCGGTCTGTCTGCAGGCTGCAGCGATGAACCGTGGCCGAGTAAGGAAGGGCACGTGTCGTAGTAGAGGCGCGGACGTAGCATGTCACATAGTCCCGTCAATATCGTGTACACGTACGTAAAGCCAGGGTGCAAGTAAGTAAATACGGACACGTACATACATACAGGCGGGGTCTCGAACGCCTACTCGCGCATACGTACGGCTAGGGCTCATGTACATGGAGAGGCAGCGGAGAGCAGCGACGGCGTCCTGTTCATTGGCAGCCAACCGGCTGGGTCAAAACGGAGAAACTGCGTCGTCCTGTTCATCGAGAGGCAACGAAATGCGTCATGTTCATCGGGAGCCAACCGGCTTGGAGGAACAGCCAAAACGAAGCCTGGCGTACTGCAGAATGGAGGAATCGGCCTTCTGTTCGACCGCCTATGGTCGAAACGCGATCCTGTTCACCGGGAGGGGTGTGGCGTACCGCAAAATGGAAGAAACGGACTTCTCTTCGACCTCCTACGGTCGAAACAGGGTCCTATTGATCGGGAGGGGTGTGGCGTATCGCAAAACAGAGGAAACAGACTTCTCTTCAACCTCCTATGGTCGAAACGGGGGTCATGTTCATCAAAAGGGTTGTGGCATACTGCAAAACGGGACTCCACGGGCTACTATTCATCCACCGTCTATTGCCTCGCTCCAGCCTCCACGAGCTACTGTTCATCCACCGTCGACCTCCTCCCGCCTCCACCTACGATTGTTCATCAATGGCATCTCCCTCCTGCCTCCACCAGCTACTGTTCATCATGGGTTCTTGTTCATCCAGCCTCCACCGGCTACTGTTCAACCACCCCTCCACGGGATACTGTTCATCCAGCCCTCCACCGGCAACTGTTCAACCAGTACTCCACAAGGTCATGTTCATCCACCCGCAACCGGCTCGATCAGGGTCATGTTCATCCAGCGGCAACGACCTCTACTACCACGGGGTCTTGTTCATCCAACCCCCACCGGGAACTGTTCATCCAACCCCCAACAACACTCACTGTTCATCAAGAGGCAGCAGGTTCGATCGGCTTCTGTTAGCAGTAGTGAAGGAATCGCTCGATCGGGTTCAGTTAACAACCAGGGATCGATTGATCGCTCGGGTTCAGTAACGTGTAGCCAATGCAATCGCTCGGGTTCAGTAGGCGAACGCCTCGCTCGGGTTCAGTTAGAGCCCAACGCCTCGCACCCACACGAGTACGTGTACGAGAAAAACATGCAATCCCTTCGTGCATCGCTCGACCCCGACCATCCACCGTAACCGGGAACTCCCTGATATTTTCCTCGCCCTCGCTTCTACCACAGTTTTTTCTGTCATGGACGGCCCAAAGAATGTCATACAGCAGGGTCTTCGTCCTGCCTAGGACGAAAAGCCCATTTTCTGTCATGATTTTTTGTCATAGAAGTAGGAGCCCACCACATCTATGATGATACCAGGTTTTGTCACAATTATCGTCACAGAAGTGTCATAAGCATGACAGGAAAAAGTTTGTTCGGCCCAAAATGTCACGGATGTGTCTTTTTTTTGTAGTGCACACGGTTGGTAAAACACAAACAATTGCGATATACACCATAATTCGACGCGGTTCACAGAGAGGAAACATGTGCAAGCATGCACACAGTTGCCGTTTACAAAGCGTGTGCGATGTCAGACAATATCACAAACGGTGCAGGCAAACTAAACGTTTGTGATAGTTGCCTTGCCGTACATGATTCGCAACCAAGAATTGCTTCTGATGAAGTATGCATCGTAAACATTGCAACACAGAATAGTGTGTGCGATAATTGCCGTGTACGACGATGTTGCGACGGTCCGACGTTTCGTAATCCTGTCCGACACTCGTACGATGATTAGCTAATCTTCTTAATTAGTTATCGCATACGGTTTGGGAAAAGCAAATGTGTGTGATTGTATGCTTATCATACACGTTCTATAATAGTGAACCATTTGTGTTGGGCCGCGCATCGTAAATGTAGCACCACAGAATACCGACTGCGATGGCAATGCGAGCACAACGAGTAGGAGTACTGTATATGCATCTTGGCTCCCTATCCCCGACGGTTTCTGGGTCATGTGGGAAGGACCCCCCCCCCTATCGCCCACACTCACTTGGCGACGGTTCCAAATGTCGTCGCGAAAAGGGGTTAAAAACTGTTTGTATAGCACTGATGTGTACCAGTGAATGTGCCATTGAAGCTGGCTGTGTGAAGTGCTACATGACTGAAGTGAAGCCTGGATTCAATGTATTTGCCTTGAAGAATGTCCTAGGAGACTTTGATGAGCAAAGGACCTTGGGAGAAACATTGTTACATCACATCCAGTGGCCACGAAAGTAAGTAGAGTTCATCGATGAGATCCCTGAAGCCCCGCCAAGAGCAACGAATGTCGCCCCTCAACCAGTGATGCTCTCCTTGCCATAGCAGCTCTCACGTGCTTCCCCCAAAGAACCTAATACTCGTAATCCGATGGCTGATGCATCAACCTGTGATCAGCCGGCCCGACTTTATGCCGTACATGCCATGTCATCATCCGTCCCAGAGCAGCCAGTGGCAAGGCCTACAACTACTGAAGACGCACCACCGGTTCATATGCCGGCCGCCGAAGCAGCGGGGGGAGACCCGGCTGTAGCACATGTCAGCAGACCAACCTGGTGGAACGGACTGCTGAGCAGTCTGATGCTTCAGAACCGCCTACTAAGCAGTCTATAGGTCCAGAACCGACTGCTCATCAGTTCGTCAGTCCGCAGCTGCGTGATCAGCATACCAATGTGTCAGCACTTCCTGCTCAGCAAACCAACGCGTTGGCACGGCCTCCTCAACACACCTACAAGTTGGCACCACCTGCGCAGAAACCTGACATAGCTTCAACACATGGTCAGCAGTCCGATGCCTCTGCTCCTATAGCCCAGCAGTCCATCATAGCAGCACCGCCAGCTCAGTGGTCCGGCATAGCTAAACTGTCAGCTAAGCAGTCCATCGAAGCTTCACCATCTGCTCGGCAGTCTACCTTTCAGCCAGCCAAATGGTCTACCAGAAATGCTTCAAGTACCAAGAAGTAAGCGGCAAAAAAGGCTGCACCCGCGAGGAAGTGCGTCGGGAGAGCAAAGAGGAAAGAGAACGATTGCCTCTTACTTAAAGCACTCATCGCTCAGAACCAAATTAACAGCAAGTTGTTCGAACCGGAGAGTAATATTATTTCTGACAGCATGAATGATGCAGAAATAGATTTGGTGCTTGCTAAAAATAAAGCAGACGTACTTGAAGCACGCAATTACGTCCATGGCCAGCCATTTCTTGTTGACGAATACTTCGGTGAGTGCAGCTCCAGTTGCCTCGAGTTACATGAATATTGCATGGATCAAATGTCAGCAGGTCATCATGTTCTGCTAGTCCACTACAACAGAGATCATTTCCGACACATTGTTGGTTCCATCAATGTGAGTTTCGAGGACTTACATCTCTTCTTCAACTTCAACGAGCTTGATACCACTCTTGTTAGATGCCTGATTTTGTAAGTACTTAACAAACTCTGATCAACTTATCCATACAAGGTTGTAAATGATAAACAGCTAACTGCATTTTATTCCTCTCAGGGGATTGAACGCGCAGAGAAGAAAAAGGGAGAGTGTGTATTTCATAGATCCTGCATTAGCAAATGGCATGACATTAGATGGTAAGGACCTATGGGACTGGGCCATTAACACGGTCGTCTATATATTCGAAAACACGTCCCATGCAGAATCATTTCTCTGGGCATATCATGAATGGTAAGTCAAGTAAACAACCATGCATACACTGAATGCAAATTAATTTCAACATCATAGAGTTCAATACATATCCATGAATTGCTGAAGATGCGTTAGATCCTGAGTGTTTGTTAACTCTCTGAGAGAATCCATGTAGTAAACTGTGTTCTTGTTTGGAACAATGAATACCAATATCCAGTGATTGCTACATATTAAGAAAGCCAAGAACTTACGAATTATGTCAAAATCTGAAAGACAATCATATCTGGTTCAATAATTGATGTTGTCAAAATTCATCTTCATTTGCAGTGTGCTCGCATTGTGGAAAACTAAACCAGGGAACCTATTCAAGAGGGAACTACCTCTGTAGCACGAGATCGTTTCTCCGGTAACACACCGAAATCCGTTATTTTTGGAAAATTTATCCAATAGTCTGCAAATACCTTTTCTTACGCTAGTCAAATGTTCAAGCTTCTAAATAAACCTCTTTCTATTTCTGTCCAAAGAAAAAAATACATCTAACACCGGTTAGGTTGTTCCTAAGAAGACAAATACATGACTAATTCTGTACAAAAAAAATTAGTGTCCTCAGCAACAAGCAGGGACCAACCTTTGTGGATACTATGTTTGCACACACATGATCTCCATCTGCAAATCTGCTGATAGTTGTGAAGATCCTCGCGAATTAGTACAAGTCTATCTTAATTAATATCTTCTACTCCACTCATATGGCACATTGTGATCTTAAAAATATTGCAGCTCATCTTAGAACCGAGGACCCCTGAACCGCTCCCCGTTGGTGAATTGCTGATGGTTCGGAGATTTATCAGTGACTTCTTCTTGAATCACTACATCAATCCCACTGGTGATAATGAAGATTTCAGCATGCCTTCTCCTGAAACATTGAGTAAGAGTTAGCCGCTAAACATATACGCATGGATCCATTGTTTTCCATTTGATGGGGTCTTCGTATTTCGTACACTATGATTAATTATGTAATGCATATATATGTCGACAGATCATTGGAATTTAGCTACCATATGTTCAATTGCAATTGTTGCGAAATCGGATGAATGTTCTTCCTGTGGACACTATTTGTTCAATTGAATATTGTGGCAAAATTGCTTTTTGCATGCCGATTCACAATGGGATATTTGTGTTTTAACTTGGCAATTGCTCCGCACACGGTTCAACTAAATGAGCGTGTGCGATCCACATCGGAAAGCATACGTCGATCGTAGCGCAACCGTCGGTGATACACAGCAGATCGCAAACGATTTGCAACACTACTACGTGTGCGTAGGGTCTCTGGATCCATTTGTGATATCACGTTATCGCACACGAGAGCTCGAAGTAAACCATGCCCAATGTAAAATACAATCCCAGTCGTAAATTTTTCAGGAAACGTGTGGGATCCCAAACGAAAAGCACAAGTCACCCTTGCCGCAACCGTCAGTGATACACAAAAAATCACAAATGGTCTGCAACACTTGTATGTGTACGAACGGGCTCCTAGACCGTTTATGATAGAACATTATCGCACACGGTAATTGTTGGGAAATGTGTATGATGGAGTCTTGCATGGCAGACGGGTTCCGCGGAAAACTCGTGTGCGATGGGGCACATATCGCACACAGTTCATATGTTGGCCCGTGTGCCTTACATATTGTTTCCCAAGCGGTTCATTACGACACACCATTTGGTTTCACTACGTCATTAGAAATGTTTAATCACCGATCCCACACATGCGAAAGAATTTAGTGTGCGATGCATCGCACATGATTACATTTTTGCAAGGCCTCCGGATCATGGCTCCATATCCCTGACGGTTTCTGGGTCGTGTGGGAAGGACCCCCCCCCCCTTTCGCCCACACTCACTTGGCGACGGTTCCAAATGCCGTCACAGAAAGGGGTTAAAAACAATTTGTATAACACCTCGTTGTACCAGTGACATATGTCTCATTAAACTAATATCCATTGAAGTTCAAGATTTCAGGACGTTCAATGATTGGCATGGCAAGGACTAGTGATTGTGGACCCCTCAAAATGCGAAGGAGATGGATTGGCAAAAACTCAAGACTCTACATTTTTGGTTAAGTGATCCAAGATCACAAATTGAGTCCATAGGAAAGCCAATACTATTAAAAGGGGATGAGGTTTTGATTATGATCTATTTGCTCAAGTGCTTAGTGATATTGCTCCAAAACCCTCAACCACTTTATCCATCCAAATGTGTCCAAAACCCTACATTCCAACTCGGCCCCCATCGAAATTTCTCCATACGGACCCACCGAGTTCATCTAGACACTGCCTCTGCCAAAACCCTAACAAATCGAAGTCAATGATATGCTTCTTGATCCCACCGGTTTGGCCTGCCCAACCTTCTGTAACGAGTTGCAATTATTTTGTTCTCGCCGAGTATTGCGATCGGTCCCACCAAGATGGCTTGACAAACCTTCTATAACTTGTGGCAATTATTTTGGTTCATTGAGTTTTGCAATCAGTCCAACCAAGATGGTGTGCCAACCTATATCTTGCCTTATTTCTTCACTTTGATCCTACCGAGTTGATGCAATTGGTGCCACCGAAACGAGGTTTGCCCTAACCATTGCACATCAGTTCTTCTGAGTTGTTCCCTGTCGGTCCCACCGAGACCTCCACCGTTCATATCTTTTACATAGGTCGGTGCCACCAAGTTGGGTCCAAAGTGTGTAGCGGTTGGATTTCATGTGAGGCTATGTATACCCCTCCACCCCCTCTTACTAAGTAAGAGAGATATTAGAACATGCCTACACTTCCATTACTCGTTTTCTCATAGAGAACCACCTACTCATGTGTTGAGATCAAAAGATTCCATTCCTACCATTTGAACCTTGATTTCTAGCCTTTCCCAAGTTGCTTTCCACTCAAATCCTTCTTCCAGCATAGCCAAATATGTGAGAGAGTTGAGTGTTGGGGAGACTATCATTTGAAGCACAAGAGCAAGGAGTTCATCATCAACACACCTTCTATTACCTTTTGGAGAGTGGTGTCTCCTAGATTGGTTATGTGTCGCTTGGGATCCTCTGACATGATGTGGAGTTGAACCAAGAAGTTTGTAAGGGCAAGGAGATCGCCTACTTCGTGAATATCTACCCGAGTGAGGCAAGTCCTTCATGGACGATGGCCATGGTGGGATGGACAAGGTTGCTTCTTCGTGGACCCTTCGTGGGTGGAGCCCTCCATGGACTTGCACAGCCGTTATCCTTCGTGGGTTGAAGCCTCCATCAATGTGGACGTACGATAGCACCACCTATCAGAACCACGCCAAAAATCATCATGTCCCCATTGTGTTTGCCTTCTTCAAACCCTTCCCTTTACTTGCATGTGCAATGCCTTACTTTCCACTGCTATACTCTTATAATTGCATATGTAGGGTATTGCTTGACTTGTCATAATTGCTAAAATCTGTCTACAACTAAAATTGGGAAAATGTTAGGTTTTATTTGGTCAAGTAGTCTAACCCCCCCCCCCCACCCCCACCCCTCTAGACATACTTTTGATCCAAAAATCCTCTAATTTACATGACGATATGGCTCATTTTCTTCTATTTTATTTTCGAGTCTTTTATTTTATATTGAGTGGCACGATAGAAATTCATCATGGATTTTTATCCATGCATTCGGTAATCCACTATTTTGTTTTATCATTTTATGTAAATGATTTTGTTTGAATAATATCTAAGCAATGTATTTTAGTTTTGGTCGAAATCGGTGTCAACAGCCTACATGTCACATGAAAAAGGAAACGTAAGATGGGTGAATAAACATGCTTCCAGATAAAAACATGAAAATTGATATTCAAGTATTTTTGATAAAGTTGAGGTCCCCTTGCTATTTGCTCGGTTCATCCACTAAGGACATGTTTGGTAGCCTTCTCGCTGTAGCCTGGCCCATGGAGCCTGTTTAAGGGTATTCAGGCAAAAAACCAACATATGCACCTAGTTTGATTACCTTCGTACCCTCTAGCCTGTTTGGTTGTGATAGAGGCAGGGTGTCCCGATCTTTCGATGAGATGATAACTATCGATTTGGTGAAGATGACTTTGACGATCCGACTACAAACGTGCACGACCTTGCGCCTTGGCAATCGCTAAACCAACTCCGAGAGGTTATTGACCACGCTGGAGCACAATCAACCTGACCACGAAGGTCTAATCTTGCAAGTAATCGAAGAACAAGCAAGAATATGATAAAAGCAATTTGAATATTGTGAGTATATATGAAGTATTGATAAAGGTGGGGATCTGTAAGCGGTCTTGGTCTGGTCGTTGGACACAAACGAAGTACACGAAGTTGCAATGGCTAACTTTTAACTAAACAAATCCCCAGCGAAAAGCTACTAGATGGATCTACTTATATAGGAGCAAGGGGTGGCGGCCAAGGAGGTGGGAGAACGTCCCAAGGCAGCCTAAAACCAACCCTAGGTCGTACAAGGCTCATGGGCCCAAGTGGAGGTGATGCAACACCTTTGGACTTGTAGTTTGACTCGGATTTTGGTGCAACATCAGATTGTTTCATCCATAACTCAACGCTCTAGATGAATTTGAAGGTGAATCCAATTGTGTTGGAAAGTTCACGAAATCTACTTTCCAACAAAAAAAGAATCATCCAATTTGGAGTCCGTATGAAAGAGTTATTGGCATTTTGAGTCAGGTATGTCTGTGCAGTCCGAATCTGAATCCAGAACGTGAGAGACTTGGACTCTATCTTGGCCCAAAAGTGACGTGAGAGGACTTTTTGAACAGCACATAAACTTCTTTTTCCCCTTATCTTCATATGTGGATTGAACAAATGTCCCATACACCTACAATTAGACATGGCACAAAAGTCTGTGAAGTATTTTTGTCCTGGATGACATAAATAAATTATTGCATAGTTTGCATTAGAAATCACCTCACAAATATATATATATATGTATGCAATATTTTTGGTCGTATCCAAGGTAGTCATGTCCTCATCAGGTTGCCCGCTTGTGTAGGCGCAAACACAAGGCATGGTGTTTGGTTCCATGCAACAGTTGTTGTCTAGTAACCTCTTCCGCGAGGTGGTGAGGTTACCAGCACACATCAGCGTGAAGAATAAATCATACAAATACAACAAAAGATAGTTGTAAACCATAACAAATTCGTAGATTTAAACATAGTGCCACACTTAAACATATCAGTTCAAAAGCAAAATAGTATGATAAGAAACTAAACCAACTAGAGCATAGGAAGGGTTGTCCTAGCGTTCACGACGAAGGCGTCGTCGTGCTTCCGGCACTTGGTCACCACTTCAATGTCGTTGTCGTTGAAGAAAATGACCTTGAGCGTGTCGGGAGTCAACAGATTGAACGTCACCATGTAGCTGATCTTGATCTGATGAACAGCGGTGAAGGGGCCAACCCTGATCGAGGGTCACCTTGTCGTCCATCGGTCGGATAGTGACCCTCCATGAGCAGTCGGTGTTCTTATCAGTTTGAAGTCTTGCGGCACAGCCGGAAAGTGCTTGCTGAAGTCCAGGGGCATCAGGATGCACTCAAGCTGAGGGGCAAGGATCACTTTGCAGAAGTGGGTTGGACCCTCCTCATGGTAGTGCTTGTAGTTCCAGCGCTTCCCGCTAGGGGGCTCCTCTGACACCACGTAGTCATCCGTGGCCACCTCCTCAGGCATGGTTGGCACAACCTCCATGGGCGGCACCACCTCTTTGTCCTTCACCATGGGTGGCACCACCTCCTTGCCCTTGTTCCCTGTGTCGATCTCCATTACGAAGAGCATGCATTATGAAGAGTACAACGTATTTATCCATCCTTGTGACGCCCCCGATTCAATCGTACACTAATCATACACGCAAACGTGTACGATCAAGATCAGGGACTCACGGGAAGATATCACAACACAACTCTAGACACAAATAAAATAATACAAGCTTTATATTACAAGCCAGGGCCTCGAGGGCTCGAATACAAAAAGCTGGATAGACAAGAGTCAGCGGAAGCAACAATATCTGAGTACAGACATAAGTTAAACAGGGATGCCTTAAGAAGGCTAGCACAAAAGCAACACGATCAAAGAGGCAAGGCCTCCTGCCTGGGACCTCCTAACTACTCCTGGTGTTCGGCGGCCTCCATGTAGTAGTATACGTCGGCGGTGGCATCTGGCTCTAAGGATCCACCATCTGGTTGCATCAACCGGAAAGAAGAAGGAAGGAGGAAAAGGGGGAGCAAAGCAACCGTGAGTACTCATCCAAAGTACTCGCAAGCATCAGATCTACACTAAGTATGCATTTGTATCAAATGGAAGGGTTGTATCTGTGGACTGGACTGCAGAATGACAGAATAGAGGGGGAAAGCCTAGCCTATCGAAGACTAGCATCTTCACGCAGCTCCGAGCATCTTGCAGCATGTAGAAGAGTAAAGAATAGCAGTTTATAATTAACAAGCATGTTGTAGCATTAACGCCCAGAGATCCTTCCTCGACTCCCTGTGAGAAAGCAATCCCGGAGCCACATATCCATCACATATCAAGTATCCATTTCTAGTTGTATAAGATCAGGATACAAGTCTGAACGTCCATTACCGTGGACACGGTATTCGAATATATGTCTTCCCTGCAAGGGTGCACCACATTACCCAACACGCTCGATCACTCTGGCCGGACACACCTTTCTGGGGTCAATGCCCGCCCTCGGAAGATCAACACATCGCGGCCCTACCTAGGCTCAGCAGAGAGGTCCCCGCCGGTCTACATCCTAAGCACTCCCGGGTCTTGGGCCCATCGCCCGCAGCACTCCGGGTCGTTGTGTGCAGGGTGGATACCAGCACCGCCTCGGATGGCCAACACGATCCGACCGTGCCACAATGCTGAACTGGACGTCTGACAAAGCTTCGGCTGATACTGCGACATCGAGGCCCATAACTATTCCTGCGTGGTGGTTAGTGCGTAAAGGCCAAAGGCCAACTTAGAACAAATACCCAAACCTGTTAGTGCATTATTAAAAGGAGTGACGGCTGTCGGGACTTGTCCGGAGCTATCACCCCTTCCCCGGTGATACCGCTAAACAGCCAGCCGCCACTGTCACATCGCACGGGTGCTCTCCGGGCCCGCCCGGCTATCACAACGGTCTCTAGTAAAGTCAAGGTAACTGTGTCCAGACATCAAGGGGAAAACCCGAGGAATCACCCCCGGAGGATTCCACTCAATGTAATCATCAAGGTGAACGTAAGAGGGACCACCCTCGAGGTTCACACTTGAGGTGTTGAATGACAGCCGTATCGGGAATGGTGAAAGAGGAAATCACCCTCGATGACCACGACCGAATAGCTACACTACAGAATTACCATCAGGAGTGCGTTATGAGGGATCACCCTCGACACTCGATAGTAGCTCTGCAGAGTCAAGCAACTAAAGGGGCGTGATGTGAGGTGAGGTGTCGGGCTTTGGTCGTCGATCATGTCGATCGAGGCATCGATGATGAAGCAGGGGCAACAAGGAGAAGTGAGGGTCACTGATGGATCACTAGCCAACCTATACTAAGCAGTTTAGGAGCAGGTAGGTAACAATAAGCAGGTACAAAAGCAGGCTATGCATCAGAATAGGAGCAATCAAATACAGTAGCAAAATCTAATGCAAGCATGAGAGTATAGAATGGGCGATATCGGGATGATCAAAGGGGGGGCTTGCCTGGTTGCTCAGGCGAGAAGGAGGGGTCGTCGTCGACGTAGTCGATCACAGGGGCATCAGCTGCGGCCTCGGGGTCTACCGGGAAGAAGAGGGGGGAAGAAACAGTAAATACAGAGCAAGCAAGAGCATAACAGGACAACAGGCAGAGCTAGACGTGTTCTAACGCGGTGCTACACGATACCGGCAAAGGGGAATAACATCCGGGAAAGTTTTCCCGAAGTTAGGCATTTTCGGACAGATGAAACGGCGGGGAAAAGTTGCATGTTCAGGTAGTTAGGGGCACGTGGCAAACGAACAGATCGCGTATTTGGATTTGTCTCGTTGTTCTGAGCAACTTTCATGTAGAAAACTTTTTCATCCGCGTTACAGATTAATTTATATGATTTTCCAAAGATTTAAACAATATTCTAAAATTATTATTAATTCGGGATAAAAGGTGAAATTGCTATGTGCACCCGGCAGAGTGTACACAGCAGGGCCACTAGAGGCTAACAGAGGGTCCAGGGGGTCCCAGTTGACTCAGTCAACAGTGCAGTCAACAGTCAACAGTTTGACTGTTGACTGGTCAAAATTGTAGATGGGGCCTAGGTGTCATTCACACATATCTTGCATTTTCTTTTTAAGTGGATATTTATAGGGGGGTCCACCTGTCATTTGCACTATACCTAACCACTTATTAGACTAACAAGTAGGAGTACTAATTAGCTAACGGAGAGTCGGCCGGCCACCACACACACAGAATACACACACGCACACACAGTTCTGTTTTCTGCTAACAAAAGATAGCATTTTGTGATTTTTCATAGGATTTATTCCATGCATCAAATGGATTTGGTCCAGTGGACACATTTAAGCATTATCAAGTGTACTTTCTACTAATATTATTTTTAGCCTTGTTAACAGTTGTTTAACCAAAGTTTAGGGGCTATTTAGGGGGTTACTCAGTGTAAAAACTAAAAAGCTAGCTAATAGCTATAGTTGCTATCATCAGTTAGCATCAGTAGCAGTAGACGAGTAGCAAGCGGCAGCAGCAGTGGGCAACCAGAAGCGGTAGGCGCTGGTAGCAGCAGGCACGCACGCCGGCGCGTGCGCACGCGCAAGGCACGACCAGCGCGGGAAGCAGCGAGTAGCGCCGGGCGTGCAAGGAAGCGCGCGTGCCCGTAATTGGAGGCGCGGGCGGACGAGCAAGGCTGTGGCCCGGGCGTAGTAGGGGATCCCGGCGAGCGCGTACAGGGAAGGAACGGGCGCGCGGAGGTTCGGGCGAGTCGGTCGCAGCATCCTACGGCGTCAAATCGAAGAGGAGAAGGGGAGTTTGGACGTGGTGCTCACCTAGGAGCACACGGCGGCTCGGTGGGAGGTTTAGGAGCAGCAGGCGGTCAAAGTGGAGGAAGCCTGCCGTCGTAGTAGAGGAGGCAGACGGCGCGGTGGCGTTCCAAGGTGGTCGAAGGGGTCGGGGCGGTGCTGCGGGGCCGTCCCGGTCCGATCTCGTCTACGAGGAGGAGGAAGGCGTCCGCGATGGAGCTGTCGGACAGCTTAGAACGGAGAGGGGAGGCTGGTGGCTGCGTCCATGGCGACGGCGAGCCCTCGGGACGGCGTCGGGGCGAGGTGGCGTCGGCGTCGAGGCGCCGCGGATGGAGCGGATCTGGCGAGAGGGGGGAGGAGGAACCGAGGCGGAGAGGGGGAAGTGGAGCGGGGAGACGAGGGGAAGGCGGCCTTATCCCCTCCCCGTCGGCGTCGGCGAGACGGTCGGGGGCAACCATGCCCCTGTTGCGACCGCGCCAGGGGAACAGGAAGGGAGGGCGACCGTGGGGGTTTGGTGGGTTTCTGGGCCTGTCCAGTGGCCAAGGCCCAGGGGAATTAGTGGGGCTCTTTTCTTTCTCATTTACTTTTACCCTTTTTGTTGTTTTGTTTTGATTTTTAATCATTAGAGTTTTATAAAACATAGAATTTTTCCTAAATTAGTATTTCTATTTATACCACTGCCACAACAGTTTTGAGGTTTAAATAAAATAGTTTAGCATTTTTATAAATTTTAAAAGCATTTAACTTATTATTTTAGCCAATGATTATTTAGTTCAGTGCAATTAATCACTTTATAAAAATGTTGGGTCACCACTATAATTAGCTATGGAATATTTTCCACACTTTGAACATTTATTTTGCGTGTTTGAGAAATTTGAATCTTGGACTTTTATTTTAAATTTGAATTTGGATTGTGACTTGGATCAACCGAGGATTAGCAACGGTAATGTGATGACATGGCACCATTAACAAGGGTTTACTGTAGCTTAATTATCCGGGCGTTACAAATCTCCTCCACTACAAGAAATCCCGTCCCGAGATTTTAGGCGATACAAGGAAACAAAGCGGGGTATTCATTAGGATTACGATCCTCGTGTTCCCTAGTGGCTTCATCTTCAGAATGATTTGACCACTGAACTTTCAGATATTTGATAGCCCTCTGACGGTTGCGACGTTCAGCTTGAACGAGAACGCGGATCGGATGCTCTCTGTAAGCGAGATCATCTTGTAGGGGTTAAGCTTTATAGGCCATGTGGTTGTTGCAATAAGACTTGCGACCCAAGGCATCGGCCATGTCACTAGCCTTGCCAAGGGTATAAGAAATACTGTAGTCATAGTCTGAAATTGTTTTCTATACATCGTTGCTGATGGAGATCCAGATCTAGCTGAGTAAACAATTACTTCAGACTTTGATGATTGGTAAAGATCTCGCAATGATTACCAAGAAGGAAATGTTGCCACAACTTCAGTGCAAACTTAACTGCAACAAGTTCAAGGTCATGGACTAGGTAGTTCTGCTGAAAAGACACCTTGGAATTCACAAACGACTGTAGCGTTTTCAATTCTCACAAGAGGAGAAGCGTTTACGCGTTCAAGGAATTACTCTGTGCTTCGGCATTACCAACAAGATGAGCATGGTAGCTTACAATCTCATTTGATGGGTGTAGTAGATGGACAGTCTTAGTGGCGCACAAGATAAAAGCGGTATGTGTTTTCAACCACTCTATCCCCAGAATGAGGTCGATATTGGACGACTTCAAAACAATGGGGGAAACATGAAATTCCAACCCTTCAAATTCAACTGGGACGTTGTGACTAACCATGGTGGTTCGACATTGGCCCATGGAATGCAGCTTGGAATTTCGGCCAAGTGATGACGATTCAAACAGGTAAGGAACAATTGTGGCTGTCCTACCATTGAGCATCAGAACCTTTCGGGTAATAAGCCGTGAAGGTGACATAGTTGGTTGGGGCTACATCAACAGACTCTAGCTCGAAAGTGATGTCACGTAGCCAGTCGTCAACATCAAGTGGCTGAGTTGAGCTGCGGTAGATCCTTGGGTTGAGATGTGCAAAGTCGTTCAGTGTCACAATTGCTGGCTGCGGGTTCAAGTTGGGGCAAGGAAACTGAGCTATCACTCCTTTCATGAACTGGCGGTTCAGCTCAAACTGTTGGATCATACCAGCCATGTATTCAGAAGGTGGTGGGGCGTTGCCACCACGACCACGACCAGCGGGTCTAACCATCCTGCTTAAATGCAACAGGGGGTAGTTTAGCAAAGGGATGGAGCTAGTGTATGGAGTCATTCATGAGGTAAACTGAACAGTGAGCAAGGGCACAGTATGCACAAGGCAATAGTCATTGAGGACATACCGATACATATATAGAGCTAGTTACACACTGTTCAAGTGAGTTCGGACAAGAGAAACATCCCGGACATACTAGGCGGCACGCGATGGAGGGATACAACAACGGGACATAGCAAAGGCTACATAAGCGTCGGAGAAAAATCACTAGAGCGAGAGAATTGCAAATCATGACGCAAGGTGCCCTCGATAAGAGGATCCTGCGGTTAGTGAATATTGTGAAGCAGAACTTGGCTCCCAATTCAAGAAAGGTATGATACAAATCTCTGGATGGATGTGATCACGAAAACCTAGGGTAGAGTTAGCAAAACCATTTAACCCGAATAGAAGAGAGATTAGAGTCCCAGAGTAAAGGTCGAGGAGTAAAAGATCCTAATATCACCCAATGACGACTTGGGCCCGTAAGCCACACAGCCATGTTAGTAAAACAGTTCTTTTAAAGACTAGACTCAACTTCGGCCAAGGAGTTGGAAAGGGGGATCCTACAGGCAGTCGGCTCTGATACCAACTTGTGACGCTCCGATTCAATCGTACACTATTCATACACGTAAACGTGTACGATCAAGATCAGGGACTCAGGGGAAGATATCACAACACAACTCTAGACACAAATAAAATAATACAAGCTTTATATTACAAGCCAGGGGCCTCGAGGGCTCGAATACAAAAAGCTGGATAGACAAGAGTCAGCGGAAGCAACAATATCTGAGTACAGACATAAGTTAAACAGGGATGCCTTAAGAAGGCTAGCACAAAAGCAACACGATCAAAGAGGCAAGGCCTCCTGCCTGGGACCTCCTAACTACTCCTGGTCTTCGGCGGCCTCCATGTAGTAGTATCCATCGGCGGTGGCATCTGGCTCCAAGGATCCACCATCTGGTTGCATCAACCGGAAAGAAGAAGGAAGGGGGAAAAGGAGGAGCAAAGCAACCGTGGGTACTCATCCAAAGTACTCGCAAGCATCAGATCTATACTAAGTGTGTATTTGCATCAAATGGAAGGGTTGTATCGATGGACTGAACTGCAGAATGCAAGAACAGAGGGGGAAAGCCTAGCCTATCAAAGACTAGCATCTTCACACAGCTCCGAGCATCTTGCAGCATGTAGAAGAGTAAAGAATAGCAGTTTATAATTAACAAGCATGTTGTAGCATTAACGCCCAGAGATCCTTCCTCGACTCCCTGCGAGAAAGCAATCCCGGAGCCACATATCCATCACATATCAAGTATCCATTTCTAGTTGTATAAGATCAGGATACAAGTCTGAACGTCCATTACCGTGGACACGGTATTCGAATATATGTCTTCCCTGCAGGGGTGCACCACATTACCCAACACGCCCGATCACTCTGGCCGGACACACCTTTCTAGGGTCAATGCCCGCCCTCGGAAAATCAACACGTCGCGGCCCTACCTAGGCTCAGCAGAGAGGTCCCCGCCGGTCTACATCCTAAGCACTCCGGGGTCTTGGGCCCATCGCCCGCAGCACTCCGGGTCGTTGTGTGCAGGGTGGATACCAGCACCGCCTCGGATGGCCAGCACGATCCAACCGTGCCACAATGCTGAACTGGACGCCTGACAAAGCTTCGGCTGATACTGCGACTTCGAGGCCCATAACTATTCTCGCGTGGTGGTTAGTGCGTAAAGGCCAAAGGCCAACTCAAAACAAATACCCAAACATGTTAGTACATTATTAAAAGGAGTGACGGCTGTCGGGACAAGTCCGGAGCTATCACCCCTTCCCGGGTGATACCGCTAAACAGCCAGCCGCCACTGTCACATCGCACGGGTGCTCTCCGGGCCCTCCCGGCTATCACAACGGTCTCCAGTAAAGTCAAGATAACTGTGTGTCCAGACATCAAGGGGAAAACCCGAGGAATCACCCCCGAAGGATTCCACTCAATGTAATCATCAAGGTGAACGTAAGAGGGACCACCCTCGAGGTTCACACTTGAGGTGTTAAAGGACAGAGCCGTATCGGGAATGGTGAAAGAGGAAATCACCCTCGATGACCACGATCGAATAGCTACACTACAGAATTATCATCAGGAGTGCGTTATGAGGGATCACCCTCGACACTCGATAGTAGCTCTGCAGAGTCGAGCAACTAAAGGGGCGTGATGTGAGGTGAGGTGTCAGGCTCTGGTCGTCGATCATGTCGATCGAGGCGTGGATGATGAAGCAAGGGCAACAAGGAGAAGTAGGGGTCACTGATGGAACACTAGCCAACCTATACTAAGCAGTTTAGGATAAGCAGGTAGGTAACAATAAGCAGGTACAAAAGCAAGCTATGCATCAGAATAGGAGCAATCAAATACAGTAGCAAAATCTAATGCAAGCATGAGAGTATAGAATGGACGATATCGGGATGATCAAAGGGGGGGGGGGCTGCCTGGTTGCTCAGGCGAGAAGGAGGGGTCGTCGTCGACGTAGTCGATCACAGGGGCATCAGCTGCGGCCTCGGGGTCTACCGGGAAGAAGAGGGGGGAAGAAACAGTAATTATAGAGCAAGCAAGAGCATAACAGGACAACAGGCAGAGCTAGACGTGTTCTAACGCGGTGCTACACGATACGGACAAAGGGGAATAACATCCGGGAAAGTTTCCCGAAGTTAGGCATTTTCGGACAGATGAAACGGAGGAGAAAAGTTGCATGTTCAGGTAGTTAGGGGCACGTGGCAGACGAACAGCTCGCTTATTTAGATTCGTCTCGTCGTTCTGAGCAACTTTCATGTAGAAAACTTTTTCGTCCGCGTTACGGATTAATTTATATGATATTCCAAATATTTAAACAATATTCTAAAATTATTATTAATTCGGGATAAAAGGTGAAATTGCTATGTGCACCCGGCAGAGTGTACACAGCAGGGCCACTCGAGGCTGACAGTGCGTCCAGGGGGTCCCAGTTGACTCAGTCAACAGTGCAGTCAACAGTCAACAGTTTAACTGGTCAAAATTGTAGATGGAGCCTAGATGTCATTCACACATATCTTGCATTTTCTTTTTAAGTGGATATTTAGAGGGGGGATCCACCTGTCATTTGCACTATACCTAACCACTGATTAGACTAACAAGTAGGAGTACTAATTAGCTAACGGAGAGTCGGCCGGCCACCACACACACAGAATACACAGACGCACACACAGTTCTGTTTTCTGCTAACAAAAGATAGCATTTTGTGATTTTCATAGGATTTATTCCATGCATCAAATGGATTTGGTCCAGTGGACACATTTAAGCATTGTCAAGTGTACTTTCTACTAATATTATTTTTAGCCTTGTTAACAGTTGTTTAACCAAAGTTTAGGGGCTGTTTAGGGGGTTACTCAATGTAAAAACTAAAAAGCTAGCTAGTAGCTACAGTTGCTATCATCAGTTAGCATCAGTAGCAGTAGACGAGTAGCAAGCGGCAGCAGCAGTGGGCAACCAGAAGCAGTAGGCGCTGGTAGCAGCAGGCACGCACGCCGGCGCGTGCGCACGCGCAAGGCACGACCAGCGCGGGGAGCAGCGAGTAGCGCCGGGCTTGCAGGGGAGCGTGCGTGCTCGTAATTGGAGGCGCGGGCGGACGAGCAGGGCTGTGGCCCGGGCATAGTAGGGGATCCCGGCGAGCGCGTACAGGGGAGGAACGGGCGCGCGGAGCTTCGGGCGAGTTGGTCGCAGCATCCTACGGCGTCAAATCGAAGAGGAGAAGGGGAGTTTGGACGTGGTGCTCACCTAGGAGCACACGGAGGCTCGGCGGGAGGTTTAGGAGCAGCAGGCGGTCGAAGTGGAGGAAGCCCGCCGTCGTAGTAGAGGAGGCAGACGGCGCGGTGGCGTTCCGAGGTGGTCGAAGGGGTCGGGGCGGTGCTGCGGGGCCGTCCCGGTCCGATCTCGTCTAGGAGGAGGAGGAAGGCGTCCGCGATGGAGCTGTCGGACAGCTCAGAACGGAGAGGGGAGGCTGGTGGCTGCGTCCATGGCGACGGCGAGCCCTCGGGACGGCGTCGGCGTCGAGGCGCCGCGGATGGAGCGGATCTGGCGAGAGGGGGGGAGGAGGAACCGAGGAGGAGAGGGGGAAGTGGAGCGGGGAGACGAGGGGACCGAGGGGAAGGCGGCCTTATCCCCTCCTGTCGGCGTCGGCGAGACGGTCGGGGGCAACCATGCCCCTGTTGCGACCGCGCCAGGGGAACAGGAAGGGAGGGGCGACCGTGGGGGTTTGGTGGGTTTACTGGGCCTGTCCAGTGGCCAAGGCCCAGGGGAATTAGTGGGGCTCTTTTCTTTCTCATTTACTTTTACCCTTTTTGTTGTTTTGTTTTGATTTTTAATTCATTAGAGTTTTATAAAACATAGAAGTTTTTTCTAAATTAGTATTTCTATTTATACCACTGCCACAACAGGTTTGAGGGTTAAATAAAATAGTTTAGCATTTTATAAATTTTAAAAGCATTTAACTTATTATTTTAGCCAATGATTATTTAGTTTAGTGCAATTAATCACTTTGTAAAAATGTGGGGTCACCACTATAATTAGCTATGGAATATTTTCCACACTTTGAACATTTATTTTGCGTGTTTGAGAAATTTGAATCTTGGACTTTTATTTTAAATTTGAATTTGGATTGTGACTTGGATCAACCGAGGATTAGCAATAGTAATGTGATGACATGGCACCATTAACGAGGGTTTATTGTAGCTTAATTATCCGGGCGTTACAATCCTCACGGTCACTATTTACCCACCATCTCACTCGGCTATCTCTGTCTCTCACTGTTCCTCCTATCCATCGCCATGAACTCCAGCAGCAGCAGCTCCAACCCCTTCCCTAGGGGCATTGGATTGAGGGCTTTCTTCCTAGAGTGCTCGTTCGGTGACCGCACCAAGTTCGAGAACACCATGGAAGTCTACTCGAACTTCAGCAGCATGGCAGACATGCAGAAAGAGTTAGGCACTATGGTGAAGAAGGCGACGTCGGAGGAGTGGAAAACGCTGATTCCTGACCCAGCGGAGGACGCTATGTTAGTTAACATCCTTCGTTTGGCCATGAATCAAGTCGAGTCCGGCGATGCTAGACAGAGGGCAAGGTGGGCCAAGTACAGAGAGTACAGGTGATGCGGAGCATCCTACGGACATCACCATGTCAAGAGTTCATTTGGCAAGTGACACGTGCGACCTCTACTTCTCATACATAAAGGTGAATCTTCTCCTTTACACGTGTTCACTTGACCCCTTCGAGGATGGTATACTACTTGACACTTCTCCCGTGTGCATGCATAGGTATTGTCGAAGCTTCACGGATGTCGAGGAGGAGTGCAAGCGCCAAGGACCGACTACACCGCCCTCAAAGGAAGCGTGGAAGAGAAGACGGAAGAAAGGAGAAGAAGACGGAGCGGCTACTCGACCGGATCATTCGGACCCAGCCGGATCATCCGGACCTCCCCCCGGATCATCCGGATAACTACGCCCACGACACCTGAAGCTTCACCATGAAGCCGGATCATTCGGACCTTCTCGCGGATCATCCGGCCCGACACCCGGATCATCCGAACCCTCACCCGGATCATCCGGCCCTTGCCTGCGCGCTTGACTTGGGCCGATGCCCATGAACCCATTCGCCCCCTCACTTACCCCTTCGCCCCTTGGGCTATAAGTAGACCTCCTCCACCTCCTTTCTAGGGAAAAGCATAGGTTTAGCTCATTTGAGATAGAGCTTTGCTCATCCATACGGATCTACTCCTCGTGAGAGACCGCGGCCTCTTTGGAGAAGATCCACCTTGGATTCAAGACCCCCTCATGGGAAGATCCGTCTAGGATACCATCAAGACCTCCTCTTGGAGATGAACTCTACCTTGTATCTTTCTCTTTGTTGTTCATGTACCTTGTGGATCTTGTGTGTTTGATTATCTAGTGGATGTGTGATTGGACTTGTTCTTGAGTGTTTCCCCTTGTGATTTCTCTCCGTTCTTCCCCGTGTTCTTCGTGTTCCTCGTAGGGATCCGCTCCAATCGTGAAAGATCGGCCTCTAGGGTTCTACCCTACATCATCTTGGTATCATGAGCCACGTTGATCACGTTTTTGGAGCCCCTACCCTTTGTTTTCTAGCTTGATTTTGGTCGATTTCGTCCTAAATTTGAAAATCCCCACCAAAAGTAGCCGAAATTTTTTTTGTGATTTGTTGGTTTTGATAATGTTTTGTTGATTTTGATCTGTGGGTTTGCTTGGTTTCAAGTGGATCTAGCATCTCCCCAAGTTTCCCCACCTTCCATCCACGAAATCTCCGCAATTTTTGCCCCAAAATCATCCATTTCCGGCCAAAAATTCGCCCCCGAGACAAAATCCTGAGCAGAGTTGACCTGCCTGGATCATCTGGACGTGCTCCCAGATCATCCAGACATCCACCTGATCAGCTGGACGCCCCCCGGACGTCCGGATAACCCCCGCACCCGAATACCTGTACCCAAGTTGACGAACCCGGATCATCCGGAAGTGCTCCCAGATCATCCGGGCCAAGCTCGGATCATCCGGACCTCCTACCGGATGCCCGGCTAACCCTGAAACTAACACGGCTGAATTTTTGTTTTGGTCATAACTAATTCATCCGGAGTCCGTTTTTGATGTTCTTTAGCTCGTTTTGAAGCTATTGACATCCCCCATCCCACAAAAATATCACCAACATTATTTGACTCCATCAAATTTTCGGAACTTTGGCATCTTTGCCTAGGTCCACCTCCATATCATCTGCATTACCTCCACCGACTTCCGCAACCTAACACATTTTGTTCCCCATAGCATTAGTGGTTGCTTGAGTAGTGATTCAAGTCTCCTAAGGTGTTTCGGCTACTTAGGGACGGTTGCTTCTTCATCGACCACCACCACCACTTCCAAATAACCTTGCCCACCCAACTTAATTGTTTGAGCTTGTTTGAGTTGCAGCTTGTGTCTCCTAAGGTGTTTCGGCTACTTAGGGACGGCAACTTCAACTCCAACATGTGTATAGCCCGTCACTCCACTTCCGCATTGCCAAGTGCAAACCACCACCGCATTCCGCCACCGCCATTTGATATTTGCCTTTGGAGATTTTGAGTTTGCGGTTTTTCCGTTTCCTAGGGTGTTTCGGCTAACTAGGAACAGGTCGACTTCGGAAACACCGCCCCTCATCATCGCCAAGGACGGTAACCTCGACGACATCATTGTATATTCCCCTTGCAATTGCATTGATAACCCCTTGCCCATTTTGCGTCACTTGCCTATTGAGACTAGCCATTGAGTATTGTCGGCAATGTTACTTGTGCACATTAGTGACCTACACCTTCCATTGCATACATACCATATCATCTTGGTATCATCATATCATCCCTTGTGTCACAAGATTGTTCCCGCATATACATAATTGCTATCTTGGTTTGTGCATTTCGCATTGTGGCCATATAAAAAAAAGAATAAGCTTTTAAGCAAAAGAGAAAGAGCAAAGAAGCTTGTAAGCAAGTGCCATAGCATCATATCACATTGCATATATGATTGTCATATCCGATCATCTTGGATCATCTTGAAAGAAACATCGGGAACCATACATACATAGCATACTTGGGATATAAGTTGCAACATTTTGCATCTTATAGGTTGTGCACAAGTGTCGTATCCGCCTATTGAGCAATTGTGCTAGCGTCTCTCTTGAGTTGTGCAACACGAGCGTTTTTCGTGGACTCCACATTTTGTGCTCATTCCTTGGTTGCATGGCCCCATTTATCTATACGTGCGTGCGTTTCCCACATATTGCTATTGGTCTACTTGTTTCACTTGCGAATTTGTGAATCTCTTTCAATTATTGACTCTTGCTAACATTTTGCATTAAATTTTTGTGCCACTATCCTCACCGAGCTACTCCATAAGCTTCACTTGATAGGGTGAGTGAACAAGTCCGGTACCAATTCCACTATTCTTTCATTCACATTGAGTGAAACGGGATACATCCTCGACTTTGGGAAAAGGTAACTTGGTATTATTTATCTCATTTTCTACTCGCCTCTACTCGAGTCATGTGATGGATAGGCACGGCATTTCACCTTCGGTCTACAACAACAACAACGAGTTCGATGCCACGAAAAACAACTCCGACGCCAAGATGCAAGCTCAAATGGAGGAGATCAAAGCCCTCATCAAGTCCTACAAGCGATCTTCCTCATCTTCTAGAAGACGCTCAAGAGCACATGCTTCCGAGCTACCATCTCCGGCAAGGTCACATCGGCATCGACACCATCACCAACAAGAACGTGAAGGTCAAGAGCTCAACACAAACAACCGCTCAATGAATTCACCATCTCCCTTGGCATCTTCGCCAAGCGACTTCAAGGCATCTTCGCCTACGGACATACGACGTCTTTGCCAACAAGCACCCCAAGACTACACTCAAGAGAAGCTCCCCAAGCTCAAGTCCGCGACTTCCATGAGCTACTGCGACCTCTACATCGACCATGCGATTCCTTTCTATAGGACTCAAGAACCCGAGGAGTATCTCGAATGGGAGCGCTTGATGGACGACTACCTCAAGCTACACCAAGTCCCTTCAGAAGATCAAGTGAAGTGCGCCACAAGAAACTTCCATGACTACGCATCAACATGGTGGCTTCACACACCTTCGGAGAGCTACGAGATGAGTTGGCCCAAGACGAAGAGAGCTATGCAGCGAGAGTTCGTGCCTCCAACCTACACAGAACAACTTCGACGCCAATTGGAGAACACCATCCAAGGATCCAAGTCCATTGACAAGTACTTCAAGGAGATGAAGATTGCCTTGCAACGAGCCGGCGTGGACGACCCCATTTCGATGAAGTTCCACTTCATGATGGGATTGAACAATGACATCTCCAAGACTATCCTCCTCGAGAACTACAAGTCCCTCGACGACTACTGCATTGGTGCTCTCAAGGCAGAACAAGAACTCATGAAGGCCAAGGGTTCTCCACCCCAAGCACACTTCGCGGCAACCAAGCTCTACGACAAGCATGAGGTTAGTACCACCACGATGTCCAAGCCCGACGAGTTCCAAGATGATGCTCCCAAGTTTGACTTCATCGCCATCCCTCTTTGTGGCATTGATGATGCCGAGTCTACTTCGACTCTTTTTCAAGACGGTGCAGCGACGAGTACGACTACGAAGACCTTCAAGGACCAAACTTGAGGCGAGCGACAAGGTGGCGAGCAAGGATGATGTTTCCATCTTAGGAGGCGAGAGTGATGATGTGCCATCTTCGACCTTCATCCACAGTGAGGGCGACGATATGGTTGAGCATGGGACTTTCCCTTCGACCACGGTGACGTATGATGACTTGAGTGACTTGTGCCACCATATTGAGAGTGAGAGTGACTTCACCACTAGCCCCATATATGACGAGTTGCCCCACTTTCCATGTGAGGAGAGCCACAACCCCCACCACTTGAGTGAGATGAGTGACTCCACCATATGTGAGATTGAGTGCACCTACTTTGAGGGAGTGAGTGAACCACCGCATAGAGAGAGTGAGATAGTTGATAGGTCTCGTGAGGCCATTTGCATTTCTAACAACTTGACCTCTACCTCTATTGTGTATTCTCATTTGGTGGTAGGTCCCATTTATGATGATGCACCGATCCTCGACGACTTCGTCCTCCCTTTGGACAAGACGATGGCCATGGTGGAATATGATGCACCCCCCACATGGTTCCATCAAGATGAAGATGACCACCATTTGGTCTTTCCCACCTCACCTACACCACATGAGTGGAATGACAAAGGTAACAAAGGTGACGGTGATGCGCTAGTCCCACTAGTGGACATTCTTGACATTGCTTGCTTGCATGATGTTGATCCACCTAGTACCATGCTTCATGCTAGTATGATTTCCCCATACGATGATTTGCCCATTTATGATGAGTATGATAATTCTCATGTGGAGTCTATTAGTTGTGATGCCATGTTACATAGGATTTCTTGTGACAATTCTTTAGGTCACATCATGTTTGATAATCCGCTTGACTTGCCATATGCTATGCATGAGATCAACCATGTGTCTTATTTGCAATCTCTTCATAGTGACTATGCATATGCCATTAAAATAAACCCAATTTGTACATATGGCATAGATGATAAGCCCATCGTTATTGGCATTTGTTTCTCTTGTGATGATATTGACATGCTACCTTTGCATCATTTATCTCATATGCCATGCCATGACCAAATAGCTTCGGATATGCATTGTTTTGGATGTTGTCCATTTTCTCCATATGATATTTCCGATATTGCTCGTGAGAAGACCCCCATAGTTTCCTCATACATTTTAGGAGGTTTTGATCCATCCCATTCATTGCATGATCCAATAATTGTGTGCACAATATGCTCCCCATGCATGAACATGCTATTGATGTGCCATATACTTGCATTCTCAATTCGTGTCCCCATCGTGTCATACATAACAACTATTCCTTCGTGATGGATGACATGTTCTTATACCATGCATCAAATTTCTTTGAGCGATGCTTATCTTGTGCTAACTCACACATGCACATACACATCATGATGGATGATGTGTACATTTACCACGCGCACAATTTCTTTGGTTTGTGTCTCTTTTGTGTAGGTACCCATGCTTACTTGTCAACCTCACAATCCCATGAGTTGACAAAACGAGCTCTAGAGAGCAACGATGACTTGGGATCCCGTGGATTGTCCTTACCATCGTTCTCTTCGTGCAAACACTTCGCGCATTTCTTTTACATGGCCCTCACTTGGTTATGGGTTTTGTCCATTATATATCCTTTGCCCATATTGCCATCTTCACTTTGCATGATATGCCCATTCCTATGCCTTTGCCATGCATTTGTGACCCATGCTTTGCTTTACACATGATGATTGATTCTCATACTTTTATGTGTATTTGCAAGCTTGGTGGAGATATCTCTTGTTATTGCCATTCCAATAATGATACTTTCATCTTGCTTTGTGCTCGTGCTTGCGACATGTCATGTGCATTGTCTATGCCTATTATTTGATCACATGACATGATTGCCATGATTTACTCTAGTGTGTTGCATCTTCGCTTGATAGTTTGCACGACTTGACCACTATGCTTGCTTGCGTTGTTGCATCACCAATGATTCATACTTGCTCATTTCATGCGGTTGATGGCATCCATTTCCATGCTTTGCACATGATTGCTATTACATGTTATCATATGTCTCCATATGTTGCCTCTCTTATGCTAGATGACTTGCCATGTATTGAGGGCAACAATGTTCTTAGTCTTGCTAATGAGATTGCCCCCATAGCATTCTTGCATATATTTGGAGATTTTGACATACTCCTTGTGAAGCTTGCTTGTCTTACTTCTTTGCACCATATATCTAGTGCCATGAATATAGCCATTGTTGCATCATATTGTTCATGCACTTGTTCTTCTAATGGTTATGTGCAAAAGAAGAGAACCATCATGATGGATGGTGTGTTTATCTACCATGTGCATATGTTTTTTGTTTTGTTGTGTTCATGTGTAGGATACTTGGACTTCGTGGTGTCGACTTCCACTTCACGTGAGTTGACCATTCCAGCTCTTGCGAGCGAGCCTCTTACATTCTACCACGACTCGCTTCTACACCACAATTCCTACCACTTCGGCACTGTGAAGAATGCACAAGGTCATGCCTTCAAGGTGACATCTTTCTTGAGCTTGGATATTGTGGATCATACTTCATGTGTTGCTTGCACCATTTGCACGCATGTTCGCGATATTGCTTTCACCCATGATTGCCACATTTCTATGCTTCATGACATATGCACCTTGTGTGTTGCATCCAATTCTTGGACTACTTGCTACTATCATATGGTTGGTTGCACCAATATCCTTGCTTCACATATGCCATGTCCCATTGTTTGTCACATGATTCACTTGATTGCCTCACACATGAAGAACAATTTCTCTTTCTATTGTGTTGAGTGCCACACTATTTTCACTACACCCTATGCATGTTATGTTTGGATTGTCTTGCACTTGACTCATGTGTTTAGACACTTCATTTTATTTGGTGTTGTGAATGATTCCTATGCCTACCATAGACCTTTCATTGAGCGCTTTGTGAATGCTTGCTATCAACTTGAGGTAGATGCTTATTCTCTTCTCACACATATTTGCATCACTACCTCACATTTGCATACTTGTCCCCATGATATCTTTGCTTGTGCTCGATTGATATGCTTACATGCCATGTCACAATCCTTTACCAAACCATATGCTATGCTTGATGACGATACTTGTTTGGTGAATCACCACTTGAATGCTTGGTCTTGCACTAATGCTAACCACATTTGTTTTTCCAAGTGTTTGTTTTCCTTGCTCGTTTTGAAGGAATCCCAAGACGGTGCAACATTGGAGAGTGCCCATTGCGAGCTTGAAGGTGATGAGTACTTGGTGAACGTCCACTTCTTCACGGCGAAGCCATCTCTTTCCCATGGTGATTTGGTTTTCGATCCAAGGTCGGATCTTTCCCAAGGGGGGGGGGATGATGCAGAGCATCCTACGGACATCACCATGTCAAGAGTTTGTTTGGCAAGTGACACGTGCGACCTCTACTTCTCATACATAAAGGTGAATCTTCTCCTTTACACGTGTTCACTTGACCCCTTCGAGGATGGTATACTACTTGACACTTCTCCCGTGTGCATGCATAGGTATTGTCGAAGCTTCACGGATGTCGAGGAGAAGTGCAAGCGCCAAGGACCGACTACACCGCCCTCAAAGGAAGCGTGGAAGAGAAGACGGAAGAAAGGAGAAGAAGACGGAGCGGCTACTCGAGTCAGGCCGGACGTCCATCCGGATCATCCGGACCCAGCCGGATCATCCGGACCTCCCCCCGGATCATCCGGATAACTGCGCCCATGACAACCGAAGCTTCACCATGAAGCCGGGTCATCCGGACCTTCTCCTGGATCATCCGGACCCTCACCCGGATCATCCGGCCCTTGCCTGCGCACATGACTTGGGCCGAGGCCCGTGTACCCATTCGCCCCCTCCCTTACCCATTCGCCCCTTGGGCTATAAGTAGACCTCCTCCACCTCCTTTCTAGGAAAAAGCACAGGTTTAGCTCATTTGAGATAGAGCTTTGCTCATCCATACGGATCTACTCCTCGTGAGAGACCGCAGCCTCTTCGGAGAAGATCCATCTTGGATTCAAGACCCCCTCGTGGGAAGATCCGTCTAGGATACCATCAAGACCTCCTCTTGGAGATGAACTCTACCTTCTATCTTTCTCTTTGTTGTTCATGTACCTTGTGGATCTTGTGTGTTTGATTGTCTAGTGGCTGCGTGATTGGACTTGTTCTTGAGTGTTTCCCCTTGTGATTTCTCTCCGTTCTTCCCCGTGTTCTTCGTGTTCCTCGTAGGGATCCGCTCCAATCATGAAAGATCGGCCTCTAGGGTTCTACCCTACATCAACAGGCATCCTCATGACCATCGTGTCGCATCGTACTTCACGACAAGGACTGTGGTGGCAGTGGAGGAGGAACAAGAAGCGGTGGAGACGGAGGTCGAAGAAGATGCGGTGGCGATGGTTGTAAGGGCGCCAGAGCCAGGACACGAAAGCATGCCAATCGAGCTGGACTCCGGCGAGGAAGAAGAGACGGTCGTGCAGTTCGAGGAGAAGAACAAGGCCAAGGGCACACCTGCCGCTCCAACCGCCTCCAGGGTTACCAAGGCTAAGATCTAAGACTATTGTGTAAGATTTACCCCCAATCCTCGTTACCCTTGTACTCAATCTAGATTGGGAACCTCAAATCCATCAGCCGAAGGTGATGATGCGAATGCCAATGAAGGGGCCGAAGGTCACCTTGCTGTTCTCTGATCTGTTGAATGTCGCCGCCGCTGTCGATGAGAGTGGGGAGAGGGGAGAGGAAGCGGCGAGGGTAATAACAGTCGGCGCTTCGGAAAGCAACCCGACTTCCCAAGCATGGCTCCTCGCATGCAGGCCTCGCCGCCCACGTGCATCGTGTGGGCCTACTATGGAGAAACTGCCAATTCCAGC